>NC_135020.1:21140379-21475379 GCF_051020955.1 Megalopta genalis | reverse complement strand
AAAAGTAAAATAGGGAACAGAAAATTGTTCTAACGATGATTTATATTGAACATGTAAATGCTTTATTAAAATATAATTATGAGATTAGTAATATTTACTGTTAGCACTTTCTATAAAACTAAGATTTAGTTTATTCACTTGAATTCTTATAACCTCCTATCATCGTAGAACGTTACGTAGAACATTCAATGAAATTACTGCTTGATCAACCTAATATTTGATTTTAGTTTACTTAACGTAAAATCAATTCATACCGTATTTTAATTTTTTTTTTATAAATACAATGATATACGCTTACGTTTATGCTGTATATTTCTTCTTTAATTCGTGGAACTTTCAAAAACCTAAATAACCAACACTCTACACACATATAATATGATTAATGTTCTAATCTTTTTCTTATACAGTAGATCAGTCAAATTTTGGAAAAAATGTTTATTTCTATTCACTAAAGTTACAAATCCTAACTTCATTTGGTAAAACGAAGAAAGCTAGAAAATTCACTACTACTCTCTTTACATTTACTAAGCTCCATTCAATTTCGTTTCAGTTATAGACCGATCCTTTGTAACCGATTCAGTAATTTACTTAGAAAAATAATTAGAAAAATACATTTTTAAAAATAATTTTTTTTAGAAAAATAAATTTTCGTCAATAAATTCGTTGTAATATAAAAGCATTTCCCATTTTATCTGATGTCATGCCCGACTGTAATTCGGGCACAGGAATTTCGTTTTTATTATTGTTGATTAGATAACTTTTTTTCATAATTTTCGGTGTGTGTTAAGGAATTGTAATAAAGTTTACATTTCATTACAATTCGATTATAATAAATAACCTTTACATACCTTTGCATACAATTTCAAAAAATAACCTTTATACTAAAAATCCAGCAAGATTCTATTTTCAAAAATGCGATTACATTCGCGCTAGAATAATAATCGCGGTTTCATCGAACAAGAAAAATGAAGAAAAATGCAATAAAAGTTTCCCTTACCTGTTGAAAATTAGCTAAATCACTTCCCGCTAGGATCGCCGGGTCAGCATCAGCGACGACATCATCGAACCCCAGAATCAGTGCAACCCAAAAGAAACTGAGGATGTTCTTCCGTCTCATTGTCACGAACATTGGTCCCGAAACCGGATCGATACCCGATCGAACACCTCTTGCTGCTTCTATAAACTTCACTACAGGACCATCGAACTCTCACTGCTCTTCTTTTTCCGTTTCTCAAACGTTTTTTTTCCAAATGATCTCTCTGAAACTTCCGGTCGCACTGTGGTTCCCGTTTCGTTCTTTTATTTTTTTGTATCCAGGGTCGTCGTGCGGAACGTTTGAAAATCTCCCCGCAGGAAAATGAAATGCGGAAACTCGAAAGCCTGAAAGTATTCTCACCGCGGAGAAGAAATTCGAATATTTCCCGATGGGAAAGCACACCGTGCCGGCGAGTTTGTTATTCGGTGAAAACGCGAGAGGAACGGTTTTAATCGCGGCGCTGGTTCCCCCGTATTAAACAACCAGAAAGCAGGGAAGACAATGGCGAAGACGCGTCGGTGCTGCGGCCTGACAAGTTCACACGTTGGCGAGGACGAGTTCGAAACTGTTAGAGATCGGAAAACGTCTGAGAGTTTTACTCTTCCACCTGGGGAAGAGTTCCGCCGTGAAGACCAGGTGGGAGACGAACAGGTAGGACGGTGAACGTCGCCGAAGAATAAACCCACTTCTGTCTTTTCTTGCACTTGGCAAATGTTCGAGCACCATTCTACTGCCATGATTTCCAGGACTACGTGTGTGTGTGTGTGTGTGTGTGTGTGTGTGTGTTGTTTTCGTATACACAACCCCGGGCAGAGATGTAGTCGACTCGAAAAATTGTTCAATTTTTTCTTATTGGGAAATGTGAATGACACTTTCCTCAAGCGCACTTTTTAAGCCGTGGTTTAGAAAAATATTATGATGAAATGAATTTCAATTCTTCCACGATTGATTTAGTTTTATATCAGAAAGCTAAGTATTGGAATAATAAATATATTCCAATTATAATATGGAATTATCCAATATATATATATGTTGGAAATATATTCCCATATAATTATGTAAAATTATATTCCAATATAATAAATTACATTGGAGTATAAACATTGAGATTTTGTTATTTATTATCGAATTGGAAGAAAAGTCATTATGCTGCTCGAAAATTGTATAGGAACTGATAAATGAAAGATTTGGTGTTTTTGATGATGCATTTCACGTGATCACCTTACAGTATGAAGGAAAGTAATAATTAAAAAAAGATGTCACTTTGACATGAATACATTTCGTCGCCGTATCGGCGACATCCTCGTGCAAAGAGTTAACACTAAACCCACCGAACCCTGTAAGTTTTCTTTTTTTATTAAGCAAATCTCTCATGAGATTTATAACCGTATAAGTTAGTTCAAATTACCTGAGAAATATCTATTTTCAGGTGTAACGTCTATTTAGCAAAAGGAATATTCAATAATATACGTACATTGCGATGTATAACCTCGGCATCGCCTTAATCGTTTGTTTTGTAGATTTTTATAAAGAAATGCATAAAAATCGTGCGATTTGTCAGATAATAATGGACAACGTATTTTAGCGAACACTTATCGTTGTGTCCTATACATAGGATGGAATACATGTACCGGAACGGAAAATGTAATTTATAATAATAATTAATACAGTTAAAGATTTACAGAGTTGCTTTGCTTGCCATAAATTATAACACGATCCGGCATATTATTAATGCATATAGCAAGTATCGATATTTTTTATAGATGTCTCAGCGAACGAGCGCGAGCACATACTAGCCATTTCGTAATATATATTGACTTCATTTACTTCGAACCATTCCACCGTTCTCCTACTTGTGGCTGTATTACTTCGCTGGAACGTCCACTGAGCTGAAGTATGTTTCTCAAGAAATAGTAATAACTTGTTTATTAAGATAATTACGAATTCTGTACCGTGCATTCTCCTTGATGGAAAAACTAAGCGTAGGCCTAACGTACCGTTAACACAGAACGCTCCTAGCAACATGAAACTTAGTTCACCAAAAACTTTTTGAACAAATTCGTGAATCTTTGCAGAGATCGCGTCGATGGGAATTAACACCGAGGTTGAGCTTTTATTCGTTCTGAAGTGTTAGCTGAACATAAGAAAAGAAAGTTCGTATTATGTCAAATTAGAGAAATTTTTATTGGAAGGCGAGGGAGAAAAATGATATTGTAATTTAGTGGGAGATTGTTGTAAACCTCGCTCTAAGTTATGTCGCAACAAATATGCCAAAAAATTTATTCAATTCCGAAGAGTCGTTTGAACTTGTATTTGACGAGAAAAAATATAGTTAATAAATTAATATAAAAAAATTAAAAATTAATATAGTTATAAGATAACCCCGTTCCGTTTTGCAACAAAGAAGAAGTTATGACAGTTCAGATATCAACAATTTTTTGCTCCACATGTGATTCTTTCATTTTGTGTGCGATTTTATATGAATATTTTCATATATGGAAACATCTGCAACAGAGTTTTGCTAACATTCATCGTTTACTATGATCTTTCAGCTCATGCGAATTTGTGTGTGTATTCTGATTCAAAAGCAGTTGAAAATTTAGATGGTGTTGAAGTTACGTAATGCCACTTTCGAAAAATCTACTTGCGTAACCAAAAGCCTAATTCAATACCATTTAACACATTTCCGTTACATCAAGATTTTTACGTTTACCGAAACCTTGTAACGATTAGCATAACTAATTTTATTTAAGTGATTAACAACTGCATTATTCAATATTTGTGATGGACGGCGAATTTTTAACATACTTTCTATCTCGGTTGGGGCAAACAGAAGTTCAATGGAAATTTATTTTGATTCGTAATAATTCGAATAAATTGGAAATAATGTAATAGTATTTTTACTATAATAATAGTGTTTTTTTTTATACGTACAGACATATGTTTGCACGATTCATTTTAATGATAGTGAATGTCGATCTACCACAATAAAATTATGCAACTTGAATATGCATAATAATATTTTTGTCAAAAAGAAATTAAATATGACACATATATGTAAAAGTATTTGATTGTAAACAAAATATGCAGGTATAATCACATAGTTATTACAAGATGTCATTACCATTTAAAACAAATTTATAAATACACTACCGATTAGTATACCGAAATAGTATAAAAAACAGTAAAAATTTCAAAAGAATTAAAAAATATTTTAATGTCACGTACAATTTATTAAAACTATTGAAACTAGAAGTAAACTTTTATATTTTATATTCCACACAACCTACTGATAAGATTGAAAGGAAATTTTCTAAAAAACCTCAACTTTCATCTCGTGCACTCATATGAAGTCTAATATCTTTTCAATCTGTGCAAACACTACGAACCATAAAACAATTATTTCATGTTAATGATGCACTCAACTGTTATCAAAAAGATAACGCGCGAGTATCTTAATAGTTCAATTAAATGAAATAATCAAGCTGCAATCTTTCTTCATCGTATGAAAGGAAATGGCAGTTAGATGTACAACGGTTACACCCGTATAACGTAGATACCTGAAGAAAGGCAAATACGTTTACGTGTTATTTCATAGACAAATAAATGGAAACGCTTGGTCGAGCATGCAATAATAGTATCAACATCAACTTTTGCTCGAACGTTCCGAAGACTGCGGAAAACCGCATTGTACCGTTCCACAAACACTTTCGGCGCTCACTTCCGATAATAAATCGTTTTTATAGATACAGTCGTTGCTCGATTCATTGTTAGAAATGCTTGTTACCTGCGGATTACGTATCAACCCCTCTTACATTGCGATTCCTTTCATACTTACATTGATTAATACTTCTTAATCGCTAATAAATTCCTACGTGAGACAGATCATTTATATTTATCGTATACCAACCTTTACTTCAATGTTTAAATATTGATAGTAGACGGGAAGACATTTGTTTCGTTTTTTGAAAGACGAGAATAACATTCATACTTGCCGGATCATGTTTCAAATCTTCGTAACGAGTCTGACACTACAGGGTGTCCCAAAATTATGGTATTTCCGGAAAATGTGAGGTTCCTGAGGTCATTTGGAGTAACTTTTTCCTTAGCGAAAATGCAATCCGCGGCTTTGTCTACGAGTTATTAACGAGAAACACTGACCAATGAGAGGCGAGCTCGCGTAGCCCTAGGCGGCCGAGCCAATCAGCGAAACTGGGCTTCGACCGCTGGTTGGCTCAGCCGCCTTGTGTCGGCCGAGTTTGCCTCCCATTGGTCAGTGTTTTTCGTTAATAACTCGTAAACAAAGCCGCGAACTGCATTTTCGCTAAGGAAAAAGTTACTTCAAATGACCTCAGGAATCATCCCTTTCCGCGTGTTAACATAATTATGGAGCACCCTTGTATGTATTGATTTTCTGTGGTAAATTTTAAGTTTTATATATAATTTTAAGTCATTAATTCAATGACTTTGACACACCGTGGGAATCCCGGGAGTAGGCTTTTCGATGACTGAACTGTGCCTAAGAGAACTTTCTATTAAATAATAATCTCAAAAAAACTTGTTCCACATTGTATTAGAAATCAAGGAAAAACCATAGGAATAAAATATTTTGTTGTTAAATGTAGACGTATATTCTGAATTCAAACATACGTTTGCTAGTCGGAATAATATTTTACTCAGCTTGATAGACTACTCTGTTACGGATGCAATGCATCCTGGAACATTCAAAACTCTTCAATGGTGAAATTCTTCGATCGGAGAACGGCTGTTCTATGATTAAGAAAGGTTTATTACATAAGGGAACGTGAACGTTCGTGTGGTTATCAGACACGAGACATCTCGGTTACTCGCGAAAAGTATTGTGGAGTTTAACGCCGCGGATGGGAAAAAAGGCTTTCCTTGAATCTCATTAAAAACTGTTTCGTTCACATGAAACGGAGCGGAAGAGAACTTTGACTAAAATGTTCTCGTAATCTCGACATTTCTCCAAGGATACTTGCTAATCCTTTCTGCAACTACATCCTCGTCGCCAATATATGTTTAAAGTAAAGTAACTATTTTAATTTCTTAAGTAATAATTTCGACGCGGAAATGATTCACATGAGTGTTACGTGGAGTAAAATGGATCGCGTGGTGCACTTCTCGATTCTTTAAATATTCAAGATCATCTCCATTTATATGTTATAATATATATATATATATATATATATATATATATATATATATATATATATATATATATTTTATTGTTTGATCTCATTTGATCAGAATCAGTTTTGATATTGATGGTTTCAATGTACCAATGCTTTTCAGTTTGACTCGGATTAAATGGAGATGATCTTGAATATATATATATATATATATATATATATATATATATATATATATATATTTGATCTTGAATATATATATATTATTATTATATTATATTATATTATCTATATTATTATTTATTATTCTACGCACTAGCTAAGAATAAAATACAATTGGTGGTTTATCTAGAATTAATGGCTCCAATATATCAGTTATTTTTGTAACCATCATCGTACCAGTATAAACATGTGCAAAATTTCAGACTAATTAATTTAGTAATTTTAATGTAACAAAAGATAATAAAGGTTTATATATATATATATATCATTGATTAGTGATTAGACTGTATCTGAAAGGAGATAGTAAACAAATATAAAACTTTATTATCTTTTGTTACACTAAAATTACTAAATTAATTAGTCTGAAATTTTGCACATGTTTATACTGGTACGATGATGGTTACAAAAATAACTGGTATATTGGAGCCATTAATTCTAGATAAACCACCAACTGTATTTTATTCTTAGCTAGTGCGTAGAATAATAAAAACATGAGCAATTACAGTAAATTCTCCCTAATTGACGTACAGATTGTACACGAAAATGGACAACTTGGGAAAAGGAGACACGATTATTTGAGCCTTGCGACTCGTTTTTATAATTACCGATTGTCAACCATCAATATAAAAACTGATTCTGACCAAATGAGATCAAACTATGAAATACACTTAACGCTTTATTGATTAGTGACTAAACTGTATCTAAAAGGAGATAGTAAAAAACATAGGTCTTTTATTATTTTTTTGTTACATTAAAATTACTAAATTAATTAGCCTGAAATTTTGCACATGTTTATACAGGTTCGGTGATTGTCACAACAATAACTGATATATCATCAATTCTAGATAAACCACCAATTGTATTTTATTCTTAGCTAGTGTGTAAAATAATAAAAGCATGACCAATTACAATAAATTCTCCCTAATTGACGCTCAGATTGTACGTAAAAATGGACAACTTGGGAGAAAGATCGTCGACAACTATAAGAACAAGCAGCAAGGCTCGAATAATCGTATCTCCTCTTTCCAATTTGTCCATTTCTGTGCATTTTTGTGGAGAATTCACTGTAGATTGTAATCATAAAATAAAATCGATACCATATAATATAACCCATCGTTCCAATTAAGGGACAACGTGTTTTTGAATTCAAGAAAGAACTAGCCGATGATATTGCGTCCGTTAATACAGTTGGTAAGCGAATGAAATCGAATCTTCATGCGTAAACGGGGAGTAAACTTTCACGACGCGATAAATTTCGTAAGGACGAACGACTGAACGCGAGTGAAAGGTCCTGAGATGGATATTACTGGAATGCAAGAACGGTATGACATAATTTACGTTGAACGATACCATTTCACCTAATATGGGAACATCCATCGTTCCTGTCCTACCATGTTAATCTTCAACGTCGTCGGCCGCTTCTCGATTTTCCCCTGTTTTGTCGGGTAATCGTTCTGCTAATTACAGCACGTTTGATGTTTTCATGATCGCTGCCCGCAGTGCGCCAGAACAATCCATCGCCGGGTGCAAATTACATCCGTAACAAACCTCGAACTGCGTATGAAAGTACGAAAACTCTCGTAAAGGACGCGTGATGTCGATTAATGATCATCTAAAACACTTGTTGGCTGGTCTATGCGTCATTAGGTCTAGTTAACAATGATAAAATTAATTTATATTAATTTCTAAGCTTTGTTACTTCATTTTCTTTTTTAACAAATAATGACTAATTTAAATATCAAAGACTTGGCTTTATAGAGACACATTGAAAGAAATGTAGAAAGAAATGTTTTTAACTGAAGTTTGAAAGAATGAACTCTCTGTGAACAGAATCATTTGAATTCGTACAATTCTTTTTTAAATTAACATTTTTAACAAATTTTTTTAACAAAATTAACAAATTTTTAAAATTAACATAAAGAGAACGTTGTAAGTTTCTCTTAGATGACGTTACTAAAGTCCATATATTGGCAATTTATAAATCATAATTTAGTGTTCTTTTAATTGTATGAAGTATTGTACAAATAATTGTACATGTACGGTAACGTAAATACGTGTAAAAATGTTTACGTTCAGGAACCAATAAAAATGTCCTCTTTGCTCACAAACGTTATCTACAATGCTTTGTTAAAGATAATTAAGTAGATGAAATGCTGAGATTATTTTCAGACTATTTTCCATCCTCCACTGCATTTACTTCGTAATTTCCAATTATCGGTCGAGGTTCATTCAAGGCACATTCATTCACTCACACATTCCTTTTGTCCACCAATACTATTTTAGCGACTAGTTTCTCAGCTGACCGTCGTCCATGAGAAGAGAACGCTTTGAACTAAACAGTTTCTAATTTCGAAGTCGGTACAGCAGACAACTGTCGATCACCGAAGCCTATAAGTTCACTTTATACACTCGTTATGTGTATACAATAAACCTATAAAACGGCAAAAAAAATCGAAAATATGAAATAAAAATTCTTCTGGCGAGGACGACTGTTAAAATCTCTACAAAATAAATCCTATCGATAAAGAGTTATCACTGGACCACGGATCTTTATGTAAAATATAAATTTTCTGAATCAATTGTGAGAAACAGAAGTTGCACAAAAATGTATTTGTTCTCTAAATAATTTCAATAAATTACAAAGAAAGTAAGAGCATTCTTAAATTCGTCGAATGTCTTCATTGCTTGGTATTAGATCTAATCAATTTTAGCATAAATACATAAAATTCGCAGTCTAGTTAGCATTATGATAATGTTGCAAATTATTATGGACATTATAAACTATTTATGGAGATCTTAATCATATGTTTCGTATATTGATACATATAATTATACGTAGAACACTGATTGACCGATTTTTTTCATTTTAAACATATCAGTGAGAATTATGATTGTCTACTTTCACGCACAATCAGACTAAAAAAATCGTTTTACTATCTTATGTATAAAATTGTTGCTTATTATTTATTTTGTTAATTAGCATACGGTACATAGTCAAGATTTTGATTTCGTTCATGTAACTTTATTTCGCGCAGTTAAATTGTGTTACCACTATCGTTGTTATTAGGGGAGCCTGTAGTACTATGAAACGTGCTTTAATTCCTGAAATTAAATCCGAAAATTGACGATGGTAATAGCTTTATTATGTTTCACCGCCGCACACTATTATAGCAGCGTCTGCAACGACAACTTGCAGTCATGAAATCGGCCTTTGCTTCTACACAAATCGAAAGTTTTCATAAGGTAAGCATAAAAAGTGATACAAGGTGCGGTGTGAAATAATTTATATATTTCTTTTTCTATTGTTTGAAAATAAAATTAATTGAAACAATTAGATCTCGCATAAATATTTTAATGGCCGCTCACACAACATGTGTGTGATGCTTTAATAATTATGTAGGTAATTGCTTTAATAGTTATCGCACAAAGAAAAAATATTAAACTTTTTGTATTAAATGTGTTGTTGTTGTTGTTATTGTTTTTTTTGTTTTATGTTGTTGCGGCTCGTTTTTATAATTAACGATTGCCAACCATCAATATAAAAACTGATTCTGACCAAATGAGATCAAACAATGAAATATACTTAACGCTTTATTGATTAGCGACTAAGCTGTATGTAAAAGGAAATAGTAAACAGATATAGACCTTTTATTGCTTTTTTATTACATCAAAATTACTAAATTAATTAGTCTGAAATTTTGCACATGTTAACATGACCAATTACAGTAAATTCTTCCTAATTGATGCTCAAATTGTACACAAAAAATGGATAACTTGGGAAACCTCCTCTTCCGAAATTGTCTATTTTTGTGTACAATCCGAGCGTCAATTAGGGAGAATTTACCGATTTTTTGTATATACTTATTACTCACCACTATCACTGTACTATACTATTGCATTAAAGAAGATGCAATAATGCAGAGAAACAACGAAGTTAGGATTACAAATCAGTAATGATGGTGTATGTACATTTCCCTCTCGTTCTATGTAAATTCTTATGATCGAAAGCGGCGTCCTCGCGTGTAATTAAATAATTACGGGCGCGATGACGTCGCGTGGCATTGTTGAGTCGCAACAATGCTTTTATCGAGCATCCCCGTGTCTGCGGAGCCACTTTTTGTCCTAACGTAATTAACTGTATGCGCTTTCACCTCTTGTTTACAACTAATAACGGAAGTCCTCTACGTAAGTTCTTGCACGATTACTTCCTGCGACATTCTTCCTCCTCCGCAAGGTACTTTGAACCGCGGGAACTGAGCTATATTCATGTAAGCACGTACAATATCGTTTATAATTTTCCGTATTATCAACTTCCATGCTCCATATAGGCCAGCGAAACGTACACATGCAGTAACATGATTGGAGATAAGGAAACACTTATACTTAACTTAATGATACAATCTTCTAAAAGAATTAACCGTTAGATTTCTATGAGACAGCTATTGCATGTTCAGTTCGAATGGATAAGAAATTATCAACCATTTGAGGCTGGGCGTAAGTTTATAGTGTAACTTTGAAATAGTTGCTTATCATATCTTTCAGCCAAAAATTTGTAATAATATAAATATATAATTTTTTCAAAGTGTATCTATTTATGCATGTGTATGTGATGTAGCACGCGATTGTTACGGGTTAGTCATTTAAGGAGTTAATTAGGCATTAAAATCTTGAAGCTGATTTTTGACATGAATTATTATAGCGACGGAGTTCGATAATTATTTGATTAGCCACGTTGACAATTAAAAATCTTGACTCCTACTTTCCCTGTGCGCATGAATTAAAAAGGTAAAAGGAAATTATGAAAACGCGTTTGCGCAATGTTGGAGCAATTTTCAACCGGTACAATGGGACTTGTCTGAATCGGGCAAACTTGATGGCGCTGCAGCGGAATATTACGCAGAAATTACGTCCAAGGTTCGGAAACCTAGCTCTAATAGAAAAATTATTCGCGAAACCGCAGACAGTTCATTGCTCTGCTTCGAGCAACGCTTTCGTAACCGATTCCATATCTTCCTCGCTCGACGTCTTCGATGCCTAAATGGGAGATCATTTAGTTCGAAATTAAAAACAGAAAGGCAATACACGTAATGCACACTATTGACAGCAATTGTAAGTGCCTTACACAATATTCGTTTGTACAATATTCAAACATTATTTGTTAAAATGTATTTGCTCAAATTATTGACTAAGTGATAGTAATAAAACTTAAGCCATTACATTGTTTACTAAATATTATTCGTCACAACAATGTTTAATGGTAGGCAAATAATATTGTGAATTGAATTCAAATATAATAAATTATAATTGGCAACATGGAGACGACGCCTTCCATTATTAATTACATCAAAAAATATGTTTGACTGGATTTGGACGGGTCACGTATTTTATGTTCCGTTACCTTCTGAAAAAGGCCAGAAAAACAGTAAAAATTTTGTTTCTTAATTTTGTTGTAACTAAATTGTGTTTTGATTATTTGTAAACAATGAAGACTAAAAAGGGTGTATATTTTATTTTCGACAGTAATAGATCATTCTTTTTTAGAATTATAAATGTTTCTCGAAATTGTCGAAATTTCTGCAAGTTATTGTAACAACAAATTTTTATAAAAATTTCAATCAGTTGAAATACAAAAGAAAAATGTATGTTCGAACTTTTTTACCTGAACTTATAACGAAAACGTAAGTAATGCGTTTTGTAGAACTATTTTTCTTTAAGATTTCGTGAACTATTTCTTAGTAAACTAGGAAAAATAAACAAAAAGTTATTGCGTTTTAAAAGGTGTCCGAATATTAACGTTACTCACTGTACAATATATAGAACAAAAAGCCTTTCAGAGCAAGATGTCGTGTGTTTATGACAAACAGTGAAATCATTTTCGCTAGTTTCGAATGTTGAATGAAGTGACTAAGAAGAGCGTATGTTTCAAGTAATGTATTATGCATCACCGACATTTCCATATTATGTATTCTGTTTTTTTTTGTAACATGATATTGTAGTCGTCAACAAAGTGACTTCAACAGCTTGTTACATTACGATCTTAAAGCGACTTTAAAGAGGAATATATTATGAAAGGAACTCTTTGAAAATTGTTGCTTATGATTAGACAGAAATAAGCAGGTGCAGTTTGAAGCATTAGATACATTGAAATAATTGAAAAATATTAACCTACTATTTTCAAGTTATTAAAATTATTGAAGAATGAAAGAAATGCATAAAGATACGCAATCTGCTTATAATATGGTATATCTGCTTATATATGGTAATATGGTATATATATAATAGCATCATTCTTTTTTCAACATCAGGAAATTCTTCACAGTATAACAAAACGTACGAATATGATGTTCAAGCCTACTGTACTCAAATAGGGTTTAATTGATGTAAACGGCGAAACTTTCTCGAACTCCATTTAAAAAATACGATGATCTTGAATTGTCATTAAATATGCATGTCTCATATTATTAAAAGCGATGGATATATTTTAGATGAAATTGTTGTAATCACTTTCTAAACTCGGTCTGTTTTACCATCACTGGGTAACAAAAAGGGTCACAGGTGGTCTTCGATAAAGTCACGAGATGACAGTTTTACGATTTTGTAGTATGGTACGATGTATCGATTGTCGATGTTCATTTCAATATCCCTCCGTGAAAGACACAACATGTCCAAATTTCGAACGGTTCTGAGTCATTTCCATTACCGTAATCTTGAAACACATAAAATTTCCGTTTAGTACCGTCATTCACTGATTCGATATATCTGCCAACCGTACAACTTGCATGATTTTCTCGTCGAAGTTGACATTACGCTCGAGACGATTCGATAGTATCGAGGTTTTTTGGCAGGTCGAAAGAAAGATGTCCATCGATGGTAGATTAGAATGTTATTAGTCATTCGTTCTTGCGTTTGTAAGTAAATATCAGCTGGATGTGCAGAGAAAAACAGAACGCGATTCCGTGACAGCGTTTAACGGACATAATTGCTGGACGTGTTCATTTTGTCGAGTAGAGCGGGTAAAATGGGACTTTTCCAGACTTCCTCGCCTTTTGACGCTGACGTCGGTGAGTGGTATACGTCTCCCTAGCCTTAATTCACTTAGAATCATCATTCTGCATAACTTAATCTATCGCCATGAAAATTCATATTTCGCAATCTATTACTTCGATTTTGATTATTTCTCATCTAGCACAATCATTTTTATGTCCCAGACGTCGGAATTTCACATTTGATAGACACATTAAGCGGTTGTTGACATTTGACCTCCAATTAAGACACCAGATTTTGTAAATTACTTTATTTACCGTTTTGCATCTCATCAGTCGATTGTATGAATCATGTTTATCAAATTGTTTACAACAACGTAGATTATATAGTAATATTTGAATTTTCGAATTTAATATTGTTTTATTCTTGTAAAAAAAATAAACGTTTTATTATTACGTTCACGAGAGTCAATAGACTATTACTCTACAGATATGATTAATGTAATAATTATTCTTAGGGTATTTCCACGAACATTTAAATAAAATCGGTATTTAATTACGCATAATGTCTGAGTTTATCATATGCATTCAGAGCAAACCGATAATTTTATTTATTCATATTTATAATGATTGTATTATATTACATTACAACAATAGTGAACATTATTGTTACAATGATGTTTCGATTGATTATAGTTGGAATGTGTCTTATATATTGTAAAACAGACTATATTTTAAAGTGATTTCTTCATTAAAAGGATTATTATTTAAGTTCAAGTATTTTTTGCTTCACGTGTTATTCTTTATTCAAACTTTTTTGCAACAGAGAAGGCAACCAGCGAAATGAATACCACCGAAGATTGGGGGAAAATAATGGATATTTGTGATAAAGTAGGAACTTCTACACAAAATGCAAAGGATTGTCTAAGATCCATTGTTAAAAGACTATATTCTCCAGACCCACATATTGTTGTGCAAGCATTAACAGTTAGTATATCTTTTAAACCATAATTTACTTGTATGATTTAAACCAAATTAACTGCCAAACTAATTTGTATAAAAATTTCTGTAAACTTAAAATTTGATACTTCTAAATTTATTATGATCTTATCATGTTTATTTTTTAAACTTGAAGTATTCAAAACAAAATTCTTTTGTTATATACTTAAATTTAATTGTGCTAAAAATTAATTTAATTGTGACAGATGAAAGTTATGCTACCCATATTACTGATAGTTTGGCAATGAGCATTTTAATGTCTCCAAACTGTAATAATTAATTTGTATTTAGTTATTGGATGCATGTGTCAGTAATTGTGGGAAAATGTTTCATCTGGAAATTGCATCAAGAGACTTTGAAAGTGACATGAGAAAACTCGTTAACCATACCCAACCAAAAATTGCAGAGAGAATGAAAGGGCTATTAAAAAAATGGGCTGAAGGCGATTTTAAATCTGATCCTCAATTAAATTTAATACCAAGTTTGTACAACAAACTAAAAAACGAAGGTTACGATTTTACTGTTATTTCAGATACGGTAAGACTTGTGGTTTATAAAATTCTTTTGTCATAAATCATACACAACTGTATTCAGTCTCCGGTTTGAATAGCAATTACTAAGATAGCGTTATCTCATATTAATGTTCATTTGTGTTTCCTATAATCACATGTTGAGCATAGAATTATTTTACTGCAACAGATTTTACTTCCATATAATGTTACATCTTAGTTTATAGATTTGTTTCACAGTAAAATATAATTTGAAAGTGTATATATAAATCTATTGTAATCTTATAGCCTAAACGTACAAGCGTACTAAGCAAAGATCCAAATGTAGTAACAAATTCACAGGAAGAAGAAGATATTGCAAAAGGTATTTCCATATATTCAAAATCTCCTTTATTTGTATTTTTTATACAATTTTTTAAATTATGTTGTTTCTTTATTGTTTTTAGCTATTGAACTTTCACTCAAAGATAGTAAAGCCCATAATCAAGCATCTTCATCACACAGTTCGCCATCTTCTAAAAAAAGTACCAGTTTGTACCCAAGTGTAAACACAGCACTTAATACTTCCAGCAATTCTGAAGGCAGGAAGGTCCGTGCATTATATGATTTCGAGGCAGCAGAAACTAATGAATTAACATTTTTCGCAGGAGAAATAAGTATGAATTAACAATTCTTTATAAACTTTTTTTTCAAGGGAACTGTACTTTAATTATAGCTGAAGAAAATCTAACTATAACGCATGTGTAATAGATTGATAAAAATTGAACTGAATTTTAGTTAATCTTTTGGATGACTCTGATCCAAATTGGTGGAAAGGCAGCAATTATACAGGAGTAGGACTTTTCCCTTCTAATTTTGTTACTGCAGATTTATCTGTTGAACCTGAACAATTTACAAGTAAGTTTTATCATATCTTAAATTAAATATACTTGATAATGGAAGACTATATATAAATTTTATGTAATAGAGTTAGAACACAGTAACAAAAAAATGGTTCAGTTTGCTGATGAAGTAGAAGTGAAAACTGTAAAGAGAGAACCAGAAGTGATTGAGGTTGAAATAGACGAAGGGAAAATGGATAAACTTCTACATTTGTTACATGAAGCTGATCCTCAGTGTGATAATTCTGACCCACAAGAAATGCTAGAGTTAGAAGGTAAGTTTTATTTACTGTAATACGACTTATTTTAATAATTTAGCAATGGGTTATAACTGTTTTTAAATAATATAATATTTTGTAGAACAAGTCACTGCGATGGGACCTTTAATTGATGCAGCATTAGAAAAAGTTGATAGAAGGCATGCACAGCTAACCCAACTCAGTTCTGATTTGGTGGATGCTCTTAATTTATATCATACACTGATGCGAGAACCTGCACCGCCTACACCATCTAGTTATACACTCCCTAAGATGCCACCACATATGAGTCCTTACCAATTCCAGAATCATGGACCACCACCTCCACATGTAAGTATTCTGTACTTACGACAATTATTGTTTACATAATTATAATATTTAAAACTGCATAATCAACAGATATATAATGGAGTACCTCCTCCTCATCCGTCTTCTTTTCCTGGGAGTAGTCCGTTAGGACCCTACAGTACTACAATCCCAACGAATGAGTATATGGGACCTACAAGTATGCCAAACATGACATTACCTCAGCATTTTGGACATGTGCAATCTGGTCCACATCAGCATCCTCCGGGACATCCTCAGGGTCCACCAGTACTGGAGCAAAGCAGCCTTCCTTACTCTCATCAAGGGTATGTGTTAATTTAAATATTCTATCAAACATTTCTATTTAACCAAATTTTCACAAATTCTACTAATTACTAATTAAGATTTTTAATTCTAAACTTATATTACACGTTGCTATTTAAAATTATAATACAAAGTGTGACATTCAATAAATGTGACTTAATTATTAAATGCTTTTGTAATGTGATAATAACAAATGATCAAAATATAATTATGAAAACTGTGATCTAAACAGATCATGGTAGTAAACCTGTTATGGTATTTATAGTATTTCAAATTGTTATTTTCCAAATAGTGAGCCTATAATGTAACTACAATGTAACTTATATTCACAGTCTGTACAATTTGTTTCTACTTTAATATTATTTTGTAAAGAAAATACAATGGCTTATGAAATATCAGAATATCTTTAATATATTAGATAGATCGAAAATTGTACTATATTAATGTTGTTTTTCTAGAAAATCATAAGATTTCCATAGCTCTAGTACAGGAGGAATTATTAATTTTAAGTAGTAATAATATAAAAATAACAGATTAGTTTTATAAGGATAAGTAATTGGATATTTTATAATTTGTTGCAACAGGTATCCACCTCAAACTGGTCCTATGCCGGTACCTTATGGTCCATCAGGGCCAACAGGACCTTCGGTAAGCCAGCAATCACAGTATGCTCCACCAAATGGGCAGCATATGTTGTAAAAGATGCTATATGTTTCAAATTCACCCTGTACTCTAATTGAAGCTGTACAATATTACTATATTATAATTATTTAAATAAACATACCCGAAGTAGCCAAAGATATTGGGCTTTTGATGGAAGTTTTGCATTCGAAACTTATCGTGTAAGCATGTTGCATAAACACGTTCGCGTCAAGATGATTAAAAGTACATTAGAGGAAGGCGATTTACTTTGTTAATCACTGACGATTGCAATTAGTGTTCTTTTTTTATAAATTTCTTTTAAATTTATTGACATGTTTATATGGCCGGTTTTTGGTATTATTATTTTAATTTGTGATTTATTACTATACGATATTAATTCCATACATTATTGTATTTATCCAAATCTAATATTGAAATGAAAATGAATTGTGGATCATGGTCGTCATCTTATATACACCGATATGTAATGTAATGTTAAGTTCGTGGCCAAGCGTCGCGTGATATTTTCACTAATTTGTAATCTATTGTGTAAATTTCGTCGTACGTTTGTAATAAGTTCTATGTATACAACTGCACTATCGTTTACTATGTAACTACAACAGTAGACAGAACTATACGGTAAACTGTGGAGACTGCATCGAAAGCATGACCGTATTTTATAGTTTTTTACTGTCATTCATTCTCAACAAGTAATTGTAAAAGAGCCTTAAAAATGGATTCAGAATTCCATAGCTTTTAAAGCTGCTCGAGTGGAATATATCATCTACAGAAATTGAAAAGCAATCGCAACAAGACATTTCGACCTGGTCTAGTCTGTCCACTGTGTATAATAAATATATTTCCTATTAATTGTTTATTGAACGAACTGCGAGGAGCTTTCTATGAATTGTTAACGCATAATATTCGTGTAACTGCGTTCATACCAATGTGGAAATGGTCCGTTAAAAAAACGAAGCGAGAACAAGGAAAGACAACTACTGTATTCTTTTAAAATTACCTTAATCACTTCGGTGTCGCGTAAAAACAGTGAAATTTGTACAATGAATGCCCTTAGATATTTAATGGCTATGCCAATGAATGTAATCACAAAACTTTCGCACAGATAGTGTGCTAAGCGTTCAGATTACAATACCGAAAGGCTTAAAGGAAAATTTTTGTGGCGAGACGAGATGAAACTAGAATAAGACGAATCTTAATAATCCTTTTTAGCGAATCTATCATTTTAATTTACGTATAATGTTTATGTTTTAAAGTATGAAGTATAATATTAGTTATAGACAATATTTAAAAGTCCTTTATAATTCAGGATTTATCAAATCTCAACACGCGGATATGTTAATTATTCAGTTCGTGACTTTCAAAATTATGTATTGAACGAATAATTACATGAAGGAGATTAAAGTTATGTATATATATATACATATACAAATATATACATGTATATATACATATACAAACATATATATTTATTTATACTAATTTCTTGTATATTATATAATGTATAGTAGTAAAATGCGTATAATTCCGGAAACAAAATCCGTGTACTAATTATTATATTAAGTTGTTCCAGAGTAACCGAAACTCCTATTAATTAACTAATTAGACGGTTGACCCTTATACGGGTATATTTTTTTAAATTGTTTCTTTTTTTCATTTCTTGTTAACTTCAACTCCGCTATTCTTAAAATTAATTATCGTTCTCATATACATTACCACTCAAGATGATCACAAGTAGATTCTTTCAAATAAAGGCGATATAAATTGTTTATTTGAGATTGTATATACTTGAAACCGAATGTGATTGAATCGAAACGATAATTTTATTTCTTTTTTACGTCGAACCATGAATGCTTTAGTAGACTACATATTCTTGAGTGATAGCATATACATATAATGTGAGCTAGCATAGATTGAAATATAAAATAATTCCATCATTTTTAATGACGTGAGAAAATTTATAGAGAATTTAAAACGAATTTGAATTCTTTCAACACGACTCAATAATAAACATACTTAATATATTTCAATAATAGTAAAAGTATCTATATCTCAACAAATTTCTCATGAATAATAAAGTTCACTATTTGATGTATCACGTCACAAAATCTTTTAATTGCATTTTATATTATAATAATTATCAAAAAGTAAAAATTGTCACACTTGTATAGAAAATACAATACCATGTTGAAAGGTTTAAAGACGGAAATATTGTGACAGAAGATATATTATACTTTAATATAATCTTTAATGTATTAATGAATGCAAATAACTAGTTTCTATAAAAAGAATCAATGATGTAAAAAATATTTTTGACTTCACTATTCCAGTTCGTAAATATTACATTCACCAGCTTAAAATAGATTTACTAAAGTTTGATCCACAAATACAAAGATTTATGTGGTATGAAATTTAAAATACTCCAGGCTTTTAGTCTGACTTCTTCTTTAAAGGATTAAAGGATTTCATTTAAGAAATAGAGAGCACTTTAAAGGAGATTGTTTTCAACGTAAAATCTTTCCAAAAAAATATTTTTTATCTCTTGAACTATTCTCAAGTTAATAAAAATAAGGGAAATATTTTAGGTTCCAGTCTTAAGTGAGTCACAATGTATGTGTGTTTGTAGAATATATGTTACAGATATCGGATAAATTAAAAGTTTTAAAATTTCGATGCAAAGCAAATGAGACAGGGTGTCTAAGTATGCATTTGAACAAGACATTTTTACACAATAATGTAATATGCTACGACGGGACGTAGGAATTAATTGCGTGGCTATTATGCAGAGAAGAAAGAAGGGCCATGTAAAAATCTTATAAAACAGCAGTTGGTAAAAGAATTGAAAGTTAGTTACGGATGTAATTGAAAGAGCAAATAGGGAAGAAAGGTGAAACGATGATCTTTTTGTAATATTGATATTTGTATGTATGCTACTAAAGAGAGGAAGAAGTTCAGAAAGAGAAAAAAAGTGTGAGTGGACACAGAGCGTCAGAAAAGGATAGGTCGTACGAAAAATAGATGTAATTTACATTGTATATGTTACGTTGCCATTAAATTCTCATTATTTACATAAATTTTGACGATATGTTATTGCACTTGTATGGATCTTTCTATGATGTTTCTAATAAAGTCAGACAGTTTTAATTTCAAATAGGATACACGTTAGAAGAAATCAAAATACTTTATTGTTTCTCTCTTAAGCTTAATTGCTGATGACGCTCATCGACCTTGCTTGAACCTTTTTAAACATGGTCAACAGTAACAGACAACGTAGTCACGCATCGTGGATAAATACATTTCTTCAAATTAGCTATATCTTTATGTTTTTCCATTACCACCATTTCGACATTTTACCATCCCCACCAACATATATTAACCGATAGAAGTACAAACATTTCTTACATCCCAGCATTTCGTATACTCAAAGCATCAGAGAACGTTCGGCTTCCAAACATTAAACATCGCGTAAAGTATTATTACAGTTAATTATGTCTCCTAGCAATTAACGTCAATTTACGAACGAGCATTTGGATATGATGTGTAAGGGGCAAAGTATATCCAACATCTCGATTGTGAGTTATGACACATTTTAAAATAATTGTTTATTTAGATTTTTAGGTTACATATTTTAGTATGTTTATCTTACAAATTATAGTTCACATTAAAATTGAGCAGTAATTAATTGTTTTGTCATTATTTGTGTAATCAATTATTGGAAGTACACATAATTAAAATCGTTAATCAACTAATTCTTTGTAGAATAAATAAATAATCATGATTTAGTAATCTATAATCATTAATATTAGTAATCAAAAAATTGTTCACTATCATTATCAAAATGATTCAGTATCGTAATAAAAAATGTAATCATTTAAGCTTGCTCATTGATTACATTTGCTTTATTTATTTCAATTATTCAGTCAGTTATTGCAGAATTTAGTAAAGTACAATTATTTCTTAAAGTTCACATTTCTTGCTGTGTTTTATGAAAAATCATTAATTATATTTCGTAATTTAAGTTTTCACAGAACTTATTTTCACACAACAAATAATAAAGTAAAATTAAATAGTTTGTTTTGAGAGACATAATAATATGTAAATCATTTTTTATCAATTTTAATTTAGAGAAACTACGCTCCGCAAACGCAGTAGCGTTTGGAGTAGTTAATAATATTGTTAAAGCAACATTTTTTTTGGAAATGAATTTATGTATCACATTGAAACATTGCGTTGATGTTGTACATGACGAATTGCGTATGTCACAAAATATTTTAATTTCATTTAGCAAATCGCTTCCATCTACATATATGTTCCATTATATGAAATAACAATTATGATTAAATTAATTTACTTTTTTCAAATGTGGAAGTAATCAACAACATGTGCGGAACCCGGGACAAATTCTCCTCTAAATGATAATCATTAATTATAAAGATGATATCACGATACTTATTATCGTTAATCATTAATTTAGTTACATTTTACTTACACCTAGTTTATTCAGTAAATTTGACTTCATTATTAAATGTTTTTACAACGTGGTAATACCAAATGGTCAAATTACTATAATTATGGAAAAACTGTGATCGAAACAGATTTTGGTAGTAAACCTGTTATGGTGTTTGTTATATTACAAATTGTCCTTCTGCAATCGAAGAAATGATTTACATGACAAAGTTGTATGTATTTTTGTACGTAATACACTTGCGAAAATAGATTTCAAATATTACCAATTCGTTTAAATAATATATTAAAAAATATAATTCTTTTTTCATTTTTCTACTCAAATATTAATATATTTTCTTGAGTATTTATATGCGATTAGTGCATATCCAAACAAAAAATACAGAGGAATTGAAATTTTACGCTTTATGTTTGAAAAGTAGTAAATTCGCGCTGATCCCATGCCACATACACATTGTCATAGTCACGGACACATAGGGGGGGGGGGGGGACAAAAGTATTTGTACATTTGAAATATAGTAATAAAAGCTACAATAATTTCTATATTATTAATTATATTCAAATATATGTAACTTTACATTATACATAACACTAATAAGAACAAATGAGCAAAAACAAAACTTAATTACATCGTGTTATCACTTATACTGGTAAAAATTTCACAAAATGGACAAAATAATTTGTACGTTTAATTATCGTGTCTGTATTACACCGTTCCCTTTTTTAAATATTTCCTTTAAATGTTCTTTCGATGTACTGACGCGCTAAACGGTTTATATGTTTCGGGTTATAATTTTGCTGAAAGTAAAGTGTCCTCCTAATACCTAATTTATCTGTATTTTCTTGTAAATTTCCAAGATCTCTATTTTCCCGACTCCAGAAGCACCAATACATCCCCGCGCTAGATTTCGTCGTCAGTTGCAAGTATTTATAAAAATATTTTTACAAGTACATATTACTTATGTATATTAATATTTTACAATATTATATTCCTCCAGAAGTCACACCGTTAGCGTGAATGTATCCTTCTGCTTTTTTTTTATTTACTTTGTTTTCCTCATGAACACTGCTGTTGTGTACGCAGCTTTGCCCTCGTCCGCCGTGAAGTCTAGTAAACAGCTCTGCATTAGGGTCGAGACACACTTACGTGCTAGGCTCGGTCACATGCCCAAGGCCGAGACATTCTTTTATAACACGACGTACACATTACATTTACGCCATGCCGTCCGGCACCGTCCAAATGTGTTTACCCTGGCAGGCAATCCCGGTCCAACCTTGCTTCGCCCGTGAGTCACACTACCAAAACAAAGCGAGACGGGACTAATACAATTTGGACAATGCGTCAAATCTTTCGTTTCAGAAGACCGTGTTACTTTCAATAATTTTATTAGCAAGCGAATTTTAGGTGATTTACGTAACAAATTTATTGCTTTGCAAACACATGATTTTATTGCTAAAATGTAAGATATATGTTTACATTCTACTAAATAGTCTACAATCGGTAGTGAATTCGTGGTGGTAACATATTTTTCAGAAAACTATGACGGCATTGTTCAAGACGATTTATTATTTCAATTATTATTGACAGTATATTGTCTATTCTTACGCACCTTTACACCGGTGCTCAAGCCACATCCATGCCAATGCGTCTTGTCAGGTTCACCGTACTTTCGTTGATGTCGAAAGCGCTTTGGCAAGCGCTACCGTTTTCATACCACAGTCCAGCTGAAAAATAATTATTTATTAATATAAACAATAACTAAATATACGGTGTGCCACTCTCTTTCTCTCTAATATAGAGATATGCTTCAAGTCTATAATTATTCAAAGCACTGTGTACAAACTTGTTTAATCAAATATAACTAACTTTTCGGAGAATCTCCATGTTCAAAAAGTTTGGAATGTTCCGATCCATCATTGTCGCTTTATAAACTTTGCGAATTTTCAGAATTATTCATCCTTCGGTGGTTCGCTCGGAAAAGACGTAAAACACTGTTAGAAAGTGTCGTACAGGCTAGGTTTTTCGGAACATGGTAGCGACTGTCTCGCTACACTTACATCCGCAATGATTTGACGTACACATTTTTTACATGCCAAAGATAATCTTCCTATTCGAAGAAAATTTATTCGACGAATATTGTTTTTATTCGTAGCGTAGAATAAAATTTTCATTTTTTATTCGAAGGCTTCGAATAACTTCTGCCAGCTCGAATCAACGGCGTTGCCGTTGTCGAGCGAGCGTGCCGTCGTGCCAAGTTGTTCGAGTGGTTCGACTCGAATTTCGGACCAGTAACGGTAAGCAAACGGGGAGCCACGCGCGAATACAGATCTAAACTTTTACATTTTTTAATATACTTCGATAAAAATATTGCGAATGAATTTAGGAGTTTTTCCCGATGAAGATGAATCCAAATTCGTTCTTCCAACATTTTCTTTCTTCCATTTCTTTCTTCCCACACATGCAATTATTAATTAGGACGCAATATTATTTGCGCTAATATTGCGCAAATATAATGTAATATAACGTAAACACTCTCCAAAATGCCTCTCTTTTTAGTATTTCTGATATATTTCTGTGTGATATACCCTCTCCGTACACAACCGTGTAATAATTTTTCTTTTTCCCAACATTGTTTCATTCCTTTTTATCCTCATGTCGCAAACATTTAGCGACAACATGAACCAATGAAAGCATATCGTGCTTCAATAATCGCATCTTGTAAAAGACTAATCACCGACAGCTTGCAAATCCAAGAAGTATCAACATTTGAAACTATCGTATGAAAACGCGATGTGCTTACTTAACTAGAAAACAGATTACATGGTCACTGTACTTGTGAACATTTTCAAAAATCTCTACGTAAATATGTGAATTAAAAAAGAATTAGTAGTTTGAAATTTTAACATATTAAATATGCAGAAATATTGAAATATGCGAAATATTAAATATTAACACGAGTTAATATACGAACATATTAGCTACATGTGTACATGGGTGTACTGTTATGCTGGGAAGGAGGAAAGGGTGAAAGGTCCCTCGAGAAAATATTCTTCATCTTCTTTGTTAACGTAGAGTATATTGAGTAGGTCACAAACAGTATGTACAAAAAATGTATTTCACCGGTTTTACATGTCTGAACAAGACTAATGCGGATTCGGAAGTGCCCGTCAGTTTGGGTTACGGTTCCCTTTATACATTTTGGTAGACGGACTTGGGCCTTATCGTCGCATTGGTCGTAGGCCACGTATGCTCTCTCTCTCTCTCTCTCTCTCTCTCTCTCTCTCTCTCTCTCTCTCTCTCTCTCTCTCTCTCTCTCTCTCTCTCTCTCTGTGTGTGTGTGTGTGTGTGTGTGTGTGTGTGTGTGTGTGTGTGTGTGTGTGTGTGTGTGTGTGTGTGACCAATAGACCAAACTTTAAGATTTAGGGGTTGAGCAAAACGGGGCTGATTCTTCCTGTTTTGCTCGGAGCTTATCTTATGGGTGACGCAGCATAATAGTACAAAAATAATTTGACTCCTTCGCAATGTATTGCCCAATTGCTTGCATAGAGACTGGTATTTTGCCACAGCATTCCTAGTGTTGCTTACGGTCGAGATCCTCGGTTTGCTTACTGTTCGGTTAACAAATTTTTGCAATTGTTAAAAAATAATTTGACATTTTTGCAATGTATTGCCTAATTGCTTACATAGAGATTGGTATTTTGCCATAGGATCCCCAGTTCTTTTCTTATTGTTCGGTTAACATATTTTTGTAATCGTTCAAAAATAATTTGACTCTTTTGCAACGTATTGTCTAATTGTTGCGTTGCACTATGTTTAGTAAGCGGTTCTTGTAATATCGTGGATCGTGTAAAACTTGCCAGACTCTCTAAATGTCGACAACTGTATCGTTTGAACTAGCGAATTGTGAATTATCCCGATTCTTGATTCGTGTCGCGCTTTTATGTGGAAAATGTACATGGTGGTGGACTCGTACTTGTCCAATTAGGCAACTTGTCTTTGGACAGTACCCCCTTTGGCGTCGTGACCACTGCCAACTCCAAATTTCGTAGGGTGTAAAGGTGCGTCGTGTGAGCACCTGATATCTTTACCCCGCGATATGAACTATCTATCGGGTTGTAAGGCCGATTACGCTGCGCGACGGAATAGGACGATATCGTTGCCACTGATTCAACTTTTCAATGTCAACATAACCTTGACATAACCGTCCCTTGACATAACCTTGACATAACCGTCCCTTGACATAACCTTGACATAACCGTCCCTTGACATAACCTCGAAATCACCAGAGATTTCGGTACGAAAACGTTTTAGTGCGACGTCAACAGTTTTCTTTTATTTTAATTAACCCCTTAACGCACAGTTTAAAAAAAAAACCGGTCAAAAAATCAATTTCTTTTAATGTAAAAGAACACAGTTTAGAACATTGTTAGAACAACTGAAGAAGATACAGCCGTTGATTGGAAGTAGATAAGCAATATCCAACCAAATCTACATTCTCAAAAGGTTTCCATTTGTTACCGCCACTGATTCAACTTTTCAATGTCAACATAACCTTGACATAACCTCGAAATCACCAGAGATTTCGGTACGAAAACGTTTTAGAGCGACGTCTACAGTTTTCTTTTATTTTAATTAACCCCTTAACGCACAGTTTAAAAAAAAAAATCGGCCAGAAAATCAATTGCTTTTAATGTAAAAGAACACAGTTTAGAACATTGTTAGAACAACAGAAGAATATACAGCCGTTGATGACATCAGATAATTAATGTTAAAGTTGTTAATGAAAGGCCAGAAAGACGCGCTGGATTACGGCGCGAGGGCTCGGGTATAGTCCGGATCGAACCTCCCACCTTCCCCCACTCCCTAATATTTCTAGTACTGTGCCGGCGTGGTACCCTTTAGCTCGCGTTACTCGAAACGGTTCGGCTTCGTTCGATGATGCCCGAATCGTGTACCGATTCGTACCGTTCGTACGCTCATTTGGTCGGAACCGGACCATTCCGCGTATTGATGTCGGTTTTGAACAAGTATTGCGTACACACATGTACACGTGTAGTTAATATGTCCGTGTATTAACACGTGTTAATATTTAATATTTCGCATATTTAATATGTCAAAATTTCAAACTACTAATTTCTTTTTAATTCACATATTTACGTAGACGTATTCACATATTTCTTTGAACGGTAATCTGTTCTCTAGTTAGATAAGCACATCGCGTTTTTACACGATAGTTTCAAATGTTGATACTTGGATTTGGAATCTATCGGTGATCGATCTTTTACAAGATGCGATTATTGAAGCACGAATGTTACGAAAAATGTTTTTTGTGCATTTATTGTATTAAATGTCATGGCTCTGTCTAGTTGCATTAGAGATCATGCAACCCTTTCGGGTGCTCAAATGTTAATTCGGAAAGTGCGAGCTACTGCACAGAGAACGATATTTCATACTAATGGCGACTGTCAATGACGTAATTTTCACTTCTGCATGTGTGCATAAATTGCATCGGTTCTTTGAAATTGGAACTAGCTCGAATCGCACATAGTCCATTTGCCATGCGACTTGGATCTCCAAGGAATATGTACGCAGAGAATATTCATTTTATTCTTATCGATTGAAACGGATTAATAAAAACTCGCAAGGGTCTTCAGGAATTCAACTTCAACAAAATAATATTTACTCTACAATTACTAGTATTACCAATAAATTAGAATCTCGCTCGAGAAAATAATTGTCAATGACGTAATTTTCACTTTTGCATGTGTGCATAAATTGCATCGGTTCTTTGAAATTGGAACTAGCTTGAATCGCACATAGTCCATTTGCCATGCGACTTGGATCTCCAAGGAATATGTACGCAGAGAATATTCATTTTATTCTTATCGATTGAAACGGATTAATAAAAACTCGCAAGGGTCTTCAGGAATTCAACTTCAACAAAATAATATTTACTCTACAATTACTAGTATTACCAATAAATTAGAATCTCGCTCGAGAAAATAATTGTCAATGACGTAATTTTCACTTTTGCATGTGTGCATAAATTGCATCGGTTCTTTGAAATTGGAACTAGCTTGAATCGCACATAGTCCATTTGCCATGCGACTTCGATCTCCAAGGAATATGTACGCAGAGAATATTCATTTTATTCTTATCGATTGAAACGGATTAATAAAAACTCGCAAGAGTCTTCAGGAATTCAACTTCAACAAAATAATATTTACTCTATAATTACTAGTATTACCAATAAATTAGAATCTCGCTCGAGAAAATAATTTACCACTGGAATTCAATTAAATTGCAGTACGTAATCGTGTGTATATAATACCCATTAAAAACCGACATCGCTACGCAGAACGGTTCGGTGCCGTCCGAATAAGGGAGCGTGCACGTGGTATGAATCGGAACACGGTTCGGTCATCGTCGGTTGGAGCCGAACCGTACCGAGCACACTACTAGAAATATTAGAGAATGGAGAAAGTGGGAGGTTCGATCCACCCTACCTGAACCCTCGCACAGTAATTCAGCGCGTCTTTCTGGCCTTTTATTAACAATTTTAATATTAACCCCTTGCGGACGAGAGGCGACTCTCGGTCGCCACGGCGTTTCGCGCGGCAGGACGAATGGCGAATGAGAGGCGACAGTTGGTGTTTATGTTAGATTTCATTATCTCCAACATTGTTCAACGTACTATTTTATGAGAAACGAACAGCCACTTACACATTTGAACTTCGTAAAATTTTGATCAACAAATTGAGAGGAGATTATCGTCAACCACGAGATAGATCTTCAAGTTCGACGGCCAACTCTGACGAAATTCGTCTGAACGGGAAACTGCATGTAATTGTTACTGGCATAAAGAAAGATTGCAAAGTTTGTTCCAGTCGAAACAAACCAGGGGGAAGACATGAGACGACCTGTTTCTGTGATGCATGTCCAGACAAACCAAGAATGCATCTTGGTCAATGTTTTATAAACTATCACACCGAACGAAACTACAAATCATAATTTTTGTAAAATTATATTCATAAAAGTGTGAATATAGATAAACTAACGAAAAATATAACGTTTTTATAAGATAATTTATATGTAAGATCATTTTATTTTACCATATAAGACACTCGACATATTTGCAAAATTCGCCTCGTCCTGCTATCTGACTCGGCCGAAAAAGTCGTCGTCCGCTAAGGGTTAATTATCTTAAAAACTATATAAGCTGTCTGTCGAGTATCATTGAGATCAGATTTACAAGTCAGCGTACGTCGTAATGCAAAAGGACATCAATGTTAATAGCGTTTATGTATCTTGACTGTTTTAGTCTCAAACCGGCATAGTTCCATTGCATCGTGTCGCCTACGTTAAAATACATCAAAGCGTGTAGAATTATCTGACCTTGACATAACCTTTGACCCCAAACATGAAAACGAAATATGAAATTATTGTCTGTCGGTATCTCAAGATTTAGAGACGAATGCAGTAAAATGCAGTGCTACACGATAGAACAAAAGAAATGCACTTACGAGAATCAACACGGAGGACCTTGATCAATTGTAGTTTTTTCTTAAAATTTCTTTCTCATGTCATGTAGTAGTAGTTGACCTTAATACAATTTTGACAATAAGATTAAAAACTATGTTTACCAAAATCATCCAAATATATTTCTGAAATTTATTTTCTATATTCATTTTCTTTCAATAGTACCTCATGGGTGATGTGGAAATCTATTGGCCCGAGCATATTGTAGTCGCTACGGAAAGCGAGTCGCGCAACAACAGCCAGAGGGCGGAACCTCTGAAAATCGGCCGTCGCAAGCAGTTAATTCCGAGCCCAGCACTGCAACATTATAATGTAAATATTGTATTAATTATTTGTCCCTTATTCGTCGTACTGTAATAGATAATTTGTTCTCTTTTTTATTCGTGTTCTAGGTAATTGGATTTGTAAGATTGGCGTACAGCAGGGATGTCAAACTCGCGGCCCGAGATGAACATTTTTGATGTCAAGTATCAGGACGTAAACAATAATTTAACTTTATATATATTTATTATAATGTACTAGTCAAAATACAAATATTTGTTTCTACGAACATTGATCTTTTGTTGCGGCCCACATAAAGTTAAGCTTTGTTTATTTGGCCCAAATTAGCTTTCGAGTTTGACACCCCTGACGTAGAGTCATACAGTACTCGTCCGGCAATGCATATCTATGACATCGTACGCACACACTGATACGAATATACATATTACTGTATGTTTCAATAATTAATTAATTTTATGATGTTAACTTTTTAAAATGATTAAATGATTAAAGCCAAGGTCTGTCTCAAACTTTATTAATTATACTAAACAATCTAGAATATATACTTTTAGGGGCCAAGAACACGATTGTTGGGTAAGTATTCTAAATAGTATCCTAAATAGAATGTATTAATTAAAGTGAGGGTGACATTTGTCAAAAGATTTGTCAGATATATATTATACAATTTCGACTATAGGATCTAATAAGTTTCCAAAGTGAATATTGTTGTCCAATATATATGCACGAAACTAAATTAATATTTGGTCATTGTGACTCGAATGTAGAAAAAATTCCAAACACGCAGGACATTCACTTTTTGCATATACACTTACTGACAAAAGTGAAGAAACAACTTAATCGTTTGATACATTTCGGTATACATTCTTTATCCTCTAAGATACATAGGTTGGAACAAAACATAGCATAATGAGATAGCATCCCATACATCAATGATCAATGAGTTTCTTCTCAAACATACTTAAACGAGAGCCATAATTAAATTGAATCGAAGAAATGAGGCAAAAGCTGCGCGACATAAGTTAAGTTATATAATCACTTTTAATGGAAAACAGCGATGTGTCAATGTCTGTAGTTTTTATAACAGTCTAATAAGATGTTGGATAATCCTTGGATTTGAGAACTGCATTGCATCTGTGTGGCATGAATTCAATTAATCGAACACAAAACTCAGTCGGTATTTCTGACTATATTTTCGTGATTGTTTCCATTAATTCTGCTTTATTGTTAAAAGAGCGACTTATCGCCAAAATTATAAAACGATTCGATGAATATGGAACTGTTAAAACGGCACTGCGAACTGGCAGACCGCGAAAAACAGATGAAAAACTAGATTGTCGAATTGCAAGACTTTCTAAGTCGAATCCATTTTACACTGCTTGTGAAATGAACCCCTTGCACTACTTTCACGAGCCTGACTCGTGATGAAAATTTTGTGCCAAAATTGAATATCACGAATCTGACTCGTTGCTACAATTCACAACCGCTTCACCAGATTACTTGTAATGTAATTTGATGAAGCAGACAAAGCACACTTATTTGGATTGGGGTCGTGTATAACCTTACTATTTCAATTCAAACAAGTCATTCAGGGTTTCAAAGATCAATGCCGTCATTTGCATTTTACTAGAATTCATGGCACGAATAAAACTAGCTGCGACCGCAGCGGAAGAAACATGTTTGCTATAAACTTGCATAGTCAGTTTACATTTAATAGGATCAGATAGACATACTTTTCTGATAGACAGTAAGCAGCTACAGTTAATTCAGAATTTCCAAGGCTCTGCAACGAAATTACATCACACTAGGTAACGCGAGAGATTATTTGCATCTTTTAAAATAAGTGCAAATAATTAAATATATTAAAAATTCTGTGGCAATTTCTCGCAAAATATGGGAAAAAGTTATTCAAAACGATAACCTTGACAACATATTTCAAGGTCATTGAGACCTCTCTTTCAAATAATTACCATAATTGTAATTAATTATGCAATTAATTATAGGTACATATTAATTATAAATTTTATTAATATAAAAATTCTATAACTGGAGAACTGTTGGCTAATATTTTGACTGTATGAACATATAAATAAGTAATAGCATCATTAAAGTAATGTTGGCAAAAGAGGTATCTTAATTATTTCCCACAAACAAGTCCCTGCGTTGATTAATAAAATTAAATAATAAAACATACCTCATATATTGCATAAAGATCGTGTTTAATACATCATTTTGTTTTCCACTACTCCAATGTTACACAACAATTAAACAACTTTTAGTTTTCTTTATCATCCCTTAGTCCATAGGTTGCATTATGCATGTTGTATTCGGTGACAAATACATAATTTCCAAATCATCTCCTGTGGATCCTTCGGTAACATTTTATGTTCCCAATTAATATCTAATAATTTATCCTTGTTCTAATTGAAATTGTTGTACACATGGTTTCGAAATAATTCATGTACGAATCTAGAAATAAATTTTAATTAATCCAAATGTTTTTTGGATTTAAACGTTATTGCAAGATTTTATATTGTATTTTTTATATTATTCATGAACGTTGATCCATATAATCTTATATAAACGTTGGTGGGGTTTCTTAAACTTTAATGTTTTTTTTGCGAAGTGTCCATGTGGATAAAAGATATTTTGCAGCAACTGTTATCAATAGTAACGTTTCCAAATCCTTTAACACATCCAGTCGCAGGTCCATAATTAAAGTAACGGCTTTTGGTCGCCATATCAATTAATTTTACTATTACTTTTCACAATCACTACTATTTAACGAAAATTAACACTCTAGCCACTTAATTAATATTAATTAATATTCACAGTTTAAAAATTATAAAAATAATGTTCACTGTTTGTAATAATATTCGTGGTGGTATTACCACAATAATAGTACAATAACTAATAGTAACAATAGTTAACTGCGAATAAAGCTCATGGCCGTTTTTGTAACTTTTTTATATGATACAGTTTACACTTACCAGTGCCAAAGAAATAAACAAGCAGATTGCTGATAAAATTTTAAAAATATTCAAAGTTGTTATTACATAAATGGATCACTCGAAAATCGGCATTTCCTCGTTTTTAAAGAAATTAAGATAACAATTCTATGTATATGATCTCACACAACATTTATTCACTCAACCTTGTATTATATACAAGTGTGGAATGACTCGTTATTATAGATTTGTCCTAAACTATTAAAATATTGAAGTATTAATGGACTGGTATACCTATGATATGCTGTATTTTAAAATGTATGCTTTCAAATATGAAATCAATCATTTGATAGTTTTTGAGTTTTTTGGACTTCGCAAAAGAAATGTAGTGCAAATTTGTATGATGTACGATAATTTGTTATTAGAAGTGTAGCTTAAAACAAATTGCCTTTATACAATCACATATTGTTCGCATAATAATTCTTTATTGTAATTTGCCGGTATAAAACATTTATTTTATTTGACAAGAAAAGGAATCAATTATGGACATGTATAACTTAATTATTATTAAAGAATTAATTTATATACTTTTACATTATAATTTATGTATTTCACTTATTTGTTACTATTTATACTTAAATAAGTATTATATAATATAAATAGTTTTCATTATCGCGTTTTACATTATCATTTACTTTCGTCTTTTTAATTAATTAACGCCTTCTAGAAGTTCCCCGTTCCACTCATTCGACAAATGACTTATGTTTACGTAGAGTGTTCTACTGAAATATATTGCGACAAAATGTATTTATAAATTGATTACACAGTTCAATTTTTACAAAGTCGTAAAAAAATATGCAAATTACAAACATCAGGTACTGCGCAATTGAAAATTTTGAAATGATTAAATTTATCTAAAACACTTACATGTACTGTAAAATAATTGAGAATGAAAGCAAAAAAGGGAAATTAGTATACACTTTTCATTTAACTAAAAATAAATATCTATAAAATCTGGCTTTACAATTTTTCATAAGATTCACTTCACTTCAAATTAAGAATGAATTAGAGGCACGCATACAAAATTATTCATAAATTTTCATCTGATTGCAGATGGAGATATGTGACTTGTACAATATCATCATATGTTCTGTCGCATTTAGTCTTTCATTAGAGATTAAAATCCGATAAAATCGCATATGTACTTAAAAACATTATTTCGTACAGTAATGCCTCATAAAAGTCGAACGCATCTATCTCGAATAAATTCCGAATAGACTTCAAAATTTCTTCGATATTTTGATCAAAGTTTTATTAAAAGATTATTACACTCGAGGCTCATCACTTTTGCAAAGATTCCACCCGGCTGGTTTATGATGTGTGGTCTCCCGATCAGGGATGCCACGGGATAGCGTACCATCGACTTTCAACACCTTGCCCTTTCCCGTATTGCTAACATGTGCCGCGCTGAGAGGCCCGTCGCTTCTCCCACTTTTCCCGCCGGGACTGCAACGGGTGCCCGTACAGAACCGATTCTTCACGTAAGGCCGTGAAGTGATGCACCTAGAAAGCCGCGTCGCGTAGTAGAAAATAACTACAACCGCCCGGTAGTCCGATAAGATGGTCTCGGCGGGAGAAGTGGGGAAGCGGACACATGCCGGCGCGACGGTGAAGGGCAGGGGTTCGTACTAGCAACGCTGGTCCTGACCCTGATTCCCTTTTGTCTGTTGACCAATAATACATTATTATGTATTAGTCATTAGTTATTATTAGGTAGAATGTCCTCTGTGCGGAAGGTGCGTGGTACCTGTTTGGAATGAGATGGAACGGATTTTCGAGGAGCCGATCGCAATTCTGGATGGGCGTGTGCGGTTCCTGTGAATGTGGCAAGCGTTTTCGGTCCTTATCCTTATCCAGAGATCAGATCAAACGCGTCGTTGTTTAAACAACTATTAATTACACGCAATGTACAATTATTTAATAGTAATTAAAATGATGAATTGAAAACAGTTTGCAACGCAGCCTGTATGAACTGGTTCTAATCTAAGGAACTAATAATCTATCCGTAATAATTTGATCAAAATATAATAAACAATATTGATTGAATTTTTCATTGATGCTTTATTTACAAACAGCAAACTATGGAACTAAAAAACATTGCTCGGACGGTAATAGTTGCTATTCGGAAATAAAAAGCCGAATCCTCTAATTTTCAAAAATATTTCCGTACTTTTCATTAGAATTTTATAAAATATTCAATAACAGAATAACAGGATTCATAAATAGATTGCGGGTTTTATGCATTTATAGCAAAAATAGGTAAGTGAAATACATGTTTCAAACATGTTTATTTTGCATAAATATCTGCAGTCTATTCGTAAAGGTGATAATGTTCAAATATTTTAATGTTATTAGTTAAACAGCGAATGCTGTAACTTAATACAACACATAATTGATCGTGTAAGTTCGCATTAGAAATAAACTTTTATACCGCATATAGCACTATTCTATTGTCATAGAAATTTCTAAGAAATCTATCATTATGTACAATACTACTGTTTCCCAGTTACTTCGAGTATATCTGATTTTCCATTCTTGATGAATATTAGGTTCCATCCTGCAGTAAAAAAGGATGACTATGTAGCTACAAGCGACTCGATGGCTTATAATTTCAGTTCATTTCGGGCTAGATTTGTTAATTTATTGAGGCATTGCTGTATTTTCACTTTCTTATTGTATACGTTATTAACTAAGCAGAAATTTCTGCACATTGATACTGTTCTATAATACGTTTGGTTCTATTGAATCTTATGATCAGTTATATCGAGTAAGTACTTTTCCAAGTCTGTTTTGGAATTTCTTCGATGTATAATATGCAAGTGTGTGTGAATATTATTTTGCAGAAATACTTTTCTATTAGTCCACATGCGACCATTCCTACATCTGAAAAAAGCCAACAGTTTTGCAATGGTTTTGAAGTTGAGAAAGTAACTCGAATCATTCTAGATAATCAGAACGAATATCCTTAGTTGTGTTATATATTTAAATTGACATTCTAACTGAAATAGAAGTACACGTGTCTCTTATTACCTAATAAGAATCTTTCCCGATACTTCTTATACCGCACACACTTGTTGGTAATGTAATAATTGAAAACATCAATATAGCGTCTGTAGATTGAGGATACTAACCGGTATTCTATTCATATTTTTCAGGCGATTACCGGTCTAATTGACGTGATTATCAAAAATCGTTTATAAATAAAAACCAGTGCTGGTGTGTGCATATGATAAGAGATACAAGGACTGCTATTATTAACCATATTGTATAAGGTTAAAAAGAGCATCAACATTTTCTTTCTCAGATTCTTGTTGACGTACAACTTGTGTGACATCCTGAGTCAGGAAGACCTGTTCAATTAAGACTGTCTCTGTGTCAGGATGCTCAGAGATCGCAATGTTCTCCTCATTGCCCTTGTCTTCATCATCATCCACTCTAATCGTGTTTTTCCTCCGTTTCGTTCTAGGCCTATCAGTATGTATCCTCATGTGACGTCTTAAATCGTATTTACCCACAAAACGAGCATCACAAATCTCACATCCAAACGGTTTCCCACCAGTGTGAGTCCACATATGACGTCTCAATGCTGCACTGAAGGTAAACGCAATTCCACAGACGTTACAAACGTACGGTTTTTCTCCTGTATGGAGAAGGCTATGATCCCTTAATGTGGCTCTTTGATTGAATCGTTTCCCACAGACTTCGCACGTATAACTTCGCGGATTCGAATGAATTCTCACATGATTCAATAAGTTGCCTTGCTGCGAAAACGACCTCCCACAGACATCACATTTGAACGGCTTTTCACCTGTATGAACACGCATATGCGTATCCAAAGTGCGATTATTCAGGAATCTCTTCCCACAAACTTTACAAGGATATTTAGGCAGATGAAGACCTTGCGGGTCCAAATGACTAATCAGATGTCGCTTGTAATTGCCCTTGTGATTAAATAATCGCGGACATTGGCTACAAGCGTAAGGCGCGCCACGTATATGCGTTGAGATGTGCGATTCTAACTCGGATTTAACTTTGAATCTGAGACCACACTTCGGACACCGATGTCTAGGAAAATCTGTATGGCACACCATATGCCTCTTTAGATACCTCTTCATCGTGTAAGCTTTGTTGCATATGAAACATGAATACGGAAACTGACCTGTGTGTGTTTTCACGTGTGCTCGCAGGTCTCTATGACTCTCGCAATCTTTCTCACATACTACACAAAAGAATGGCCCACTGCTCGGTACATGATTATCTATAGTATGCAATAGAATACCAGTCAATTTATCATAATTTTGTAAACACAAGGTGCATTGGTACTGTATCGTATTATCTTCGAGTTTTATCTCCTTTATTCTAGTAATTGTATCGTTCAAACTACCCAGTATGTTGTCTTTCGGGTCAACAAAGTAATCAGAATCGGAGTCGTCGCTCTCTTCCGTCTGTGGTTTTAATTCTAATGAAACTTCTCGTTTGCTTCGTCCGTTTATTTTTTCCCTCGAATTCTTTTCCGGGTTTGAAGACTTCCAAGACTGTTTGTCTTGGTTTTTTTTACTATCTTGTGTATTCTCAAATTTTTCATCGTAAACGGTATCCAGAAAGTCTTCGTTATCTTGTGAATCATTCAAGATTTCCTCGTTGCAATCATCTATAAGAATTTTTTTGTCAGCCTCGAATTTAATAGTATTTTCTATTTCGTAAGGAAGTACGTTCTCGGTGTTCATATGTTCCAAGGAAACGTCATCCTCCGGTATGTACATTATTGTATAGTCTAAATGCTGAGATTCGAGCATTTTTGAAATTTCATTTGGTATCTCGCCCTTTATTTGTTTGTCTTGTTCGACTTGTATTCCTGGTAGTTTCGAAATAAGAATACTCCTTAAGTTGGACAAGTCAGCTTTGTGAAATTCATCACTTTCTTCCACTAATTGAGACATATCGATTTCTAACATATGTTCTGCTTTAACAGTCATATTTATTTCGTTGGCTAGAAACTGTTCTGAATTCACTACTGAGTTCATAGACTTGATATCCTGTTTGACATCGAATGACTTCACCTCTAGCAATTCATTTGCTTGTTCTGCACAGTCCTGATCTACATCATTGCCCATTATCTCTTCCTGAAAAGTAATATAAGGAAGATTACATATCTGTGGTCTATTGTGAATAAGAAAAATAAATAGTAGAATAACAATAACAACAGGAAAGCGCAAGAAAATACAATTTCTGATTCGAATGCTGCTACACAAAAATCGATACAACTTTGTAAAAACTGTTTGAAGATACAAAAATTCAAAATTATAAAAATAGTTGATTATCTAAGAAAGAAAGCATTTTGAAAAAAATGTGTTAAACAAAAGTGTGGGAATCTTAAACAGCCTATTTAATGCTCATAACATGTTAACTTTGGATGGATAGATTAACGTCACATCAACTTTTTAATATTTTATCTCTCATCTATATTTTGAACTTTCACTGTTCAAAATCCATCCAAATCAATCCAAATGTACATTTCATCCATCTTAGGAGTACTCTACTTCCCTTCCTATATATCTCTAATAAGCACTGTCACTCGATCATCCAAAATTGTACCTACATTTTAGGTAAATATACAGATTTTCTTGTATTTCACAAATCTGTACATGCCATTAGTGCAGAAAAATTCGCAGTCTAATTATCATATAAGAATGGCTAACAAATAAAAATGTAAAAATAAAAAGGAATGACTGGAAATACTATATTTTAGTCACTTAGAGTATTTTAAATAATGATTGTAAGAACATTAGGAATAATCTCCTATTGTTGATGCTAAATTGATCTATTATGGCAATTTTATCATTATGAAGTTTTATCATCATATACTACTGATTCAATTATTGTGTCAAAATCTCATTTGTTTGAATATTTCTATTTAAAGACCTTATTTTGTAATAATTTTGGAAAAAATTATTTAATTCAAAACTAAAAATGTATTAAAAAACTTTGTAATTTAAATTATCCTCCTAACTGTAATAGTTTCCAAAATATTCGGCTAAGTATGGTTCTTAATCTAAACTTTGGAAATTATTTTCATCTCTATGTTATTTAATTTTTTCTTAATATTTTTATAAGAAATAGTTCCTGTCATTAGTTCCTGCCATTCAACGTTGGTTTTACCAATACATAATAAAATTGTAACAATATACACTTCATTATAAGATTGGTAATATGTCATTGTCAGTTAAAATTGATAGAAATAGCATGGAAGCCTATCTTTAATAAAAAGGTTTGTATTCTTTACTTCTTATTTTTAATGAAAAACTAGAGTGATATTTAAAAAATTAACTTATAACCTGAAGTAATATTACAGTTAATAACATTGACAGAATATTTATTGACACAAAAACATTACTGATATTTTATAAATCTATACTTCTACTCTAAAGCTTTTTAAGTCATTATTTATACAACCGTATGAATCATATTTTAAAAATAAAAGTATTATCAACTTTACCTTTATGGCCCAATGAATTTGTGTTTCAAACATCTTGCGAAGTTTCTTCTCTGTAGCTTGAACTTGCAGTTTGAAGTCATAAAATGCATCTGTGCGATATGCACATTTTGCACACAACATGTTTGGTAGTCCATCATACCTATCGATCTAAAAAAGAAATATATATATCAGATAATTAGGTAAGCATATAAATATAATTAAAAGAGTATAACAGATCAATTATGTAATATTGAGTATTGTAAACATTATAGTAAATATACTTAAAACTATCTCTTTGTAGGTTATGCAAAAGGTAGTACATAGGTATAAGCAAGGAATTTTCTGAGAAAATATGTTTACAAGAATCTATTTGTTTTGTTCCAATGAGCATTCACACTACCTGTCTCAATTGTTGACAACATGACATATGTCACAACTTATTGTAAAACATAATTTAATTATGTAAAATAATTTTAACATACAATTAATTTAATATTGTACTCTCATAGACGTTGTAATAATAAAAAGGAAACATGAACATAATCTTTAATAAAGACATGTGAATATCATTTTAAGGTTATGTTGTATCTTCGTGAAACTTAAACACGAATAACTGTCAGAAAAAGAACACTGCATTTATTCATGAGATAAATGTGAAGAGTGAAATTACTTCGTTACTAACCTGTATCGATGCCAGTTCAGCAAGTTTATCAGGTAAATTTTTTTGGCTGATTGTGTCGTCATCATACATAGGGAGAAGAACGCCATCGACCTTCATACACGCACGACACATATCTGCACAGCTGATTTCCCAGCTCATTGTTATCTTAAATATCGAAATACACATAAAATAAAACTTCCACGCCGCTTTCGTTCACTTACAAATAAATGCATTTCACAGTTCGAGATCAGCGTCGCATTTTCTGTGGGACATAGCCATAACAGTCAACGAGTCAACATACAGTTTACTCAAACTGTAGATAGAGCTTGCATCTACACATTTGCTCAGTGGCGCAATCTTATAATACTGACAACGACATCTGATGTTACGCACTTTTATATTAAAATAGATAGTGTGTAATTAAATTACTGAAGAAAGACAGTTAATTCTTTGCACATATAACTCGAATTTATATGTATACAAATAAATTCATACGTATGAAAAGATCAATACATTTACGAAAAAATTTGCAAATATGATTTCACGTAAATTCTACGTTCAATTACTCGAATTTCGATTATCGAATAAGCAGGTTACCGAAACTCACAATCGTAATGAGTCACGCATTTGTAGCACTTCAAACCGTATACTGTGTAACAATGTTTATATTTTGTTCATATACACGTGTTCCTCGTGTTTGAAGTCCTTGACTGAAATACAGTGATATGTCATTTTTGTTTGTACGTGTCTATTTACACATTGCTCGACACACGTAACTTATCACCACTTAATTTCGGACATTTTCGAGATTTGTTATACTATATATTCCAAGCTTTAATTTATTATTATTAATGATAGTAATTATAGGTTTTCTATTTATGCATCTTTATATTTTCTTAACATTCGATAATATCGTGGAACACATAGTGTAGTGTAAATAATAGAACACTACTTATTTGTACATTTCGAATAATTAAACAAAGAAAATAAACAGCCGGTAAATACACAAAAATTAGGAAATGTTTTGGGATATACAGAAAATATTTCGATGCACATTTCGTAATTCTTTTCGGAGCCTGAATTTAATCGGAAGGCTTAAACTTAATCCTTCAAGATTTGACTATTTTTGAACAATTAGACAAAATTATAAACGTAAATAATAATCATTTTTTCAAAATTCAGTTTTTGTTATTTTTTAACGAATAAGATAAATTAGATACTTTTATGACTTTTCATTATATGTTGCGAACTGATTCTTAATAAATGTCAGTATTTGTATTTAAAAAATATAAATAGTTCGCAGAAATGAATAATTTCAAGAATGATTTGGAACTGTGATCTTCTTTCTATTCCAGGTCTCTAATTCAGCGTCCTTTTGCTTCTATCAAAAATAGTGAGTGAACATCCAAACTACCAATTTTCTTTTTGCACATTGCATTTTCTAACGGTTGTTTCAAATTTTGGTACTTAGATTTTGAAGCCGTCGGAGATCAATCTTTTACCAAACGCGATTATTAAAGCACGAATATTATGAAAAATATTTTATGCGTATTTATTGAACCAATACATTCAATGATCTTGTTCCGCTTAATTGCATTTTATTAAAATACAAAATATAGTATTTAGCTTGTTATTAAATTATTATTAAACATAGTTAAATATTCGCGGATTTTAGTGCGATTAATCTTTTCGATCTTTATCGTCTTTGCTAAAAGAAAATAATTTCAAACTATTAACTTGTAAAGCTGAATCCAATGATACTCGGTTTTGGGGGCAGATAGAGCTTATAGTTTTCGAGATAATTAATGTTAAAGTTGTTCATAAAAGGCCAGAAAGATGCGCTGGATTACGGCGCGAGGGTTCGGGTAGTCCGGATCGAACCTCCCACCTTTCCCCACTTCCTAATATTTCTAATACTGTGCCGGCGTGGTACCCTATCGCTCGCGTTACTGGGAACGGTTCGGCTCCGACCGACGATGCCCGAACCGTGCTCCGATTTATACCGTGCGTACGCTCCCTCATTCGGTCGGCGCCGAACCGCTCCGCGTAGGGATGTCGGTTTTGAACGGATATTAACGGGTTACCGAATTAACCCGTGTACTTATTATTAAGTATTATAACGGGTACACGAGTGCACGGGTTCCGAAATACACAGGTACACGTGTATGTATTCGTGAACGTATTCGTATATCAGATCATTCAGAAAGTGAACACTTTAGTTTTTTTTTCTGTAAAAATGGATGATTAATTGATTCAAAATATTTCCAAATATCTTGCAATTGTTTCTTTTGATTTATTTCTTCGTCCATATTTCATTTTTGTTACGTATCTGCGCGAAATTAAGAACCTCTTATTGCTATACTTTCTAAACGAATTGGAACATGGATACATTAAACTACACGTGCACTCATGTATCAGTGTTTTAAGAAATATACGTGTTAAAATACACGAATATATTAACTACATGTGTACACGCGTGTGTACGTACGGTGTGAATCGGTGCACGATTCGGTGAACCGTTCCTAGTAACACGAGCGAATGTGTACCACATCGGCGCTGTACTAGAAATATTACGGAGTAGGGGGAAAGGTGGGGGATTCGATCCGGCTTATCTGAACCCTCGCGCCGTAATCGAGCGCGTCTTTCTAATCTTTTATTGACAACTTTAACATTAATTATCTCAAAAACTATAAGCTGCCTGCCCCCCAAACAGGGTATCATTGGATTCAGCTTGACAAGCTCTATCACCGTACCAAATCTCATCGAAAAGTGAGCGTCAACCCTGGAGACCTCGCCTTGTCAGTGTGGCCGGTTCCCAGAATTTTGATTCTGCTTGCTGAGCAAAGGGATTCATCCGTTCTGGCGTTATGACGTTCAGGCAGCTGGATGGCGCGTAACGTTGCTTATCCGGGCTAAATTCCAAGAAGCTGGATACAGTCTCCTGTCGCTGAGCTATTTCGAAGAATTGGCGTTGCGAAAGCATTTCAAAGCGAATGTCTTACAAGGGGAGTATCAGACGTGGCTTGTGCGCCGATTTTAACGAAATTTGACAAGTTGATAGATCTATACTTACAATAAGCGCAGCTAAAACTTTGGAAATTAGGTGTAAAGTGCAAATTACAGGTGTCTTAATACTTTATGAAATTTTAACTCGACTATCGAGTCAAAACGTCATATTTAAATAAGTTAAATTGTTATTAAATTTATATCTCCACTTTTATCGTTCGAATATGTGCACCCAATGAATTTGTGGCTTCTAAATCATAAAGCGTGTCGCGATATAAATGAGATATACAGAATACTCGATTTTCACTAAGAAGCTTAAATTTCGGAAATATTGGTAACGATACCGTAACACGGAAATTATAATACGCTTTCCGAAGCCCCATTTTTGGGTGACAAATATATTGGTTTTAGCAGGTTTACTCCTATACCTCGTCTGTGCTGATACTAAAAGTGTTAGAAGCTTTACTATAGATGGCGCCGCTATTTCAGGGAATGTGGCGTACGCGATGTTGTGTCGCTAACAATACAATTTTTACGGATCTTTGAAATTGTTTAATGTTTCTATTTTTCTATAAATAAACTGAAAGTAATTCCAATAGAAATCGTGTGAGCAAACGCGAAGTAGAAACTTAGAAGAAAGATTAAATAAAACGGCAAAAGCCTATCTTACCGATATCATGTGTCACAGATTTAATGCAAAGTGAACTTTAATTTTGCGACACAATAACGGCAAACACAGGAGACTAGAATGATCATAAAATAATAGCGTACTATTATTTCAGATACAATTTCAATCTATCTATTGTTATTGTGCATTGAATCGACATCTTTTTAGATGTCGACGAATATGCTTTTGTGTGTCACACTGTAGCTACGTTTGTGTAAGTTGCCTCAACAAAAGCACAGAGTGAGAAACTGAAAATTTCAAATCAGTTGTGTAGACGTCTCGTGGAAATGACCATAAAATTCTGTTGTAAAAATGTAAATGATGATGCTTTACAGTTTTTGTATGAAATCTGAATTTTCTCGAACCTATCGTGTTTTTAATTTTCCGCGATTAAGATTTTCGGTTCAAAAATTGAAAAGGCACTCTCACATACCATGTGTTCGATTTTTTCGAAAATAGAGAATATCAACCAAAAATTGATATTGCAATCATTCCTTCACATTTTTAACTTTTAACTGCTATTCTTGTAGAAGTAGACGATAGCTTCACCCGAAAGGGTTTTTCTTTATTATCTATCGAATAATATAAGTGTTCGATAATTTTGTGAGTTTTTCTACTAAGAAGAAACGTAATGAAGTACATAAGATAGACAAAGAGACAAATTCTTGCAACTGTAATCGTATGTTTAGAGTGTAGATAATCTGTCGATGAATTTGACTCGATTGATCCAATAGTTATGATAACTCCATAACAATTAATATGTAATTATACCCCGTAATTATAATTATTCGATATTTGTGTCATTATTCGACGTTGGAATTGTAAACAATATAAGATGTGAAAAACTATTTCTGGGAGATTGTGCGTTTCATGGTATTCTGTTTAACAATAGGTAAAAAGTAAAATCTTGTGCTCTCGCGTTGAGACAGCTCATATACTGTATACATTGAAATACTTGCGTATATATCGGATGGGGAACAATAAAAACACAGGACATATTTTGCTTGTTTTATTATTTCCAAATCTTGCTTAGAACCTGAAGAAATTCTTTCACAATCTAATAATTAATTAATGATAATTAAGTTTAACATTAACGCCTGACAACGACGAAGTAAAGATTATAGATATATATATGTATATCGATCCATATACATATATATATTTATATTTATGATTATGTATGTATATAAGCTAATCCTTGCCCAGACACACATTGTTGATATGCAGTGTTTCGCTTTCATCATTCAAATTTATTCTTTTCCTACAGGCATATAAATAAAATCTTATTGCTTAATATTTTTTTTTAAATATATATACATACACACACAGACACACACGCCAATATATATACATATATACATAGACATATATATATACTCGTGTATGTATGTATGTATATATATATTTTAATATATCATTACCGTTACATATGATATGTTTTTGTAGTCCCAATGATTAATATGCACGCTTTTGTGCAAATGCCTCGACGTGAGACGTATGGACGGATTGATCCAGATATGCAAAGCGGACGTTCCGAATAATCGAGCCAGAATCACATCACATTTACATTTCACGTTTCACATTTATTTACACCTCGAACGTTGCCGCAGTTGCTCGGATAATTTTCAAATTCTTCAAATTGTTCCGTCGATCAGAGAATGTCGATAGCTTTCTTAGTTATCATCGCGGTGCATGCTTGTACTCGAGGAAAAAAAATAGTCGGCTGGTTTCGAGATCGATTTTCGGAATGTCCTCACGTATCTGGCAGTATTTTGACGAGGCCTAAGATTGTCGTTTGAACCTCGTCCGTGAAGATGCTGCAAGCAAAATAAGAAGAGAGAAACTCGTGGCCATTTTCGCGGCTCGCCTGTTTCATCGATCGCGGAGAGGCGTATCGCTCAAAAGCCCCGTCGACATACTGATATAAATTTATATTTATATATATATTTTTATATATATATATAATATATTAATTATTATTATTTGCTCACTAAACATCAGATTCTTATTTCTGTAATAATTCATATCGCTACGGTAAAGTTATTATTTTTTTTTAGATATCACAATAACCTTACACAGAAAGCTGCAACTAATTTCTTATTACATTAATATTAATATTAGTATTAATATTAATATTAATATTATCTTTAAATATTATTATTCGTTATTATTAATTATTATTATTGTTGTTTTATCATCTACCTCGTAAATACGTCGGGACTTTATTTATTTATTTCTCTCTAATTCTTCCTCTCATTCTCTCTCTCTCTCTCTTTCTTACTCTCTTACTCTTACACTTTCTCTTTCTTTCTCTCTCTCTCTCTCTCTCTCTCTCTCGCTCTCCCTTACTTTCTCTCAATTTATCTAGCAACGAAAACACCAAAGTAACTGTTACGCGTGATTCTTTTCTATACGGTAATTGCTTTTATTCGTGACTCGTGCGCACGCGCATAATTTCACGTTATCCGTTGGTAGAGGATGGAACGTTTACTCGTGTGATTAAATAACGATCGGCAATAAGAAGTCAGCCGGTTTTTGCCGCTGCTTGCTTGTGCTATTTCCGAATAGTCGTTTACCACGTCCCCCGTTTTGTTGTCAAACGTTTACGTTTGTCAATTGTCCCCTATCGCTCCCTCGATTTCGGTTGAGAGAGACGTCTCTCAACGTCGAGCATGTGTTTACGGAGATTGCATCAATCGAGAATAAAATTATTATACGCTCACGATTCCGCGATAGTCGCGTGAAAGCTGTATCGTAAATTATAGTCGATTTAGAAAAGTCTACACCTACGAAGTTTCGATTGTTCGCATTGATTTGGACATTTTATGGGCGGTATTTTATTAGTCCAGATTAAACAAATATCGTGAAAATCATGACGTTATTATCATTATTTCACCGTGTGAGAAATTTTTTAGATATTGCACTTCACAATGTAAGAAAGTGTCAGCACTGGTTTTCTAAAGATCGACATAGATATTTTTTAATCTTCCTGTTAGACGAACATCGAATTTTTAATTAACGAATTTGTTATCGAAGGATTAAAAGTATTTACTGAGATCGAAGTTCTTAAATTGAATACCCCTATTTATTGGAAGTGAGATCAATAATTTCATTGCTAGACTGGAAAGTGTCGTTGAAAACGGTGATCAATACGATGATTGATAGCAAATGCTAGTATACATAGTTATTTCACACTTGAACGTATTTCACTAAATCAGTAGTGAAGAGAACAACTGAAACAACGAATGTTTCGAATATTCTGTCTTCATGGTTAATTTAAAAGAAACATACGGAACACTTCGACCAATGAAGCATATTAAACGACGACCATAAAATGTGCAAAATCTTTGTCCTTTTTGCGATTGTTTCAGATTACCAGGTGTATGTAGACTTCTCCGCGACTGACTATAGCTCTGTAAAATTGAAAAATGTCTCCGTTTAATTCCCTTCTCGATTGACCGATGACAGTTTCGTACGTAGCTCGCATATTAAAAACACGCATGGATTCGTTGAAATAATTTCTATCATTCAACATGATATAGGGTGTCTGCGTATGGGAGAAATCATGACAATAGAGTCGTTTGAACTTGCTGATAAGGCGTTCAATATTCCAGTTCGAGTGTTTACTTAGAAATTTTGAAGAGAACACGGCATTTCGAAATTCTCTTGTTTTCGAAACGACTTCAAAAGTTTTCAAATAGATTGCAGATCTTTATGTAGAATACATATTCTTGGAGTCAGTGACGATGAAACAGAAGTTCGAAATGCTTGTTTCCTATTAGAAAATTTGAATAGTTTGAAAATAATACTTTTTTTTCGGTGTTACACTTCACCTACTCGTCGTAAATATACGAAATCCGCAATCTGTCATGACGTTTCTACATTCTTTTCCGCGAGGAATTTTTTAGCCGGTGAAAAATATTCCTTGCTTATTTTTATAAAAGTTATAACTTTGAACATTTAGAGAGCGTTCACTCAGTTTACGAGAAAAATGGAACTGATTTCGAAAAACCAAAATCAGGTGTAGTTGTTGTGACAAAATTATTAGGTTTTAGTTATTATACGTTAAAATTAACGATAATTTGTCTTATAATGGTAGTAATAATCGTAACAAAATATTCGAGAATTTTAATGTACTTCACGTATGAAGTTATATAGTAAACTTCGTAACTTCACGATTCTGATTTATTTATATTCTGAGGTAAACAGACCAAAGAGGCATCGCAGTTATTGTACAATTGAATTTCAATCGATAAAGTGACTTTACCTCGTTAAAATATGCAAGAAATCTTTGTTCTTCTGTTTCAAAATTTGTACTTAAGAATTTATATTATGTTCTCGAAACGAAATTAATTATTATTACAGCTTCACAAAACAGTTCCACCGTTATGGTGTCAATATTAACCGTTTTAATTACTCGTCGAAAACTGGCGTGTATAAGTAAAGAAAGAAAGACATGAACAAGTGGACAGAGTGTCTACAATCGTCATCGATACACGCAAAATTGTAATATTGTTATTAAAGAATGCTTCGCCCGAATATACATAGATTTATCTATTAGATAGATATGATTTGAATATTCAAATCAACTTACTTCTCCGCAAAAAGAAATCACTATATGTACTGCGGATTTTTATGTATATGTATAAAGTTCGAATACACTCTCAAAAGAGTGTCATACGAAAATTTTGACGAGATTTCATTTGATTTTATATTATACACACTTTGAACCTTAAATCGATAACACGTGACGTCCGCAAGCAATTTCTTTTACGAAATTAAATTTAAATAATTTCCACGGTTTTAAACAGATTTCCGTCTGTTCGGACATCGGTTGCAAACAAATGAACGTTTAAGTACAGTTTGTAAGAGGTTCTGGCAAGTCTCGTTATTTCGTTAGTGTTTTAAGCTTGCTTTGAGAAGCAAGAACATGTTGCAGCCGTTGATATACAATACAGTATCAAAGGGCCTAGCCGATTAAGATGGTCAAAATTGCCCTTACAGGTGTTTTGACGAGTATAATACCGTTCAACAGTTGACCAAGAAAAACTCATCTGTGCAAAATTGCCAACCTATAACTTCTCCGTGAGGGTAGCTACAGGGTAAAATAGATTGCACGCTTTTCCGTCCGTTTCCCCCCATCGGTGACTTTTTAAAATTTTGAAAAAAAAAACGTGGCTTATTTTGGGCATCAAGCCGCATATTTTATAGAATTTTGTCAGATTTTTCGGTTGCAAGCTGCGGTTATAAGAAATGGAAAACCAAAGAAAAATCGGCGAGAGCTGTACTTTCCATGAAACTCCGCAAGTATTATTTTCTACGACACAACCACAGATAAATCCTTCGAATACAGTCACAGTAGTTATACTCGTTCGTCAACGATCGTTCGCGCGGCTAACGAGTGTACGTGCGATAACCAGGTGTGTAGATTAAGAAATGATTGATCGTTGCAGATTAAGCGACATTGCTGGTCGCGAATAGATCGTTGATCGAGTCGAGTTGCGTCGCGAACGACTTCCCCAAAAATTTCTTCCATCAACAGACACCGGTTTCTATAAATGTTACAAAGGTATCACAACTCGGGCATCTTAGCTTCTATTACAGAGTGGCCTGTAACATCTGTTGTGTTTTCCATGCGTCGCCGATGGTTACGCATGGCCGACATTCACACGGACGAACGCAACAATCGTGTGGTCGAACAATGTTTACACTCCGTTTTTAGTTACCTCCCTTAATCGAACATTCTCGCGCGAACACGTCTCTCTTTCTGTCTCGTTTACCGGCATCTTGCTCTCGTAATTCAGAGTCATTGTCAGACCGTGGATCCCAATGCATTTCCGAGTAGGTACACGTTAACGCGACACACAGAGTAACATCTCTACTTTGTTTCGATGTTTATACCAGGAGAATCCTTAAAGTCGGTGTGAAACATTTCGATTACCCCGATGTTCGACGAATCAACTATCGCACGTTCGCACAGCGATCCACAGTCCAATAATCTTCGCATTCAAATTCGTACGAATACCCGCGTGAATCAAGAACGACGTATCAAAGAATCCGCGTACTTCGAATATCATTTACACTTATAATATCGATACTTTCGTTCGAATTGACTATGAAGTTCTCCTAACAGTTTCCATTACACGTTTAACTTGAACCGCGCGCGCCTTTTCACCGAGAATCATTCACGCGAACGTTAATTATTTCCCTCGACTTATTCGATGTTTCCGATGTTCATTTCACCGGTGAACCGATGAACCGATGTCATAGGTGGTTAAAAATGTAGAAATCAGTGACCTATGCATCGAGAGACGCGCTTGTTCATTGTTCTGAAGAAGCGCGAGTGCTCGTTGCGGAATCGGGTTCCAACAGCTCGAGAACGTATTCTGTTCCAATAAAATCGTTATCGGAACGAGAGAAGATTACTTTTAAGGAAACATTTATTCAAAATGTATAAACGTACTGAAATATACACGAAACGATATATGCAAAAGAGTTTCGATCACTGAAATTCGAGATTGTACTGTCGATTCCAGCGGAGAAAGGCCCGGCACCCAGCCTGTTTACAATCGCGTGACAGCTGCGAATAAATGATGTTTCGATCTCGCATAATCCAATCGCAACGTTCGAACGGTCTACGTTTCCTGAGACAATTCGATGCCGGGCCTGTCGTTTCCCCTAAATATCGCGATCCCTACCTCTCCGGCAATGAATTATTCTCACGTAATTGAACATTTCGAAGTTTATCACCCGGGACACACCGAGTTGTTTCCGAATCGTTGCGATCTAGCGCCGATTTTCTTCGTCGGTCGGACGAACTTGCGAAGTTTCTCAATTGACTTCACACTTTCCAGTTACCCGAACTACTTTGCTTGGTTCGGTTTGTTCTCTCGGGACTGAAAAGAGCTCAAAGAATGAACAGGGAGCGAACACAAAGTAAAATGCTGTAACGCACATTCATCGCTGGAACTGTTCCACGAAGAGCAATTGTTAACAAGCAGAATCACTGCGGTAACAATACAGCTGGTAATTTTGAATTGGAAATATATTATAATATTTTTTTATATCAATTCACAAAAAAAATGGTATAGGTAGTCGTTTGACATTAGAACTACCAGATCTGATTACGCATTTTACAGTTAGAGAAGTTGAACAGAAGTTATGAAACAAATCTGCTCTTGACCTTTCATAAATGTAAAATAATGCATTGTCTACCGTTCTGTGAAAATTATAAAAAGTATTTAAACGCTAGAACGTTTTTTTTACAATAAAAACGTGTACAGTACAAATTTAATAATTCTTTAAATTAATCAATTCTGGCAATATTTGGTAGTTCTAGTGTTCGTAGCTTCTCAAAAGACAATAATTAACAGACATCTTTCTAGTATCGTGGTGAATTTTTTAATAGCGATTTCAATAGTTGATCAATGAATAAAACTTTCTTTTGGAATTGCTCCAAAATGTTGCGAATTATCTCGTTTTAATGTTAAGCGTTTTTATTACGTGTTCAACGGTTTCGTATCATTTATAATCTCGTCAAATGTTCAAGTTAATTAATACTTTACCAACCAGCGACGATTTAGTAATTCTTCAAAAAACATACATTAAACTGAATTTCGTAAGCAAGTTGGTGAATTCGTAGGATTTGAAAGTGTCATAGCAATAATTGTAACAATAGTAATTCAACAGGCAGCAAATGATAGTATGCCATTGATGACGAAAGCGTCATAGCTAGAAAAATAAAATGTTTCCGTTCTTGTTCAATGGCCAATAGCTGCACACATAAAGCAATTTTATGTCACGGATGCTGGAGTATAGATCTTGAAATGTGTCATCAGGAATTTTGCTATTATTTCTCCCGTTGTTTTGCTTCCTGTCGTATGCACGTTGATTTCACAGCGAATTATAAATATTTTATGCTCTATTCGGACGAACAGTATAAATACGAGCTGCTAGTGTAATTATCGTTAGACTGCGGATTTTATGCGTTTGCAACCTTTTCCATCGTTTCATCTTATATTTGTAATTTTAGCAAAAATTACGATAGATTTTTCGCGATATGTGCGCGGATATGTAAATTTACGTAATAATTTTTAGTAAAAACAACTTTTTAGTGACTGTAAAATAAGAAATCCGAACCCGATCATATTTTGGTTAAAAAACTATGTAATCTAATTTTGTGTTTTCATCAAAACTGTACAGAAGCCTCAAAACCGTAGAAATGAGTAAAATATTAGATTTTTATACATTTTTCTTGCAATTTTACTTTCTAGAACTCGTCATAGTGAAACGTTTGAGAAGCTTGCATAACATTTTTGTTCCATTGAGTGTGCCACAATCCTTGAAAGGGTAAAATTTGTCCGACTTTAATGTCTATGAATTATAGATTTATTATATTTCCATAAAGATCCGCAGTCTAGGCAGTAATTATGCAACACGAGTGCGTTGGCAGATGATTACACACTGCGAATAATGTTTGTTAGCCAATTAACTAATACATCGTTGAGTTCGTTTCGACCCAGGGTTATACAAACGTTCCACTCAAATTCTAATTTTCTAGTAACCAATGCCAGATATCAGCTGTTTATACATAGTATGTCCAATAAAAGAGGCACGTTGTTCTCAAAGCAATAGGCTCAAAAATATTTGAAAAGAATTTAATAGGCGGGACCATGATTTCGGCCGCGTGAATTCGTCGAAAGTGTTAACAGTGCAGGTATTTTCTCTTTGGTTCGTTAAAAATCACAAAGAATGATTTTAAATCAACGATTTACAAGCGAACATTTGTTCCTTAAAAAACTTAGCATAATTAACGCACCTAAAAAAGAGATATAATATGATTCATATCGTAATAGTATTCGTGTGAAAAAAATGTATTTTCTCTTTGGAACAGAAACGCGTATATCGAAATAGTTTCTTAAGAAGCCACATTTCTCTATTTTTCATTCAGAAATTCTCACGTTTATTTTTCACCTTATTACGTTTCTACCGCTATAAATTAGGTTCGGTGTGTAAGCATTTGTTCATTTTCGTCACCCGTAATTTTACAACCTTTGTCTACTACAACCCTAATTCTTCGCGCGAACATGCATGCAGAAAGAATAATTTACTTTATAATTAAGTTATTTTCGCGTAGGTGCTCAAACGAATATTATAATATAAGATACTTTCATTTTTCTTTTTTTTAAAGCGTCATCGAAATAGTTGAAACACAGAAACGTGGATACGAATAAGTATATTTCAGTGCACGCGAAACGATGAATCGCGAAGTTCCTAACGTCTTCCATTCTCGATTTCCTTGGTGAATTCAAAGAGCAGGAATGACGTCATCCGTGTCATTATAAGCTAATGCAAAATACACCGTCGAAGACAGTAAAATCGAACGCAATCTGTAGTTCGTTTTCCGGATACAAACGTCATTTTCTTGACTTCGCATTCCGAATTCTTGCGTTCTAATTACAGGACGTGCGAATCACGGTTCACTGACTTTCCAGTTTCAAGCTTGAAATTCAATTCGAACAGAGAGATCGCCTAATTCTTCGCGTAAAGCTAACGCAAAATGCAACATCTTTCCTTGACTTTCCGATATATTCGCCCAGTTTCTACGCTCTGTAAATTACTGGCCACGTAAATTAGCGTTCGCATCGTCTCTCTCGGTTCATGTTGTTTGCTATAACTGTCACTCGGTATTTTCTGTTTGCATCGTGCCTCGTTCGAATTGAATCGCTCCCGTTAGGACGAATGCGTGGTCATCGTTGAAAATCGATCCCGCGATCGAGGCTCGGACGGTTCCAATTTACTGTCGTTGGCTCTGCCGGCACTTTCATTTCAGTTAAAATTAAATTCATTTACTTGATCTTAAGAGCCGTAGTTCTTCCCTTGCGTGGAATCTTCGTGCAACATCGTGCTCATTGTTTCAGAACAAATAATTACTACTTCGTGATTAATGTTAGAATTGAGATTGATCGATCGTCGTCTAATATATTTCTCAAAGCTCCGTGAAAAAGCGACGCTAATGAACGTTTCAACGGACGAAATTTTCGAAACGTAGCTTTTTTTTAACAACCGAGAAACTCGTCCGTTTACGTACATATTTCTCAACTTTTACAGAACACTGATTAAAGAACTTCGTTACGAAGCTTTCGACGTATAATTATACCAATAATTTATTTAGATTGAACAATTGATTCGAATTGCGATCACGCACCTTCGTGCCGAATTGTTGCGATTAAAAGACTGATTTGGTTTTGGATAAATGTTAAATCGGTGTGTGCGCTCTATGCGCGAGAACATTTTTGCCAGTAGGAAGTTAATCACGAACGAAACTTTCGCTAATATTTCACGCTAGAATGATCAGAGTGATCAGGATGATCCGTTATTGAAAGTATAAAGATGCCTTTGTGTAAAATTATTAAATAAATCGATTAACTAGCGTCGATATTATAACAGAAAGTCATCTGGAGTCTCAATTGTTCCATCATGATCTTTCGTGAAAGATTCTCGAAAACTCAGTTTTAGTGCCCGGTAATTCCAGTGTTGTAAATAAAAAGAAAATCAAATGTGCAACGATCTGATAGAAGAGTCATCGTGCACGACCGCTCTCTCGGAAACAACGACTGCTCGCGATTTTCTCGTGCCACGATGGTCGCTTAAAAGATACCTACGGAATTCACGAAGACGTAATAATAGCATCTTTCTTTCTTTGGGATTGTTTACGCGAGTTTTAAGAATTAATAAATAGTCGAATATCTCAGGTACTTATGTTTAAAGAACGTTCGCTAGTCAGAATGAAACTGCCTGCGAGCTGTCGAGCAGACATTCCGAGCTGATTCAGATCGATCAGCCCCTAAACCGTTGCGCGTTGTCTCGATCGTCGGTGATCCACAGCGGATTTCTTTTACGGACAACCCGCGGGAATGAGCGGGCAGGAATTAATCCCGGGTTACCTACTATAATGATTTCAACCCTTTGGTAGCGAAATATGCTGTTTAAAATAGTTAGGTCACTGTGTACCCTCGATTTTGGAACGTTAACACATCGAGCGCCCCGTCGGTCACACATGGGTCATACTAATATTCTACTGGTGTTAGAAATTCACTTTTATTGTAATATATTCGAACAAACTGAATGCTAATAGGATTTTTAGAATACAAAAGAGTTAAATAATTACTATGGTAATTTTTAACCTTCTGGCTTCGATTTCATTGATTAAATGACTATCGATATTGTGACGATTTTTCGGGTTGATATATTCGGCACTTAACGTGTTAATATTGGCGATCAACATTGTTTACTTGCGAGTTGAAATAATGTTATCGTATCAGGACAGTTCTCAATTTTTTCTTTTTTTTTGGGACCAATTATAAAATGGCTGTAACTCGCAATACCAAAGACCAGACTGCGGATTTGCAAAATAAAAGATCGTTCGCCTCGATTTCCAGATATACTTTGATAAAGTATTACTTCTTTTATTAATGGTTTAAGGAAGTTGGAAATATCGGTACCCCTAATTTGTTCTGATGTTTTCATATAAATTATGTATTTAATAATGATGGTCATTTCATTCCTAATAATACGGAGAAATAATGTCTCTTGTTGCTTTTTATTTACGAGAAATAGGTTATGTTTTTAAATACTACTGTAATTTTTTGCGTATTCATTGCTAGATTGTGAATCACTGTGCAAATTTCCATATATAAAATTAGAATAATTAAAGGACTACATTCGTTTATTAGAAGATAGATCTCAAAATAAAAATATTACTAATTTTTACTATTATACACGTTTCATTGTATTTCGCTTTGCATATGCCATGAATGCATGAAAATTGGCCGTTTATTCGTTACTGTCGATACGAACAGAATTAACGTAATTAATTCTGATTCATGTATTGTTATGGATTAATTAATTCATATTCTCCGCGAGGAGATAATGTCTTGCTGATGGTACTCTTAGCTTTATATTAAATTTTCGACGATCAATACGAAAGATCGATTTTATATTAAATTTTCAATGTTTCACTTTCTTATGTTTTTATATAATTCAATTTCTTGCGTTATTCTGTATTCCAACGCAACGTCTTTACATCCTACCAATATAGCTGACACCAATATTATTTTGCACAGTGTGTCTGGGTTATCCGGAAACTGTTACATGGCTCCGCGAGTCGAATAAAATATTATATATAATACGTTAAAATATCGATAAAATATTATATATAATACGATAAAAATATTGTACTTAGAAAAGTGTCTTCGTTTCGAGAATATCTGTAAATTATTTCACGGTAAATTTAAACCCTTTTAATCAAGCAATATGTTCTAACGAAAAAACTGCACCAATCTAATGAACTACAATCCGCTGTGAATGTTTCATGATTTGCTTCATGTTTCTCAGAAAACTCACGAACATTACAATTGTTTGCAACAGTTGCCCAGATAAACTTCGCCGACATTAATTTTTGAAATTAGAATAATATTAGAATATTATTAGAACTGGAATAGAATGAAAATTTCATCGAGCCGTATACCATTTGGCATTGTATTTGTATGTTCAATTTGTTACTATCCAAACTATAATAAATGCATAAAATCCGCAATCTAATCATAGTTCCAGCAAATTTTATAATAAAAGAGAAGAAGATGCAAATATAAATGCGATCGAAATATACATTCGCGAAATCTGTTCAGTTAATGTAAAAATGCAATCACCAGTGTCGTTGTTGCACGTTTTCAAATTTTCAATGCGCCGATTTACCGCAGAGACAAACCCGCATAACCGAGGATTAGTAAACCCTGAATTACTTTGAACAGCATACTCATTGTGTGGCGAGTAGAGTAGGGTCAACGTACGCGATACAATAAATACGTAAAGCTAAGAATACTTTGCACAAATAAATATATAGCTTAGGGTAACATTTAAACTATAATTCTTTTACGCGCGATTAGAGTACGACAAAGAGATGAACGGTGTTCAACAAACAAGTTCTAGCATTCTAATTAAAAGAATAATAATACAGCGATTATTGTAGTTAATATTAGTCTCTGTTCATTCTGACCTCAGTCTACCAAGGCAAAGGATCAAAATCACCGTCAGACAATATTAGTTCCGCTAAAAATATATACGACGAGCATAAAACGGACGTAACGTTTCGTGGATAAACTAAATACCACAGAAAGCGCGCGAGCGACGCCGTACAATTTTTAATAACTACGCGACAAACAACCTACGATCGATTTATCCTGTATAAATCGCGACATTAGAAAACAAAAGATCTCGGAAACATCACGACGTTGATACTTTTGATCAGCAAATCGCGGATTTTTATACGCGAACAACGTCGATCATTCGTAACGAACGAAAATTCCAAATAGAAGTCTTATCAACAATTTCCCTACCGTAATCTTCCAATTAAATAAGAGACATAAAATGTTTGTTAAATCTCTAACTACGTGAAATTTTATAAAATCGTCTATGTCTATACCATGAGCGGATCGCGGATCTTTATGCAAATTCTCAATCTCGTAATGATCCTCGCGAAGCTTCGAATAAGGGAGAAATTTCTTTCGCCAATCGAAAGGTGAAATCAAGATATTACGAATCTTTATTGATATACACGTTCTCCGGTGTCTCAGAAATTGCATAAACATCTTCAGCCCAGGCATAATAAGTGCACAAAACCCACAGTCCGTTTTTTACGAACGAGAATAGGACACGATATCTCAGTCGAGCCTACAATAAATAGCGATTAAATCATAACCGAGCCTAATTTCTCGAATATATGTATATATATATGTATATATGCGTACGTAGGTATACATATACAAGTGTGTATATATATACATACACAATATATAATATACAATAAACTACGGTCCCTAGTTATCATACTTTCGGAATGTACAGAGTCCACGATCTATTTTGTATCACCTTGAAATACGGGACGCCTAAAAAGTTAGACAGAACTCGCGCCGACAAAATGGCCGTCCGATGGCGGCCGTCGCCGCTGTCCGGCCGACGATGCCCGCGAGCTCTGTATTTGTGTGCTAGAAAGAAAAAACAAACATTGATATGTCTAGTTGTACATGGTTCGCGATCAGTCGCGTTTTATTTATCACTTTCATCGCCGACATCGTAGCTTGCCGATGCGTTTCGCTGTTTTGAACCCCCCGGAACGTTCGTGTGTGATCGTGATCATCAGCCAGCGGACAAGAAATTTTCTGCGATTATCAAGTTCGTCTCTCGAAAGCGTCGTTGTCGTTGTTTCCGGTTGCGGCTAGCTGTTTATGGACATTCGGCTTCAGTCTAACCAGCGTTTCATCGAAATTGCGTGACGGACAGAGCGAGGCGCAATAAAAAATAATTTCTCGGGAAAAATATCATCGTTCGACATCGTTCGTCGTCGAAGCTGATCCGAGTCGACGGTCTCGGGGCGTCCGTTTGCTGAGTTCATCTCGTTTCAAGGACGGATTCGGGGGTCTGTTTCAATTGTATTTTCCGTGGCATGTTGCTTCCTTCCGGTTTTTGTTAACCTGCTCCACAGTTCTGAGCACGATTTCCACGGTCTCGGGGGTTCAAAGCTCGCCGGGATTAGCGTTGAGTCGTCGAGCACGCATGTGCTCGAAGTCTCCTCGAACGTAATCGGACGATCGAATCTCGTCGGTCTGCGACGAGTCCGAGCTGATTCGATTCTTCCGAAGGCTGGTGCAGCTCGAAGATTCAATGCTGGGATGACGATCGTCTCGAGGCTCGTGATCTTTGGATAGATATGTGTTTCGACGTCTTTGGCGTTCGTCAACTTTGTTAATTTGTCACCTTCTCTCCTCGACGATGGGCTAGTTAATCCACCTTTCCGCGTAGTTTCGCAAGCATTGCCTCGAAATTCGGTGGATAGCAATGGCTCTCCCTAACAGAGTACCTTGGTCACGCGTGTTCTGAAGCCGTTTCAAACATCGAACTCTGCCGACCATCGCACGTGTGTCTCACGACGTTTCGCCTGCGCTTGAACGACGTTCTTTCGTGTGTTTGTTCTTCGCTTAGCCAGATATTCGGACCACAGAATCTCTGCTCTAAGCTCTCAGGATCACTCTGTTCATTGCTTGGCGCAGCACGCCCGCTGGTGATCTGTTTACCACATGCTGATCGCAGAGTAATACGTGTATACATATATATGTATATATATATAATCTCTATTATATACATATATGTATGTAAAAAAGAAACGGAAAATGGACTTGTCAGAATAATTCTCTAGTTACGGTACAAAATATCTGATCCACATGTACCTATCTTTCTCACTGGCTCTCTCTCTCTCTCTCTCTCTCTCTCACTCTCTCTCTTTCTCGTTCGTTCGTTCGTTCGTTCGTTCCCATTCGCTCCTGCCTCTTACTTCCTCTCCGGTTTACGATGTCACGTGATATACATATACATTTATATACTTTCCATATTTATATCGATTTCTAATATTCTTACGCGAATGCGACTCTCTAATGTTATTAACTGTATAGAACGGTAGCGTACTGCCTACTGATATGAGTTAGTTTCACTTGTAAAGCACTTTTAAATTCAATCTAAACGATTCGTCGATCGCGAGCGAACCCGCCCCCATTAGTGGTTCATCGGAGAATCGGCTGTGAGCGTCGTCGACGCCGTCAAGACACTCCTTTCGCGTCCATTGCTGATATTATTCCTATCTCCTTTATTCGATCCCCTAGTTCTAGTCCGTTTGGTCTCTCTATAACCGAAGTTACACCTTCTCCTTTTGGATCGCTGCGTTTACTGTGAACGAATCATTCAACGCGTTGGAATTCATAAAATAAAAGCATCGTCGTTCTCTCTCGTTTCTCGTCCCTCGATCGTACACGATGATAAACCACAGCTGAAATTCATTGGCGAACGTTGATCACGTTCCTTCTTATTTCTCACTTTTCTGAAATTCATCGTCGATGAAATTTATTGAAAGCATTGTTCCCATCTTTCGTCTCTCACCATTCGCTCGCCTTTTCGCATCGTTCGCGCTAATCGTCCGAACCATTGAAATCGATCAAACAACATGATTCAAATTCATCCGCGATGATCATCCAAAGAAAAAAGATGTAATTACGGCTGAAGAATCGTCAGGAGTCGTTGAACTTCTGACCCGAACTCTTCGACGTACCACACGCATAGTTAAAACAATCATCGATCATCGATCACGAATATCGCTGAACATTCAGCGCCGAACAATTTTACAATGTTCTATCGTTGCTTCAGCGATGTCACGCTGATTCCCGTGCTCGTTCCGAATCCTTTTCTTCTAACCCTTAAATTGTACTTTCTAATTAGTTCACTTTTCCGGCGAAGTTTCTCTCTTCGAATTCAATTGCATCGAGTCTTTTCGAAACAGCTGGATTTTGCCCGGTGGAAATTGACGACAATATTATTACGCTATTGCATAATAAATGTTTCATCGCATGCAATAAAAGTTCGTGCTTGAACGTTCGTTTATCCCCACTTGTTTCACGTTTCTATTCTATATCCGCCAAATTGGCTCTTCCGGAGTCTAGAATGCAGATTCGCCGATTCGGATTTCCATTTATATAAAATTTCGATAGACTCGGGAGTTCCTGCGCGCTAATTCAGCAATGACAAAAGACGTTTCCCGCAAGGCAAAAATAAAATTTCGCGTTCGAAAAGATCTTCCAAATTGCGTTCGCAGGAGCAAACTTCAGCCGTCGAAATTCCATATGTTAATATCGAACAAGAGAAACGCATCGTTTATTTCTCTTTGGTCGCAAGCGCGAGATCCAAGAACAACGAAAACAATGTTCGAAACGAGCCGTGGAAAGCGCGAATAGCAGTTTACGGATCCCTAATAGACGGAGCAAGACATAGCTATCCATGGAAAAATCGTCGTCGAATAGCGTTCTCTTCTGGCTTCCGATTACAACGCGTCCCCTTTGTTTTTTCTCTTTTCGTTTTAGTACAAAAGTAGCAAAAGCTTGGCCGTGAGTGCCGAAAAATTTTCTGTGTTTATCATATCAATCTCTCTTTATACGAACGAGTACATATCGTCCTGCCGGACGACGTCCTCTAACGGGTGAGCCTCGAATGACAAGATATCCCGAGCAAACTGTGTTTGCGCTCTCTGTTCGCACGAGTATCACTTCTCCTCGGTGTGTTAAATAGTTCCTAAGCTGTTGTACAATATCTCCTGGGACCGATACGACAGAATCGCGCGACCATCGGCGGTCGGATCACCTATATAACACTGTCTTCCCTCACACTCTCTCTCTCTCTCTCCCTCTCTCTCGCTCGCACGATCACACAAACGCGACTATCCACAGACTGTCTCTCCTACTTTCTCTCTCTCTCTCTCTCTCTCGCGCTCTCTCTTTCTCTCTCGCTCTATTTTGGGCAGTACAACTATATTGTTTATATCGTAATATGATATGTTAAGTTAAGGTCAAGCGAATACGTTGCCCTTGGAAAGGCATTTGAGAGCCCCCATGTTTGTTTTCCGCGTCGGTAGTCATGGTTCGAATCCTCGAATAACGTGAAAAATAGAACGAGTCGTTACGTGGGACCGAGAAAATCTTTGAATGGGAGGGGGCGTGGGGGTTCTGTGACGAGAACGATTCCCGCGGGAAAAAAGATCGGGAATCGCGAAGCATATGCACAATTTTTCCTACTTCTTTCTTTCTTCCCTTCTTTCTTTTTTTTTTGTTTCTTTTTCCTGTTTTCTTTCACTCTATTTCTCTCTCTCTCTCTCTTTGTTCCTACCAGTGGAAAAGAAACGCAAAGACGAATGGTAAAACGAGCGGCTGCCGCTGCTCTCCCCGAATTCGCAAATGTAAGGCCTCGCTTGGGTTAGAACTTAGGCTATACTTTCCGTCGTTTTCAAACATCACAATTTAATGCCGCGTCGCGTGTCGAGCGGGTACGTCAGAGACGAATTGACTACACCCAGTTTCCTTCTCCTATCTTTCTTCTCCACCCCTCCCCTCTGTGCTTTCCGACATTTCCAAAGAAACAGCGCGAAGGATACGCGAGGAGCTCATGCTTATCCGGAAAAAGTGAACATTCAGTCGCGGCCCGTTTATATAATTGTATAGATATAATATATTATTATATGTCCACGATCCTCTCTTAACGTGTCGGAGAATTTGGTTGATATGTGTTCGTGAATCGACAATGCTCTCGCGGTTTCAAGCGGCTGGCTATTTGAACGCTGAACGTCGGATAGAAAGCGTTTGTTGAAATCGTCCGGCGCAGCCGAATTTCGCTGACGAACGGAGTTTCGCAAGACCGATCTCGCCCTGTCTCCGCGTAACGGTAACAAAAACGGTCCCTTCCGGTCGTGATCCAGTTCATCACGATCGAGAGATCCTCGGAAACCAGTCTCCTTCGCGATCACTTTCACCTCGCTCGAATTCGAATCTACTTCTCCCCTTCGGAGAGCCAGCTTTTTCATCTTTCGCATGTATTCTGGACGATCGCAAACGCTTTCCAGGGCAGTTGCCTACTTTAAACGACCTGCTCGGCAATCCCTTAATGACTAACGATATGTATCAGAAGAGTGACAACCCTGAAATCTCATCACCACACTCTTTCCCTCTCTATCTCTTTCTCATCTCCCCCCCTCCCCCCCCCCCCTCTATCTCGTCATTCGTCTATCCGTTTGTCTCTGATTCGACGACACGCTTTCCGGATTCGAAGCATCGTTGCGTTCCAGGCTCACGAAACGACGAAAGAAGATTTCGAAAACCGTTCGTTCTGTCGGCACGGGCCCGTGACAATAACGGCGATGATTACTGGCATACTTCCATCGAGAGATCTCTCGTGACCGCGCGGTCTTTAGCGCCAAGAAAGGGATAACTCGTCTCGCTCTAAATTTCGTGACGGTCCAGTTCCCTGGGAACCGAGCCTTTCCCACTTGAACGTTCATTTCGCCACGCTGGAATTGGCCCTGGCTCGCTCGGATCGATTCGATTCGGTTTCCTCTACGCTGACAAAAACCGTTCGTCCGCTTTGACGAGATCCACGCGTAAAATCAACAGTTCGCGTGTCAATAAGAAAACCGAATAAAAATTTCTGCTTTTCTTTAACCCGAATTACGATTTCTTTCATAGCCACACCTGTTAACATTTGTCTGTCACTATTATATATACATATATATATATATATATATATATATATATATATATATATATTATTGATGTTTATTGTATACCTTTAGTTTAATGTTTAAACGTTGATATTAGAGGGGTAGGATTTTATATTTCGATTTGATAGAAGCGAATAACATTCATATTTAGTCGATTATGTTTGGAATCTTCATAAAGAGCCTGATACGATATTGTGATTAATAATACGCTGAAAATAATATGTCCAGATTCTTGAACTTTTTAAAATTTCCTCTGAATTTTATCGTGAATCATGTCTACAATTGGATTCGTGGACCTTTCTGCCAAGAAAGAAAATTCAGCCTTTGAATGATTTTAGTAAGTTATGGATAGTGTAATAGCACTTTTAATATTGGACCAAGCTGTTCGACAGATTTCCCGAGAATCAAGGAATCAGAGTTATTTCTTTAATTTCCAAATCAATTCTACAATATACTTTCAATACCGCAGTACTTTTAACTCTTTGCACTCGAGGCTATTTTAATTCGAAAATGAAGACATTTGTTTCAACCTACAGTATTTCCATTTGATACGATTGTTTCCGTTTGATACATATGAATATTATTTGACGATTTATCGAACACAGATAAATTTAATAACGTGAAAATTCTTTTCAAAATAGTGTAGCAATTTTTGGCGTCGTCTCGGATTCGCCACTAGAGTGCAAAGGGTTAATCGTTAGTCAGGAAATAATTTCGAGCAACACGTGATGGGCTGAATCTTTCTCTTAAGATCAGAATTGGAACAAATGTTATTAGAGAATCGTTCTCAATATAGAACGCGGTAAAAGTATTAAATTCCTATAATGCGTTTATCGTTTTTCACTGTTTCAACTGCTTACTTTCCACCATAAATGCATACAATTTTCAGTTCGGTTAGAATAATTGCTTGTTTATTGAACTTGCTAGATACTTTCTTTAACGAAAATACGAATCACATTGTAACTCTGTAAAAGTTGTATTTCCATCATAATTGTAATGTCCAAACACAAATTATCGACAATATTGTACTGTCGAATCTGTTTCTATATTATGATTGTTAACAACAACGAAAGAATTTGATTGAAAGATGTTTTCTCTATTTTAGAATATTGTAGATCGAAGATTGCGCGTATTATATTATTGTATTGCAACGTATAAAAATAGTTAATAACATTGGCCATTTCTTTCTTTCAAATTAGTGTCAAATAAATGTCGAAGTTCTACTGGTAAAAACTGATTAAAAGACATTTATCGAAGAGTCAGACGATCACTCGACGCACAAGACCTCGATTCCAACGTACGGATTGCAGCGAACAATTGCATGATCAGAAGAAATCAGAGCTACGAGGCGTCTCTAATGAGTTTGCACCTTGACGTAAATCAGAATGCTAAATCTCTGTGTGAGTAACTTTCTAAACTAGAGCAATTGGACAATGGCATTACGTTGAAAAAGTTCGTCCCACTGTAACATAAGTCTCTCCATAGATGTGTTCAGAATGCTCTCAGGGTACGTGAAATAAGATCGACGACAAAATCAAACTGAAAATAGTCGAACGAAAATTTCTCGTCGAAACAGCGACAAGGTTTAAATGCAAAGCGTAAAAGCACGTTAGTTTGAACAAATGCGAAATCGTCGAACGTTCGCGGCTCGATTAATAAACATTTAAATATCGTTTCTTTTGAACTCTTTAATGACGAAAACTTCGTCTTTTCTGCAGTTCTCAATGTAATGAATGTTATTAAACGTGTCGAGTTTGGATGATGCGATTAACTTCAACAAAAGTTCGACAAAGTTTCTAAATTTTGTTAAAGCTTTCGTAAAATCGAGCACGTTGAAATGCACGAACATAGCAATTCCGAGTGTTACTAAAGATTTTGATCGTGCTTCAGAAATTCTGTCATTCAATTCGGCACAATGCAACTTGAATCGTACGTTGAAAATGTAATTAACGGCACGGCTAATTTCTCTCTGACTTGCATTTATCAGTGCATACAAAACTGCATTCGTTTCTTATTAACGCTGGATGCGAAACCATGATTGCGACATATGCACGATGTCGGGTGTCGGGCGTCGCGAAAATTGGGACATAACGAATACGTTACGCTCGGTAATAAACACGTCAAGTGCTGCCATTAATAGCATTGGAATTTTATTTTCTGTTCGAACATGTTCAAACGGAATCTTTTTATACCGCCTGTAAGCGTACATCTCTACTTATATTTAGCTATGCCAGCATCATCTGTTAATAAACTACTACGAAATATGAATATTATTCGCTTCTTCTGAATCGAAACAAATTGGTCTGTTCTGAAAATCTACGAATGAACGTTAATTACGTAGACACATATGCAATAAATAAATATTGCCCCTTTCTACCAGATAAATTATTAAACGCAAAGAAGTCTAGCCAACAAGTCTAGCCAAGTAGGTGCGAGTGCAACATTGTAAATAATTTTCAATCTGCCACAGCTGCCATCGCAAATTTTGGATATATTAAAATTATATATTATTAAATTTTATATATATTAAATTTTTTCATTAAATTTTCGTTATTTTAATCGTATAGATATGCAATTGACGTATGTACGAACCGAAATGGCTTTTTGATAGCCTAAAGTAACGTTTTCTTAAAGGCTTAAAATTAAGAATCTTCAACTTGGTCTTTTTATAAAACTGATCGCCACTTAACGCTCTTAAGTACTTAGCGAAAATTTGTAATCTTAATCCATAATCTGACATTTGTGAAAGACAGCAAAGTATGAAGAAAACCAGGGAAGAAAAAGAAACAGAAACCTGTCAAAACAAGAAGAAAAGAATATTTTCATTGATTTCTACCGAATGGACGCAATTATTTCAGTTTCTGTTGCAATTCAGTTAAACGAATGGTTTCATTTCAAACCGATCTTTTGTGTTACTGTCGACGTAAAATTTTGGCATAAATTTCGCGCAGTCCGAATGGTCGTTTTAGATCCCGTTCATCACTGTAAGAGACAGAGGCTTCCCTCTGCCAACAGTCCAACAGCTTCTAGCCACATGTCCAAGCAGAACTGATCATTGCGATCCTCGGGAGGAGTTTCTTTGGCGAGCACCGAGGTCTGTTTTACGGCGGCTATTATCGTAAAGTGAACTGTTCGCGTCGGTGAGCCTGAACGATAACATCAATGGCAGACTGCTCTACCGTCGGTTGCTCCGCGAGCCGACACCACCACCACCGCTCGTTCTCATATTTAATAAATGCCCGGTGGTGTAGCAGGAAACACTTCAGCTTCGAATCCGCGGAAAGCGCCCCGCCGACAGAAGCCGCGCGAGACCTGTAGAAACATCCGTGAGACCTACGTGAGAAAAATATGAATCTTTCTGAGAGTTCTACGAGGTGTCTCGATCGCCGATTGAGAGAACGCTTTTTTTCTTCCTCCCCCGTTTGTCTCCGCGTTGAAGAGCGCCACGAGGAGGACCGGTCGCGCTCCAACGGGGATCGTCTGGATCGAGAACGTATCTTAAAAGGAACACGCATCCTGGATGCGGCAACTACCTTCGAGAGGGCTGTGTACACATTGTAGAAAAACGACGAGGCGATAGAAAACTATCAGGCAGGCCCGAACAGCTTTGAGGATAGTGAAGAAGCGTTATTTTCCGTTTTCTCTGTTGCCTGGGGACTCGGGGTGTTTTTTTCGCACGGGATTTTCTTTCTTTCTGGGACATCGTTGGGGGTCTGAGAGTTAGTTTTGGATCTGGTTGGATCTGGTATTGGGGGTTGTTCGACGTTATTTCTTGCTTTCCTTCATTCTTCTTTTTTTTTTTTCGTGATTTTTCGTTTTCCTTTTGAAAATCGGGACGAGACAAACACACGGTACGATTACAGCATGACTCGACCAACGGGAAGGCACTTGGGCAAATTACGTGCCGAGTTGGCCGTTGTATCTAGCGCGCAGGACGCACCGCCACCCCCGCGTTAATATCTCTAACCTGCGCCTGCGCCACTACAAACGACAGATCGTTTAAAAGTATTTTCTTTTTTCTCTCCTCGTTTACCTCTTGCGTACAAGATCTTTAACTTTCTTCTTTCTACTTGCTTAATCCTATGATATGTTCGCATTCGTTATGTATATGTATAAGATTATATTACGTAGTACTCTCGATCTCACAGGCACACACACATACTTTTTCTCTCTATCTCTGTCTCTCTCTCTCTCTCCCTTTCTTTCAATCTCTCTCTTTCTTTCCATCTCTCTCTTTCTCTTTCTCTCTCTCTCACACACACACTCTCTCTCTCTCTTGTTATTTTTCTCCTGTTCTGTTTTAGACAGCATTTTCGCACGCACACACGCGTTCCGCACACGCTCAAGTCTACCTGGCATTCGACTCTTTCTCGTCTAGGATTACTTTAAACTCTCCTTAACAAGATACATAATTAAATGTATATGCTCGCGTTTTGCGACGCGCCAATCATAAAACATAAATACACGCTTCTTAGGGCACCTTTGGTATTAAGCTTGATGTATTCGTTTTCGTCTCTTTTCACGTCTATATTATGCAATTTTGTTCACGAGCAGCCCGCGACCGTCTTTGCCCGGTCCTTCCGCGTCCCGTGATCCCGCGCGCGGCCGTCCAATTAGTCCCGGAATTGATAAGCGTGATCCCCGCGATTTCCCTAGGGCTTCGGTAGCCAGGAAATCGAGACGCCGCAACGATAAGATCCTCGCGGCTTTTTGAAACAAATTCTAGCTTTCATCGCGATAGAATCGCTTTAACCATTTGGGATTCGCTTCGAGCCGTAGTGTAAGTTCTAATTCTCTCCGTCCAGAGTATGATTTTCTTGCGCAACTACCTCTGCTTTACAAATATCCAAGGCTCGGGTGTCTCTTTGCGTGGCATTTTCTTTGAAATATTACGAACCTGGATTGTCGCGTTAACGAAGAATAGCTGGAACATCTCGGACGAATATAAAATGACAAAATTGTTGTGGTATAATTTAACGTTTTTGCCGTGATTATCGACACGACAATGTGCTATTGCGTTGCCTTGTGTAACACTTGATTTACGGAACCCGTCAAAATGACGGGTCGCTAATTTTTTAATTTACGATTATTCATATCGCAAAGACACATTTATGAGTTATTTATTCCATTTATGAGTTATTTATTCCATTTATGTGTTACTTATTCCATTTATGTGTTACTTACGGCAAATGTTACAACAACACTTGTTAAAAATCAGAACGAATGTCTTATTGTTACTTTTATAAACTAATATGAAACAGCTGTTTTTTGTGTCCCGTAAATTTAGTGTTAAAGATCTTTCTTTCAGGAAATGTTTTTATTTCCTAGTCCGTAATGGGAGATTCAATGTTATATTCAATTTCGCGTTTTTCTACACTTTCAAAAGTATTCTAATTTCACATATGAGATCTAACAAATGTTAGATTCCTTGTTAGATGTACCGTCGGCAACCTACACATTTCAATTAAACTTGCGTTAGAACACTTTCCACGCGCACGGAATAAAAATGTCGCTTCTAATGCAATGCCGACGTGATTCCAGCTTCCAAAGGTTAAAGCGACTGTATTTTGCGAGAAACGATTTCGATTTTCGAGTTTCAACATTCCAACAATCTTCCTGCTTCCAAGGTGCACGGTCACGCTCAACGAATCGATTTCCTTCTCCAAGACGTTCCTTCAACCCCTTGCACTACGATTCAATAATTTCCTTGATAGAACGAGACAATTTTTGCTTTTTCTTTTCATCCATGATTAGATTTTGATAACAGGAGAATCTCGTTTCGATTTCGAAGAATTGAATAAACGTTCGTATTTTCGTAGATCACGTATGACACAATCATAACGAGTCCGACTCGTTACAGTGCAAGGGGTTAAACAAAAGACGACCTTCCGCCGAGATTTATACTCGACCGAAGGTGTTCTGATCGTTCGCAACAATTGACTCCGTTACTATTTCGATTGATTGATTGATAATCCGTGGCAGGACGGCGCGGGGCTCGCTCTTAAAAAAAAGAAGAATCTCGCGTCTGTGAAGTGTGGACTTACGTGTGTGTGAACAAGTGTTACGTGAGCGTGTGACTTGAAGAGTGCCTTCCTTTCCTTCGTTCGGATGTGTTTTTAGAATACGCGGTCATAGAAAACGAAATAACGATGGGCCGGTTTTGTTCTCGATTCGAGGAACTCGGGCCCACCCCCCGCGTGCTCTAATCCCCCTCCACACCCGTTCTACTGGCCGCGTTCTCCTTTCTTCAGCCAACGTTCTTCGTCGTCGTCGTCGATCTCAATCAAAGACTCGGTGGAAAATAAATAGAGAAGGTAATACACGGCTACGAATCGATAAGTTAAGTCGTTAAAAAATATATATACCTAGGAATATTATTATACGCGATTATTTGGGCCCCCGCGAGTCGCGAATGTAACGCCGTATGCGCCGCAGAATTTACAGAATTTGCCTACTGGTGCTTGCCGGGGCGCAAGGGCTCCCCCTCGCCGCCCCTCCTTATAATTCGTCGTAATTTTTTTTTTTGCCATTTTTCCCGCCCTTCTCCCGCCCTTTCTCCGTCTTTGTTCACGTTTCGCCGCGTACATGCGCCCCCACCCCTCCTACAGCCTCTCGTACGTGTTGGTTCTCCGAGGTCGGAGCGACCGATGATGCCAAATGCGCGTCAACTTCGGCGGTCCTCCTGATATTTCTAGGGATTTTCGTTACCATGGCGCAGATGAACGATCCAAATTTCGGTTGACTTGTTTGCCGTTTGCGTTTCGATTATCCCGAGGGGTGTAAGCACGCTTGAACACGGTCCTTTGCTTCCCTTACATGCCGTTGATGTCGATCTTAAGGTTGCCCGTTTTCTTCTCTCTTTGATCCCTGGAAAAACGAAGGGAACGATTAATCAGTTTCGCAGAAGAGATGCACAGCGACCTCGACGTCGCTGATTGTCGGTGTTACGGTGATCTCTCTGACTCGATTCGAGAACCCTTTTCAGATCGGGAGACCGCTCGGTGAAACGTTCGCTTTCGTACGCGACAAGGTTTCTTGGCGGCATCTGTCAGTGTTTCTTTTTTTTCTTTTTTTCTTTTTTGCTACATTACGCTCGATTTCATAGAGAATAGATAATTGGAATTTTTAATGTAGAGTTGAAGCGATTGCAACTAAAACAGACGGCTAAAGTAGGAGCATCTTAGGAGAAGAGTTTCTACGAGCAGCGATGGTCGAAATCAAGTTGAAAATTCTTTGTGCCTGTCATTGTTCTCTGGGAAAAATTCTTAGGAATAAAGAAGGATGATAGTATGCTGAACGATCGTATTTACGTTACGTATAATATGTAAATCAAATTTTTAGTTGCTGCATGTAAACTGTGTGCAAACAGATTTCTTATACAAAATAATTATAGAACACAGTTCCCGTCGTATATTCGTCGACATTTCTATCTGTCATTTGGAATGAAAAAAGTTTTTTTGAGAGCTCAGTTTACTCTCGGTTTAATCTATTAAATCAAACTAACGGCGAACTCCTATCGAATCACATATAAAAATAGATCATTGTAAAGAATTTATTACAAAAGTGTATTTCAATGATTTACTCAACAACTTTTACTATATATTTAAATATAATTCAATATTTTGGTCTAACTGTCCCGGATTCTTTGATTATTATGCTATAGTTTAGAATGAGTCTAAATAATAAAGTGTATCAAATTAATTTGATTATTTCTATCAGACCTGCGCACATTTCAAATGGCATCATATGAGAGACTATTTCAAGCAACGTATTATTTTAATTTATTATTATTTAATTATATTAATTAATATTATGTTAATTATATTTATTATAAATTATATATATATATATATATATATATATATATATATATATATATATATATTATATTAATTAATTAACATATGATAATCATAATTATCATATATTTTATGCTTGCGATCTCTTTTGAAATGAAATTATTTTTAATATTATTTTGAATAACATGTTTCTTTATTTTATAATTATTTGAAATTATTATTCGAGCCCAAAATCTCGTAAGATCGAACTGAAATAAAATCTTTTTGTTACATATTACTTCAAACATTATATCTTTATATTTTTTTCAAGCACTATATCTTTCGCGGATTATTTATTTTATCATATCTGAAATAATAAGATAATCAAATAACTCAATGCTTGAAATTTCTATTATTTCAAATGGATCATTTCGAAATAAATTATTTCAAATAATTATTTCTTATTTTCCCTTCGAGTAAAATTTGCCCAGGTCTGACTTCTGTAATAAACAATAAGATCGTGGATGTGTCACGTACGTCACATGCGCGATGATGGTAGGCAACGTGTTAATTTTACAAACATTCTCATCGATCGATCGTGAAATTGGTTATCACGGATTATCATCAAATTGCAATCGTTCCACGGATGATCATATTTATTCCAATAACGACGTTCTCAAATTTCTTTCGACCATCTCTGTGATTTTCGAGCATCGAAGGAAAACCAAGCGTAAGTGAAAACAGAGAAAATTAATATTTCCACGGTAAAAATGTCTCGAGTTTGTTTCCAATGACGACGGCCTGAACTGAATGTACATATCGGCTTTCGTTCACCGTGAAATCGAAACGGATGAACGACGTATGAAAGGAGCGTTCGATCGCTCATCGCGCCTCGTTTGTCTCCATTCCATCAATTTCACGGGGTTTTGTTCGCGATACCTCTGATTTACAATCCCGAGGAAAACTGTCTAGTAGAGAGTTGTCAGCGCCGAGGATTATCGCGGATCGCGAATGAAAGCAATCCCCTGTCATCGAATCGACCGATTCTATAACTTTTTGGATTCCTTTATATTTGCACGCGCATACAGGGTGTTTCAGAACACAGGAGTGGCGAACTAACGTATTATACGTATATAGATGTATGTAAATAAATGCAGTGGCCAGCAAAAGCATTCGTACACAAGAACAATGTATGTCCAATTTAATAATTTTATTTCAATCATTTAACACGATTACGGTGAGATTTGTTAACATGAACACTTGCGACTGCCACGTCACTCGTATGTTTCACGCTAGTAACGTAAATTATCTCCCGAATTTGATTAGGATCCGTGAAATGTGCCGAACGTTGAGAAAGTAATTGACGTGAAATAACTTTTCCAATTTCAATTTAATTAAAGAAAGTACTTCAACTTAATATAATACTGTACAAAAATGCTTATTTCTTTTTTGAGATCGTAGACGTGGCAGTCAAAGTGTTAACCGTCAAAATAATAATCAGGTGTACCTACGACAAAATCTCACCAAAAGACCAACGAAAATGAAATTAAAACTGAAACGCGATGACTTCTCTGTGAACGAACACTTTCGTGGATATACGATAAACGAAATGAAACGTAAAATAAGATGCGTTTGAATCGTACAGGGTGTTTTACATTACATGGATAAATAATGCATACGTACAGTGGCATGCAAAAGTTTCCGGCCAGATAGATTTTTCACTTTGTATTTCAAAAGCAATATCAACAGTCACTCACGAAAGGTTCCTTCTGGTAAAAATAAAACAGAAACACCATTAACACATTACCTAACGACGATTATTTAACAGTTTTTAAAAGTCTACGATTCAGAACTAAAGATTTCTGAAACGATTGCAGTAGCAATTTCATATTGTATAGCCACTGAAATGCCTATCGATATGTTTCTGATAGGTAAAGTGTTAATAATTATTGGTACAAGAGTGTTCTCTTGCGTTTTAGAAATTTTGTAGCACAAACTGTACAATAAATTAAATATTATTGTATAGAAAGTATTCAACATGTAAGAATACACGAAAGATATCTCGATTGTTCGAAACTATATTTCTTATTTGTGACTTTTTGGGTAAGATACATTTAAAGTGAAAATAACCTTGACATTAAATTTTATACTAAAAAACATAAGAGTGTAAAATACGAAATGAGATCGCTGATTTTGTAACACGTTTAGCAACACATTACCTGTTTGAAACTTATTAATAGTTTTCTAAATGACTATGTTACATCAAAAAAATGTTTGAAAATTTTTCTTTGAATAACAATTTCAAATGAATTGTTTCAATTTTCGTCAGTATTCATTATTTTAGCCTAACCGTTTTACTGTTGTATTATGAAACCTTTTGTAAGGAGTTCTCATTATTACGTCTATTTTTATATACAAATTCTCTTATTATTAATAACGCAACTACGTTGAAACTCAATATAATAGAGTTTTTGTATATAAGTATTATAAGTCAAATAAAGTTTAATAGTAGAAAAGAATGTGTTATACTTAAATATACTTTTAATACAATATATATTTAAATATAAACTTAACACAATATATACATATATTTAAATATATATGTAATATGAACTTTTCGAAAACGTAATATATATTTAAATATAAATGTAATTCTACTTAAGAATACATTTAAGAAAATAGGATTGTCTATGTCCTTCAGAAATTTCTGTTTCTCTGAAACACCCAGTATGTGGAATGCCTTATTCCGAAAAAAATTTTTCTATATATCATTTTTCCTACCGCCGTCAATACGACGAATACGTAATCGACGTTATGAATTATTTTCTCTGTTAGCTCCTCTGTCACGGAAACAATTTGAATTGTTCGACTTCAAACTTTACTCGCTATTGTGCTACATTCATCCGTAAAAATATGTATAATGAATACGTGTATATATAATTATTTTGACAATAAAAGGAACCGATTGTTCTTTAAAAAAAAATAAGCGGTAGAAGAGACACAGACCGCATCAGCTAATCTCTTAACAAAGTAATCGATCTCGATCATGAAAGAATACGACGGGAAACGAAAATGCTTGTTTATACAATGGCAAGAGAGCACTTCAGTTCAATTTTGTGAAAAACTTTTAAATACTGTTTCAATCGATGGAATTAAATCGAGCATGTTTCATGAAATGCGCTGAATAACTCTGAATGCAGACCCCCATTTTTCTGTGATTTATTTGACATCCCGCAGATTCCCATATTTCTCAACAATTCTTTACCTATGTCATAGTATGAAATTTACGGTGTATTAAAATAGCCCACGAAGATTATGCAGAAAGAATTTCATGTCGATCGATGATCTGCCTTGAGCTTACTTTCAAGTTTGGAAATTGAACATAGTATTCATAATAATTTAAAAAGTGCGATGTAACGTGATGTATTCTTCAATTTGAGCCTTCAATATTTATATACACGCAATGCAACACGAATTGATATCTACTATGTTATTCGAACAATGACTACAAAGAAAAAGAAAGATATGCTCTGAACATTCTATCCACACCACTCAACCCTTGCTTGCACGACCAAAATATTCGTAATATTTCAAGCTCAGAAATTTAAAATATTTTATATAAATTTTGACACGTTAACGCGTCAAGTGCCGAATATCAACTCGAAAAATTCACTAGAAAGTGAACAAACTAGAAAGTGAAAATTTTCCACAGGAAATATTAGTTCAGCTATTCTGTATTCTACAAATCCTAGTAACATTCGATTTGTTCAATATGTTACAATAAAAATGAATTTCGAGAATCTAGTTAAAAATTAATTTCACCCATACGTGACTTACGCATTGAACGTATTAATTATGATTTTGTGAAGATTTACTACAGATTACTAAAGGAAAAATTGTATGGCTATCCTGGTATCCCGTCGCACATCCAACGGTTAACTCTTTGGAGTCTGATTTATTTTTCGTTAATTTACGTTATATCTGAAGTCAATATAGTCTGAAGTCAGCTTTACGTACATGCAGATCCTAATAACAAGAAATGTTGATTTTATTATCCCTTTCAGACGCCAAGGGCTGGGACATGCAAACAGATATGTTCGTGGTATGCATTCTAAGAGACTGGTATATTCATGTATTGTGGAAAAATGGGATTCATTTCTCCTAATAGGCGTACGAAATAGCTGGGACACATATGTCCCGATAGACTCCAAAGGGTTAAACAATGCCGAGTAATGAAAAATCCGAAGAAAATATATCCAAACTGTGAAATATGCTCAAGAACCGTCACCGATATCGCAACCGTTTTCAATCGGTTTAACCCGTTTTCAAGGTAACACGTACCGAACGCGCACAAAACAGAAGTTCATTTTTCTAATCAAAATTTCGCATATAAAACACCAACGGCAGAATTTAGGCGCCATCGCCGCAAACGCGTGAAAACGGCAACCTAAATATGATTCCTCGGATCCCAAGATTCTCGGATCCTGTCCACGGCTGTAAAGTTCGAAGTCGAGCAATCGGTGGCTCCGTTTCGCGAGGCAGCAAGAGAGGTAAACGCGAATAATGAAAGTAAATGAACATCGAACGTCTACCTTTCATTTTAATTTTCTTCTAATTGTCCGCGAGTTACCGGGCCGGTTCGCGGCAAGAAGCGCGTTAATGAATTCCAGCATTGTGTAAGGGAGGATGAAGAGACAACCTACATTTGTCCCTTTCTCCGAATGAGGTTCTTCCCGCGGCTGAGGAGAGGAGACGCTTTGCCATTGAGTAATTTACGTACCTCATTAGGCCGTGGCTGCGTCCGGACTGAAAAGCTCTCTTTCACGGGCTTTCGGTCGGAAAGTGGGGATGCGGGGCGGAGGGCGCGGGGGAGGAGCGGATCTTTGGTCGCTGGGAAGGAACGAAAGAAAATGCGGGACGGTGGTGTCGGTTTATTCACGGCGGAAGTTGAAGAAGACAAGCTTTCTAATACGCTGGGCATTCCTTCAGCAGCCACGTCCGGAATACTATGGTGTCATGCTGCCAAAAAGACTCTTTGCACAGCGAGGTCAATTAAGGTAGAAATATACTAATGCCGCGTGAATCACGTGAAACGACGTGAAATCGTGTGAGCCGATGTATTCTTATTGATGCGAATCTGTTAAAAACAGTTCAGCATCATGTCGCCCTGTTCATACAGGGTGGGTCCGCGCAACTTGTGCACCTCTTACAACTTCAAAAATCTGCGTCGCACGAAAAGATTTTGTACACAAAAGATGCATGGTTTGAAGGGGCGCGTTGTGTAGTGAATTCATCTTTTTTTATAGATGAAGGCGTTTCGGAGATTTGAAGGTCAACTTTGCCTTCTTAAATAGATTACCATATTTTTTACATCAAAATATGGAAGAATATTGAATTCTGAGTAATTTGAATATTGAATTCTGCTTGATTGTATTACGCGAAGAAAATTTTCAAGAAATAAAGTGAAATTACTCGTTAGCTATTAGGTTTAGGGCTAATAAAGGTCAATATTTGTTCACTCAGAATTCGATGTTCTTCGATACTTCGATGTGAAAAATATAGTAATCTATTTGAAAAAAAACAAAGTTGACCTTCAAATCTCCGAAAAACCTCCATCTATAAAAAAATAAATGCACTACATAATGTGACCCTTCAAACCATGCGTCTTTTGTATACAAAATTTGTGCACAAGTTGCGTGGTCCACTCTGTATATTGTCACGTGTCGACAGATTTCACGTATTATTTTTCCCACGATTTCACGTGATTTCGCGTGACGTGGCATTAGCATATTTCTACGTTTGCAGACGACGTTTTTCGTCTCTCTAGACCCCCGTCCCCTCCTCCCAGCCCCTTTCCCATCCATCCGAGCAGATTGATTATTGATCTTCTAATTATTTCGGTGAGGAGAAGGTCGGCCAGTGTAACAGTTACAGTTACACGCTTCCGTTCGGAGTAGATCTCAAAGTTAGCCTTGCCTGAGAGGCTACTTTCTGCTTTTGACGCTTCCGAGCTGACGAGGGACATCGTTCGATCGATACATGTCGATCGGTATGTGCTTTTATTATGATGAAAATGACGTTGGCCATTTTGCGGGCGAAATAAATACAAACGAATAAAAATGAGTGTAAAGGAGCACGCAGTCAAATGTGTGATAGTTAAATATTATTAATTATTGTTAATTTATTGCTAACTAATAATAAATTAATTATTGTAAGTTTATTGTGAATAAATATCTGTCAATTGTTATACATGTACATACTTTCATTATGATACAGGTCTCGCAAAAATATTCAGTTTTCAGGTAGCTCTCGAATACTTTCTAGATATTGATGATTATAAACTTTCCCCTAAAAAAGAATTCGATCCTTTTGTTTAAGGAGCAAACGAATAACAAAAGGAAATCACAATGTAGGAAAACGCGGTAAAATATGGAACGGTGGAATCTTTAGCAATGCGACGAATAAATATTTGTTAATTGGCTACAGGTTATGTCACCCTGTAATTTCGGCATGAAATACATGATTTGCTAGACAGAGGGAATGTCAGTAATATGACAGGAACATGATGTTTTGCTGCTGCGTGAAAACTTGATCTGCTGCAATTTTTGGTGCTTCGGTATGTAATAATCGTATTGTAATCCGTGTGGAACGATTGGGATCTCTCGTTTGATTTTTACGAAAATATGGTATCCGATGTCTCAATCGGATGTTCCATGTATGAGTGCCTAATTTAATAATTGATACCATTTATGCTTTTTTTAACATAAACACGACGTTAAAATTTACAGACGTAACAATAGACGTTATAATTGATTTTGTGGGGATGGCATTCGAAAAATAGACTGGAATCTTATATTTAGTTGTTTTCCTTTACAAGTAAACAAATATAAAAAATACATGTTTCAATAAATAAACTAGCACTTTGCACGGGGGAATTAATTAGTATTTTGTTCATAATCATCATAAATTTTTTATCGAGAGCTTGTGTAGCAATTTTCTTTTTAGCTTATTTCAGTTTGTATGAAAACAATTAGCATATTGTTTTTATTGCAAACTTATTGCTGATATAAAACAGTTATATATAACAGGTTAGAAATAGTTGAAAATGTCTCATTGCTGAAACATATTTTTCGACGACAATTTTGAGAATTGTTTTTAAGTATTGTAACAATACGTATAAAATATTTTTACGCGAATTTTTGCTTATACATATATCATAATGAAAGCTTATCAAAATCGTGTGGCTGTTTTTACTAAAATAAAAATATACGTTTCCTGGCATACAATTTTGTGATTAAAGAATTTGTAGAAACATTCGGAGTCCAAATTATACGTGCCAAAAATGTGAATGATAAAATTTGACAACTATCATTACTTTGCTGTAATTAAGCATAGGGGACGGATACTTATTCAATTTATGAGATTATAAGTGTAATTTATTGCAACCAAAAGTAATTGGTTGCACAATGGCATTGTGGAAGGTTTTTCACATAAATTGTCCACAATGTTTGCAGAAAATTCTAATTGACGCAGATTTGATTTGCAAATTACGTGAACTCAGTATAATTGATGATATTGATCGGGAAGTAGGTAATTCCGTGTCCGAAAATAAATTGACAGTGTTTGGCTTAATCTTCGTGGAAATTGACTAAGATAAATTAGGAGCACTTGCAGTTACTTGTCGGAAAACGCCAATTATCTCGAAAATTTATGGCCGTTATTATCGCGAATGTAAAAAGAACTTCCATGCGCGCAACGATTTTCAAATGGAATGCCGGAACATTGTTATAAACAAAGTGAGTTAAATTTTGAACTACGAAGAATGTAAAAATATGATTTGTGATGAATTTAAACCCCTTTTTATAGTTTCAATGGAATTTATAGGGTGACTGAAAATGATTTAAGACGTAAGATAGAAAAGTTGATACATTCGTGAGTCATTTATAATATGATTCCACGTGAAAATATAAAAAACTAATTTGGTATAACATTTTTTTATCCGCGGCTCCGTTCTCGAGAAAATCGACTTTAACACGTTGACTGCCACGCGTATTTACAACAAAATCTCCTACAGGCCACCCGTGCCGCTGTAGGAAGCGTGCGCTGTTAATTCATGTCTGTTTCTGTTTCTGCATGAACAGTATGGAATCTTTGCCGAGTACCGAATGGTATAACTTAAAATCTCTGCCCTTATTTTTTGTCAATAATGAAAAGAGATCGGATTGCCCGGAAGGAGAAGCATAAATAAAATTACACGTCAGATTCTGATTTGGATACTGATAAATATAATCTTAGTGATAATGAATGTTATGAAGATACTATTGACGAGATTTTACGAGAATTGGTCATGGAGAAGAAAGAAATGTTGATGATACTGAGGAAGCTACAGTTCAAATAAAAGATACGAAATGGACCGATCAGAGGCACGAGCATATCTGAAAAAACAAACAACTTTTTGTCCAAGCTGTCCTGATCAACCTCAACTTTGCAGAGAATGTTTGAATGTTATACACTGCGAATAATTTTTTTAATAAACCATTTTTATAAGAATTCAATAGTTTCTGTAGAATATTTGTCGAAATATTTTCGGAAATCCTTTGTAAGTAGTCAAATCAGCGTCACCCGAATTACGGGTGACGTGGCCTGATGAGAACTTTTGCTGTCACCCGAATACGGGTGACGCGGCAGTCAACGTGTTAAATAAGAAGGATATAAGTAAAAAATACATTCTTTGGAACGACATATGAGAAACATAGAATAATTTGATTTTGATTAAAATGAATTTACATTGATATGTAGAAAAAATAATTGTTCAATATTCTCCGGTAACGAACGTGCTCTTGTATATGTAACTATGTTACGAGCCGTAGCAAATAAACATTCGTTGGTTGTTTTGATTGCAGGTATCGCAAGTACATATTTTGCCACATTTTGTAATAGTGGATACTTGTGGTGTCGTAACATTTCCATTCTATAATATTACGTTTTCTTGATTTGGTTATTTCGGAAAAATACATTTGTATTTCCTAAGTTTTGGGGGAAGTGAAAGTATCAGTTTCTTCTCTCGAATCCAAGTTTGAGTCAAAAAGAACTGCGTTATTCGTGATTTCTTGTGAGTATAAAATAATGTATAAAAAATTCATTAATATGATTAATGTAAGAGGTAGAACATTAACCATCACTGATATTGGTAATTTAAGAATGTACCATTTTCATTACTGGAAATATATTTTGTGAATTATTATTTTTGTTTTCTAAATTTAAATCCTGAATTTTGTTATCCAATATTTCTAACGCATTAGTCGCAATAACATAACAATGTAAATCAATTTTAATAAAAATGAAATTGTTCTATGTTTTTCATATGTCGTTCCAAAGATTGTATTTTTTATTTGTATCCTTCTTATTTAAAGGTTACATAAAGACAAAGAGTGTGTAAACTATTCTATATTATCATTTTCAAATATTATCAAAGACTTATCCTATTATTAATTTTGCTTGTCCTATTATTAAGTTTGTTGATCTTTATAAAGGATTTAGTTGTCGCCTATTCTTCTACCGCAGTCACCTCCGTCCGAGATAGTGTTTACAAACATTGATCGTTGCTCAGAAGAAATTCGACGTTGCGACAGAGGGGCAAGGGGGGTATTCCACTCGCGCCGCCTGACCTCGCACGCCCGTAGTCCCCACGTTTGTATGACCATCCAAAATCCACTTCTATTGGTAAACGAGAAGACCAACAAGCTACTCGACGCGAGGAGCAAAGGGATTCGGTCGCCCCGTTCACCTGATCGTCGCGCCTCTTGTTCAGCGTGTAACTTAGCCAATAATAAACAAAAGTTTGGAATACAAAAAAATTGTAAGAGGTTAAGTGGAGCGGGCGACCGATTTCCCTTATGCTTTGCGTAGGTTTTTTTTTAGTTTAGTCGTTTTTGTTTCATTTTCTCGTTTCCCGATAGTACTCTCAGGGTTAACGTAGGCGTAAGATATCCGTAAAATTCCTATACTCGAACAATACATTACAAGCCTACGAACACGAGAGTAACACTGCACGAGCAAAATATGATTATTTTCGCTTATACTTCATAAATATTGAACACATATTTAAGACGTGTATGATAACCGTTTAAAAATCATATGACACAATATGAATATAAAAAATATGTGTACAGCACGTTTGCTGTACACATACGCAATGAAAAGTTAACCCTTTGCAGACGAGTGGCGACTCTAAGGCGCCACTAAAAATTGTTATGTCTCTTGTTCAGAGTACGTAACTTAGCCAATAATAAAGAAAAGTCCGGAATCAAAAAAGAAAAAGATTGGAAGAGACTAAGTGGATCGGGCGATCGATTTCCCTTGCCCCATGCCCCTTGCGTCATTTAGTTTATGCATACATTTTCTCGTTTTCGTTGTTAACGTTGTTCATTAACGCAGGTGTAAGATATCTGTAAAAAATTTCTATACTCGAATAATACATTGCAAGCCTGCGAACATGAGAGTAATACTGCACGAGCAAAATATGATTATTTTCGCTTATACTTCATAAATATTGAACACATATTTAAGACGCGTATGATAACCGTTTAAAAATCATATGATACAATATGAATATAAAAAATATATGCACAGCACATATTTGCTGTACACATATGCAATGAAAAGTTAACCCTTTGCAGACGAGTGGCGACTCTAAGGCGCCACTAAAAATTGTCATGTCACGTTTGAAAATAATGTTAACGTTATCAAATTTTCTTTATATTTATGGAACTCTTAATAGCGTAATTGTTGCACGAGCTACAAAATTCTATTTCGTATAAAACGGAAACGCTATAGGTCAGAAAAACTATTTTAAATTTCGAGTTAAAATGGCTCCGACTGCAAAGGGTCGATCAAGATGCTAATTAGAAATAATCATGTGCTCATCAGAAGAATCAGAGGTTAATGCTTCAGGGATAAGTCAACGCTCTTGCATCTTGTAAATGTTGCCTCTGTTTCACTTTGCCTTGATTGTTCTTCGTCTCCTGACACCCGTCACGTCCCGCTCGCCCGTGATCGTGTAAATAATACACACACACAGGCACAGGCACACGCGTCCGATGTGCTCTTAGCGACGACGGCAACCACGGGGGAACGAGACGTGACGGAAGTCAGGAGGCGTTGTTTGTTTTTAACCCCTTGACGTACCATTTTCCTCGCAGTTACTGCGATTAGAAACGACTCGATCGCACTAATTTCTTAGAAGGGAAAGAAAATTGATGCTTATCGTGTGCCTAAATTGACTTGAATGCTTAACACGTTCCGTGCCGAGCTTTTTTTACTCGAATCTTCACACTTTGATATTTTACTAAAACTTGATGTATTACGTGCAATTATTAATTCTCGTACACATAACAACGCAACAAAAACTTATCAACGCCCATTCTTGCGGTGGAAATTGATTCTTCGGTTCTAAATTTCTTGTAAACAATTTGTTCAGTTCACTAAGTAAACATGCAAGCGTGTACCATCGATGGTACACGTGGCACGGAACGTGTTAAATAGTGACGACGAGAGATTAGAATTTGATTCCAATGTTAGAGGACAGAATAACATCCGCACTCGATAAGTTATTACTAGAAATATTCATGACGAGTCGGACTCGTCGAAGTACGGCAAGGGGTTAATCGGCCGCACTCGAGTCCCTCGTTTCGTGAAAATTCCGTATTACGTGTCCTTGGGGCTAGTAGGAAGGCCAATAATCCGCCTATAAAGGAAACGCGTTTACTCTGCTTCTACGAGCGCGTTAACATGGGGAATCGGTCCTACTTTTCTTAGCGGACTTGTTCTGTGCAACGGTATGTCTTCTGTGACAGTATACATATAGTTCACAACAATTAATGTTTATTAACATTATCTTGGACGGAGGCAACTGCGGTAGAAGAATAGACGACAATTAAATCCTTTACAAAGATGAAGAAACTTTCAAGTCGATCTTCTCGAAAACTGAGTCCCGAATAAAAGAATGATATACCAAATTTGTTGCTTATTTTTTTTTACGTAGAATCATTCTGTGCTCGGTTGTACTATGAATTCCGGCCCATCGGATTGTTAAATTAGTCTTAGCATAGCATATTCTAGAAAAGGTTGAAAATCGTTGGTACTACACGTTCAAATTCTAGTGACATTGCAGAGTCAGCTTTTCGTTACCGTTATCACGAATTATACTGTTTCATGTTCATTGGAAAACATATTATTTGATCGTATTATTGTTTTTGTTCGATAGAGTTGGTATTATTAACAATAACTTAGATAGTCTTTGTTATCTGTTGAAACTTGTGGAAAATTTTGTCAATTATGACAGAAACTTTGAAAAACTGTGGTTTTAATCTTGTTTTTTCTACATGTATTTTAATGTGTTGTAATAAAACGTGGGACTATTTTTAGCTTTCTATGTTATTTTCTACTAAAATATACAAGATATAATAATAAGACTGCCAATTTTTATTTAAAATAAAATCTGCTCAATAGCATTTGTATAGATTCAAGTTAAACACTGTTTATTTCTCCTGTTTCTTATATTTTTTTGTATAATAATGTAGAAAGTATTGACATTTGTACTTTCTGACACCACGTAAACGTGATCCAATGCATTTCCACCTATCAATAACAACAGCCGTCTTATTCATGTGTCTCGTGTTAAGTGTCTCACTCTGTGTAGGTTCTTATCGCTTTAATAATTAAAAACAAATAAATGAAACCAACATGTGTGTTAACCTAGAACATGTTACACTAGGATGGCTCTTATTTACTTTTGACGAAAATGTTTTCCAAAATTCCTTTTTAACACCCTTCAGAATGATTTCAAGTAATAGAAAAATAATCTGTTAATTAATAATTGCAACAAGCAATTTGTATAAGGATAATTTAAATTGCACCTTAAATTTCATTTTTGACTTCAGTTTATTCCCAGTCAATGCGAATATCAATTTCACGAGCATTTATTATTACAACAATAGCATTAATTATTATAATAAATAAGGATCAATTATTATAATGTTTAAGGGTTCAGGGGCACATTTTCCTGTTACCCGATGGAGCTCAGATTTTGTACAGACTTCGTTTTTATTAATTAGAATCATTCTGGAGGGTGTCACAAAAAGAATTCGAAAGTCGGAAACAAATGCCACCCTAATCTTACACTGTAATTGATAAACTAGTTTTGTAACCCATACGATAAATAAAAACGTTGCTTTCAGTTGCGTTCAAAAATATCGATGTCACCGAGGTAACTCGTCGCCGTGCGTTGAAAGAAAGAAAGTTTACCTATCTGACCGATTTGTTGGAAGCGCGTCGCCATTGGCCGACATTCCCCCGAGAACTGATTGGCAACGGTATATACGGGTTCGGTGCCGGTGCAAGGGTGCTCGAATCAAATGCACACATCAAAGGGTTGCGTCCAGGGCAGAGCTAAGATAGAAAAGAAGAAGGACGGGCCGACACGGGAAGATGGGTGGATAGGCGTACAGCGAGAAAGAAAGGAACAGGGCGAACGTATGACAGAAGCTGCGGCGCAAACTGCAGCGGAAGCAAAAGGAAACGAGCTGAAACTGAACGAGATAGTGGAGGAAAGTAACTGGCGTAGACTTCGATGCTGGCAAATGGTGGTTGGATCAACTTGGACGACGCGCGGCGGAGCATTCGTGAACAAAAAATCGGGGTCAAAGGAACGAAAAAGCAGAGAAGAAACCAAGGAACGAAGGAACAACGAAGAAACGAACAAACGAATCGCCGTGGCGGAGATCGAATTAGCTCGTACGCCTGACCGGTCGCACGCGCGTGTCCCTCGCGAAAGAAAAACAAGGAAAGAAAGACGGAGAAAGAACAAGAGAAAGTATTAGATCGACTGGCGCGATCCATAATAGGCGATTAGCGACAGATAATTGGCAATTGTCGAAGCTAGTGGACCCAGCTTCGGTGAAGCCTCCGATCGAACTTCGATCCGACGTGTTCCGCGATCACCGATACTGGAATTGAAATCGAAGTAATTGGCTGCAAATCCTGCTGAGGCCACTATTCTGTTAGGAAGCTGGAGAAAATGTCCCTGGGGCCAGTCAGATGACACGGGGAACGTCCCTGAGTCCTGATATCGGTCGAAGTGGATGATCGAGACCGAGTTTATCACATTCCAGGAATATCGCATAGTTTACTTGCGGAATTTCACAGCTAAATTCTAATCTGTAAATCCAGCGTTGTTTATCGACTGAGAATGAATTAATGAATGCTTATTTACTCGTTTATTTATTTACTTATTTATTTATCGAGAAATAGGGGTAAGAACGGTGTCGATAGAATTCCGAGTCTTCTCAGGGCCATTCTGACCAGCTCCCCTCGTCCACTGTATCTGACGACGAAAACGCAGTCCTCTGATTTTAGATGCTTGCAAGACTTTATTGGAAATTTCGTTTTATGGATTTAATATAACGAAATTATCTTTGATGGCCGGTAAGAATTTTGATAAATTAGTAATTATCTTTTCTTTTTTACGTATGGGCCGTTGAAAGCAAAACTGGTGCAACAGAATTGCTTGCCTATTTTCATCCGGAAAGTCGGCATTGCCTTTTAAAGTTCTAACTTCACAGTGGCTTACATAAAAGGAATTGAACATTCTACGGTATTATCATATTTTTCGAAACTTTTGTTTTATACCTCGTTAAACGGTAATTAACTTTTTGATTTACACCACTTTCCAATTAAACGGTTGTTCGTGTACAGAGTGTTTCATCGTACGTGTTCCCGTGTTTACGAACCGGTGTTTTTTTTATAGACTTCATTGTACGAAGGGGAGTTTCATATAATGTGTGCACGAAAATAATTCAGGGTAACTTCGAGCATAGAATAGCAACAAAGGATAACTTCAATTTTTTTTTTTAATGGAATAGAGGGTACGCGTGTTCAATTAGCCTTTCACAAATTCATCACCTGTGCTTCATGTGTTTTCCAAAATTTCCTATGTCGACTGCAGTGAACAATGATTTTTAACTTATGTTTCGATTGCAGAGGTTACACAAATGTTTCTTCTATGAATCGATTTTGTAGACTTTCTCATATACAACGATATGTTTTTTTTTAGTAACATTACGTACATATATATGAACATATTAAAACAATGTTTGAAGCATGCAAGATTCTGAGGAAAATTGAACGCTCGAATTTATTGGAATATTTTCACTTTATCTTGAGCTCTTTTAGTTTTGCTTACAATTAAAAACATAATTTTTATTTATAAGTTTATCTCTGTATTAAATTTAATATTACAAATAGGAATACTCGTATTATACATCCACTCTATCTTACGGTGTAGTTAGACCTTGCTTTAGCCTCTCATCCTTCACAATAAATTGAGAAAGCACTTCTTTTTTATTCAAAGTAAAACTAAAAAATATCCAAGAAAATCTGTGCTTCAGCAGTGTCAAAGTTATTGACACTGACGCTTCAGATATTGTTTAAACTTCTTTCAATATGTACAGTAGTACTGAAAAATATAATGTTATATTTGAGAGAGTATAAGTTCGTTCTGTACAAGAAACACTTCTATAGTTTGCAGAAATAGCTCTTAGATTTAGATATTTGATTTTCTCATTCAAAAACGGATTTTTAAAAACCAGAGCGATCGAGATAAACGATTCTTAGAATAATATTTTGTGCTTAGAAATGTATAAAATGTCACTTAATGATGTGTAAAAAGATGTATAAAACGTATATATTATTTTAAACTAATACAAATTACTACAAGAAGAAGTAAAATTTTCTCTAACTCCTATCTGCTGTATTTAACACAACAAATATTTATATGGAATAAAGATCGACAGATTATTTTGGTTAATGTAACGCAAAATAATTATTATTCCGTACATAAAATTAAAATAATCTTCCATGATGACGTAACGCCGAATTCTTTTCATTTGCACATTATAAGACGTCTCTCCATACAGTTAACAAAAATCGTCTGTATATTATTTTCAACACTTTGACTTGCCTCGACATCCGTGTGTGGATGGCGGAATTATTTGCTCAAATTTGAAAATCAATTTTTTATCTTTCGAATTTTATTAGGTTCCGTAAAATGCAAGAATATGGAAAAAGCAATTAACGCCGTGCACTTTCAGTTTTAAATTTTAATTTGATGCAATGAAATGTTTAATAAAATTCTGAAATTTTTTCGGCTGCTGGCGCGGCAGCCAAAGTGTTAACACTCGAAAAATGGCATCTTTCGATAATAGGGTAGTGAACTCGATTGCTATGGGGTGACCAATTGCTGTGCCTATGGTTTGTTCTCAAGCATAATAAACTTTATATTTAGCGACGTATTATATAATTTATATTTAACTTTATACAATTCGACGTATTAAGTTTTTTTATTCTTTTGTCTATTTTTAAATAAAAAAACTTGACACGTCTCGCTCGATAAATATAAAATCGATTACGCTGGGAAACAAACCGAAGGCCCAACAATTGGTCACCTCGTAGCAACCGACCCCACTATCCTAGAATGAAACATTTCGTACAGTCACCCCGCTGATAAATCGAAACAATAGAACTACTGAAAAGAGAAAGGACAAAAGGACAAGGGGGCGAGATATTGATTAAACGTTAGAATCGGTGAAGCCGTGTGTCGGTCACTGCAGGTCGAAACGTATCGGGCAGAGTCGAGGTATGATCGTGGCATATGACATGACGAGACATGAACGAAAGGCAGGTGTTGCGTTTTCGTCGTCGTATGGTCGCGCGTAGGTAGCGGCTAGCGTAGCATAAAATGAAACCTACTTCGATCCAGAGATTTGTAAAGCCCACCTCGGCCATTTTTGACTTTGCATATTCGATTCGTATTGCTCCCCGGTCGGAGGAGAGGAGTAAGGATCCTTGGAGAGTGGCCATCGCCTGGGCCGCGAAGCGAACGTCTTGATATTCGACAAAGGCCACTGGCGACCCTCCCCCCGTGTGCATACGAAGCCGGGAGAAACCAGGAAAACTGTGCATAAATAAGAGAAGCGTACAATACGTGCTCTAGTTAGTTATGACAGACGGTACTCTGGTAAAAGAGAGAGGGTGGTTGGGTGTTATTGCTTGGCAATGGTGTCGCTGCCACCGACGGCGACCAGGCACGAGGCTGTTGCACGAAAACAAGATCTACGTGACCAAATTCTACTTTCCTCATTCGCTAGGCTCCTTTCCTCATCGAATAACAAGTCCTCCTCGAGATGTCCGCATTCTATATTCCTCATTCGTTAGACTAATTTTCTCATCGAGTAACAAGTCCTCTTCGAAACGACCTAATTCTACATTCTTCATTCGTTACATTCATTTTCTTATCCAATACTGAGCACAGTCAATTATTCCTAATTTTTCATCAACTTTTAAACAAAAATGAACAATTTGGGAAGAGGTAATACGATTATTCGTGCCTCGCGGCTCATTTTTGTAGTTGCCCAAATATAGTTCATCAAATTCTACATTCCTCATTTGTTAAACTTATTTCCTTATTGAACGTCAAATCCTCCGCGAAATCATCAAATTCTACATTCCTCATCGGTTAGATTCATTTCTTCATCCAGTATCAAATCCTCCTCGAAATGAACAAATTCTACAAAGTGTTCCATGATTATGTTAACAGCCGGAAAGGCGTGATCCTTGAGGTAATTTGAAGTAATTTTTTCCTTAGCGAAAATGCAATCCGCGGCTAAGTTTACGAGTTATTGACGAAAAACACTCACCAATGAGAGGCGAGCTCGGCTGGTGCGAGGCTCACCTCTCATTGATCAGTGTTTCTCGCCGCGGATTGCATTTTCGCTAAGGAAAAAGTTATTTAAAATTACCTCAGAAATTACCCCTTTTCGGGTGTTAACATAATTATGGGACACCCTGTACATTCTTTATTCGTTAGTCTCAATTTCTCATCAAGTACTAATTGTGAGTTCTCTTCGAAGTGACCAAATTCTACATAACCTCATTCATTAGACTCATTTTCTTATGCAGTACCGAATACTCTTCGATATTACCAAATTCTCATTCCTCATTCGTTAAACTTCTTTCCTCATTGACTGTCAAATCCTTCACGAAACCATCAAATTCTACATTCCTCGTTCGCTAAATTCATGTTTTCATTCAGTATCAAAATCCTCCTTGAAATAAATAAATTCTAAATTCTTTATTCGTTAGACTTAATTTCTCATCGAATAGTAATTGTAAATCCTCTCCGAAGTGATGAAATTGTACATAATCTCCTTCGTTAGACTCATTTTTATAATATATCGGGTACGAAACCCTCTTTGGAATCTTACTGTTTTGAGGTGACATAGTAGAATCTCGGTTATTCAACCTGAATTGAAATTGATTGAGAAGACATGACTGTTCGGATAATCAAACAATTACACACGTATTTAGTTACAGTGATTGATTAAATCATTACTCATTTGTATGATGAATAGTGTATATATATGTTACCGTGAATGACCGAAATTGGAGAATGTCGACTTTCACCGGTGAATGTCAACAAATACCAAATACGTCGGTGAAAGATCGAATATTTCATTACATTGTTGTACATTCGGACCCTCTCCGGTGTGTGTCGACAATCACAGATATGCTCTGGTGGAGGTCCAGAACCTGTCATTGCAAAAGGAAGTGTTCCACAAATAAATGCAGTTGTAAAAGCAAAGGACTCTTGTGCAATTCAAAGTGTCATAATAGTTGAAGTTGTTGCAATAAATAAGATTTGAATCACATAAGTAAGTAATTTTTTTATTACTATTATTTTCTTTTCTCATGCAGAATGTACCGTGTATTTTAAATTCTTGGTCATTCCTTTCAGAAAGAGAGGCGAAAAAGTTACGTCACCCTTGTGGCGTTTTATAGCGACTGAATTACGGAGAAGAAAATATCAATCTCCAACATGTTCAACATTCACCATTAGTGCATGGTGAATGTCAACATTTACCGGTGTATGTCAGAAATAAGGGTACTTAGCAAATATTTCGGACATACACCAAGAGACTATGTGAATGTTGACATTCACCGTTGAAAGTCGACATTCTCCAGATTTCGGTGTTTCACTGTAACATATATATATATAGTTTGGAGATAGTCTTGGATTGATCTATTTATTACTTTTTACTACTATTTACTGCTTTCTATTTACATTTGAAATGTGTTTGGTTACAGATTACGAGGACTAACCCAGACTGGGTTGGTGAAGGCTAGGTTAAAGACTGTGTAGTCTGACCCATAGAATTCCCATAGTTGCTTCCGTCTCATTTGCATTTGCAAATGGTGAACTTATGTAAACAAGTTAGAATCAACCGTTTCGCGCGCGCGAGATAATATCTTGAATAATATCTTCTCAATGGAAACATTGTGTAATCAAGTGTCCGTGACATTTCTAAATGAAAATCAAGTGTTTCTAGATGGCATATTGTCTTCTCTCCACGTTGCTTTTTTACTTATTTGTGTTTGTCTCTTATAATATTTTGCATCATGTTCTCCAAATGATATTCTAATGTTTTAATATACCACTTTTTCTATACTAATTCTACTTTATTTCTATTTCTCAATGAAAACATTCTACCTATAATCATATGTCCATAGCATTACCAAGCGAAAATCGACTGTTTCCTTGCCTTCACTTCATGTTGCTCACGATTTATTTGTAGTATGTTTGTCAGTTGAAATATTCTACATCAAATTCATCTAATGACATTTTAATCTTAAGATAACATTCTCTACTGTTTTTGCTGTATTTGTGTTGATTAGTGTAAACATTGCCTAATCATTGTGTAATCATCAAGCGTGTGCGGGATCCCGATGTTACGGGATAGGGACGTGACGAAGAAATTCGAGCGGAATCCGGCGGGATCCCGATACATTTCACTTCTTGAGATCTCGAGATCCCGAGCGTTACAGGACTCCCGAAAGCTTTGGAACTGCGCTCGGTTCTCGGGTGGTCTCGAGCGGTATCAGACGGTTTCGGTCTCTACGCATGAATAGGATATGTAAGAATCTACAAGCGCCGCACGCGATCTGTTTGAGATTCAATTGTCAACTACACACTGAAAATATAAAAAGAAAACGGAATAGTAAGGATATGCTAAGTCTTTGATAATAATTGGAAATGATAATATAGAATAGTTCACACAATTTATCCTTATGTAACCTTTAACACGTTGACTGCCACGCGTATTTACAACAAAATCTCCTACAGGCCACCCGTGCCGCTATAGGAAGCGTGCGCTGTTAATTCATATCTGTTTCTGTTCCTGCATGAACAGTTGGAATCTTTGCCGAGTACCGAATGGTATAACTTAAAATCTCTGCCCTTATTTTTTTCAATAATGAAAAGAGATCGGATTGCCCGGAAGGAGAAGCATAAATAAAATTACATCGTCAGATTCTGATTTGGATACTGATAAATATAATCTTAGTGATAATGAATGTTATGAAGATACTATTGACGAGATTTTACGAGAATTGGTCATGGAAGAAGAAAGAAATGTCGATGATACTGAGGAAGCTACAGTTCAAATAAAAGATACGAAATGGACCGATCAGAGGCACGAGCATATCTGAAAAAACAAACAATTTTTTGTCCAAGCTGTCCTGATCAACCTCAACTTTGCAGAGAATGTTTGAATGTTATACACTGCGAATAATTTTTTTAATAAACCATTTTTATAAGAATTCAATAGTTTCATTACCTCCTGCAGAATATTTGTCGAAATATTTTCGGAAATCCTTTGTAAATAGTCAAATCAGCGTCACTCGAATTACGGGTGACGTGGCCTGATGAGAACTTTTGCTGTCACCCGAATAAGGGTGACGCGGCAGTCAACGTGTTAAATAAGAAGGATATAAGTAAAAAATACATTCTTTGGAACGACATATGAGAAACATAGAATAATTTGATTTTGATTAAAATGAATTTACATTGATATGTAGAAAAAATAATTGTTCAATATTCTCCGGTAACGAACGTGCTCTTGTATATGTAACTATGTTACGAGCCGTAGCAAATAAACATTCGTTGGTTGTTTTGATTGCAGGTATCGCAAGTACATATTTTGCCACATTTTGTAATAGTGGATACTTGTTGTGTCGTAACATTTCCATTCCATAATATTACGTTTTCTTGATTTGGTTATTTTGGAAAAATACATTTGTATTTCCTAAGTTTTGGGGGAAGTGAAAGTATCAGTTTCTTCTCTCGAATCCAAGTTTGAGTCAAAAAGAACTGCGTGATTCGTGATTTCTTGTGAGTATAAAATAATGTATAAAAAATTCATTAATATGATTAATGTAAGAGGTAGAACATTAACCATCACTGATATTAGTAATTTAAGAATGTACCATTTTCATTACTGGAAATATATTTTGTGAATTATTATTTTTGTTTTCTAAATTTAAATCCTGAATTTTGTTATCCAATATTTCTAACGCATTAGTCGCAATAACATAACAATGTAAATCAATTTTAATAAAAATGAAATTGTTCTATGTTTTTCATATGTCGTTCCAAAGATTGTATTTTTTATTTGTATCCTTCTTATTTAAAGGTTACATAAAGACAAAGAGTGTGTAAACTATTCTATATTATCATTTTCAAATATTATCAAAGACTTATCGTATTATTACTTTTTTTTTCTTTTACATTTTCAATGCATAGTTGACAAATGAATCCCGCACAGATCGCGTGCGATGCTTGTAGATTCTTACATATCTTACTCATGCGTAGTGACCGAAAACGTTCGAGATCGCCCGAAACCGCCCGAAACCGCCCGAGATCGCCCGAGATCGCCCGAGATCTCCCGAGATCGCCCGAGATCTCCCGAGATCGCCCGAGACCGCCCGAGACCGCCCGAGACCGCCCGAGACTGCCCGAGACCGCCCGAGACCGCCCGAGATCGCCCGAAACCGCCCGAAACCGCCCGAGCACCTAGCGCAGTCCCGAAGTTTTCGGGCGTCCCGAAACTCTCGGGATCTTGAGATCTCGAGCAGTGAAATGTATCGGGATTCTGCCCGATTTCTTTGTCCCGTCCCGAACTTCGGGATCCCGAGACTCGAGCGGGTTTGCACACTCCTACTAATCGTGGCACCTACATGTAAAATAATACTCATCCAAGATACTATCTTGTGTTCTTGTCAAGTTACCTTAGCTTTATTTGTATTTGTCAGCGAAAACGATGTACAATCATGTAGCGTGACATTTCCAAGTGAAAATTTATACCGTGTCTTGTGTTCATTTGAAGCCATATTGGTTTCATTTGTGTTTTATTAATGAAGCAGAAAACACATTCTCGTTGGCAGTTAATACACATGTTGATAGCTCAAAGGAACATGCAGAATGTCGTGGACGTATTAGGTTTGACTTCATGTGTTTAGTTACAGGTTCGTTTTGCAAACAATACCACGAAAATGTTTTATACGTGCATATTGTTAAATATTGATTTCGTAATTATTTGATTTAAGTCTAAATTCTGATATAATTTGTGAAACTTTATACACTTTGTATATTACTTTGACACATTTAATATTGTATTCATTCGATGGCAATTTGATCTATCTTTTAAAGATATTGTAATCAATTGTATCTGCAAATTAATAAAAAGTTTACAGAAAGTTAAATCTTTCAAACAATAATAATTTTAAATTTAGTCTGTTACATCCTTTTCTATTGTCACAACTTCCAAGCAAAGCCGTCTTTTCTGTTAAACAATAACTCCGAAGTAAATTATTAGTATTTGGTTCACGATTATAACTGTTCATTAATATTACAAATTTTATCGAATAACTCTTAAATAATTAAATAACATGTCGAAGGTAATCTGTGGAAATTCTCTGTAGCATTTCAAAACTTAAATATGTATTTACAGATACATTTGGACATTGTGAAGATAATGATTGTTCATTCAGAAGAGATATGATAAAAGGAGACATTAAATGGGAAACGCGTGAGAAAAAGATTGGAAAACTGTAGTCAACTTTTTGAATAACATATTTTCCTTGGAAGAAATGCAATCTTTCTTTTGAATAAATCGTATCTTCTCCAACGAGGCCGGAATAATTCACATTCATGAATAAATAGATATCGTATTCACGAGTTATTGGGTTGGCCACGAAGTCCCGACGTTCTTCTTTCTAGTATAGTTCATGTATAAGGTATACAACTAAATACTGTATCAAATAAACAGACACACCAGATAATGGAGAATCTCATCTAACAAAATGAACGATATTGTAGTGTTATAAAATTATAAACCGAACGAAACAGTTATCTTGAAACTTTCAAACACGCGACAAAATGTTGATGCCAGTTTTATATAATTTCAGTTTCTAAAAACAAATACAATGATGCACTCGTCGTTTCAACGACATGCTATACTCTGGCTGCATGAAAAATGACAATAACTGATTATGTATAATGCATGATTGATTAACTTACAAACTAACGCTTAACTGGTAAGTTTAAAGTTTCGCAAAATTCTAGGTAAATGACCTATTTTATTTTAATCTCAGCCCCCCAGCATAAAAAGTAATAATATAATGAAAAATTAAACTTCTGCTACTAAATAAAATAGAGATACAAAATGTCGTGGCGTGTTATCTTTATTAAGATGGTATAAATGAATAATCGAATGAGAAACAAGAATTAAAATTGTTATGGTATTGGTCAAAATATTGTGCGTGAAATTAATGCGGTTTGCGTTTGTATCTTAATGTTACGTTTAATAAATTGATAAAATATTATTACCAACAAATGTTGCGGCCACTCGCGTGATCCCAGATAAACGTACCAGTCAAGGGTTAATTTTACTGATAAATGAAATTGATATACTGAAACCGAGTTACTTATGATGGGATGCAATATTTTAGTCTTTCCCGAGACTAGATATATTTCTTGAAACCCCTTCGGAGCAACTCTCCCTTAAGAAAGATTCGCGTCGAATCGGTTCGTGGCGTGTATGAAGACCGATTACCGGGGAATTTATAACTCTGGCCATAAGGGCCAATTGGATCGTTAGGATGCCATTAACGAGAATATCGGTATCGATTACGCTTGATTTACCGTAGCTTCCACCAGTTCACCAGGCACCGCGTAACCACGGTAAATTTCGATTTCGCGAGGTGTAGGTGGCCCTGTCACGCCACGATTGACGTTTTCTCACTACTTTTTGCTCCCGCGATCCCTTCTTTTGACTTTTCCTCGTGGCCGACTAACTAGAAAATTTCTTCGAATTCGCAAGGATTTACGGAAGCACACGACGCGCTTCGATCAACTTATAATCCATCGTTTCGCACCTTCATCTATCTCCTCACTAGTAACAAAGGAAAATAATGATATAATAATTTTACTTTTTCTGCTACCTTGTCAGTACTCCTGTTCATAATTTTATAACTACTTCATGTACTTCCTCGATAGTAGCAATAGAAATAATGACAATAATTTTACTTCACCTCGTTATCATTTTTGCTATTCACAATTTTGTCGCTTTTTCGTGAATCCTCTCGCTAATGATAATAGAAATAATGATAATAATTGTACCTTCTCTGCTGCCTTCATAATATCCTTGCTATTTACAGTTTTGTTGCACCTTCACATATTCTCTCATTAGCAACGACAGAGATACAATCATAACAATTTTACTTTTTCTGTTACCTTGTTAATATTCTTGCTACTCTCAATTTTGTTACTGCTTCACATATTCTTTCGCTAGTAACAATAGCAATAGCGATGATAGTAATGAGTTGGTCGTGTTCGTTCTTTTTTTTTCGTGCGACACCTCGTGCAAGCCAGCTGATTGTGGTGACAATAAACGCCACTAATGTCTTTATTACTGGTATTACGGGTACTAGCATAGGTGCGTCTTGATGTCTACGAGCTACGATTGGTGGTTGAGGATGGAATCAAGTTCAATACATACGAGTTCGTGTTAATGAATCGCAGCCAAATGTTATTATTTGCAGATTGCGTTCCACCTTGGAAAATTTCATGAAATATCGATGTCAATGCTTGATTTTACAAAATTAGAAATCTTCATCTTAAGAATACAATGCGGATAACGAAATTCGATCCCTTTGAAAATTTCATTCATCATTTACGACGAAAAGAAATATCGAAAGAAATTATTACTTGGCTTGAAGAGGCAAATATTATTAGCCGGTTAGCCGATGCAATCTCTTCGAAAAGTGTGTAAGTTATACTGTAATTATACTGTACACATATGTCTGATTTTCTTCATATCTTGTTTAAATACAACACTTTTATAAAATATATAATTTAAGAAAGAATATTAAAGTACATGTCCTTCTTGATCAGTTAGCTATTTTTGACGAGTATACATACAGTGATTTTTCCCAGAAATGTTTGGAGTTCGGAATTGAAACCGGCAGATCTGAGAATACTACGTCGCGATTCTTCGGGACTTGTGGTTCGTTTTTATAGAAACTCGGGGCGGTCGGCAAGAAAAGGCAGGGAAGGCAAGAAAATGGTGATTTAAGTATTTCATTTCTAATTTGCCACGATTCGGAGGTAATTCGGAGGCCATATAACACGATTCGAAGGCAATTCGGAGGCCACGTGACACGATTCGAAGGCAATTTTAAGGCAACGTGACACGATTCAAAGGCAATTTGAAGGCCACATGACACGATTCGAAGGCAATTCGTAGGCCACATGACACGATTCGACGGTCACGTATCTAGTACCTACCACGTACCTTGTATATCCGCGGTTTTTCTTACCTGACTCACACCCAAACAGACCATTTTGTGTTGTTTTCCGGCACCGTCGGCCCTCAGCATCGACGTAGCAATAAATTAAACAGGCGCAGGACTAGCGCAGGGAAATTCACAGCAACCCGAAATTTGGCATTTCCGGGAGAAATTATTGTACTTGTCATGAGAAAAGTGACGAGTATACTCGTCAAAAACAGCTGATTGATTAACAGTGGTCAAATATTTCTTCTGATGGTTGTGCGAATGAAAATTTCTAAATTGAAGATGATTTCTTTAAATGGACGTATTCAGTTCAATAACCTTAACATAACCGTCATAGCGTGAAATGAAGATCGGTTCAACAATAAAAAGTAATTAGAAATATTTGTTGCCGAAGGATGTTAATACAATTTCTGTATACGTATTCAATAAGGTAAATAAATTTAACCATTCGTTTACATAAATTGCCGAGAAACACGTAGTTTTCGACAGCAAGGTACCATCAAGTTTCTTACTAATAATCTGAGAATTCCAAAATCACGTATATAGAATAAACTTGACTCCATCTCTACATGTGGAAAAATGATCAGCGGATGTTTGTGATACTGTTTGGAGGCGGTGCTGTTAGTACGAAGCTCTTAATGTTAATATTTCAATACGTGAAAGGAACCCTAAAACCATCAAAAAACGGTAGCGTCGGGATGGTTAATGAAAAAAAAAATATAGTGGAGTATAACGATTAAATTGCGGATCTTATGCATCTGCAGCGTCATGCATAATACGATTTTCTAACGTTCGATTTCGACGAGTTTCGGTGATCTTTTCTTTAGAGTAAAAGTTGCGATAAAAATGAACGAAATATAAAAATCGATAGTATGAAACCATAGCTGCATAAAGATCCGCAGTCTAATAACGCTGATCCGATAGAAGTACGACAGTAAAAAAGGTAATGTTGAGTACCAGATGAATCACCGTATGTACAAACAACACAAAACGGCACACCGCTTCCGTGAAATAATAGATTCGCTAGTACGATTCGGTATTCATTCATGCTAACGTATCACTCTAACTATAAAATAGATCAATGAATCGACGAATACCTGTACGATGACCCTTCTCCATTGTTTCGACTAAAACTCCACATGAAACCATTACAACTTGAAATAGCCAAACGTTCTACTAAATTCTGTTTCTCTTCGATCGATCGATCGATCGCGACCGACGCGGCGCGGCGCAACGCGACGCGATTGTCGAGCAAAATCAATGTAATCGACTTGATTTTGAACGCGATACGATCACGTGGTTTTTCTGCGATTTTAACATGAATGAATAATACAATCGTGTAAAACATGAACACATGTCAGATAATGAAAGCTATCACGTGATGTTGATCAATCCTTGGGAAATGGACGATTTTGATTGCTGGACGGTTAACAATGCTTGAGCCCATTTAGACCCTCGATTATTAATTTCTCAATCCCGTTTTCGACGAATCAACTTCGTCGCATTAACTTTGCCGAAACGAAATTGTACAATTTTTCGAGCACAATGCAGCAAATATAGAGGCACGTGTATTACTGACACGAACAAACGAAACGAATTTAGAACACGTCCATTAAAAGGGCAAATAAAAAGCTCGCAAAAACAACTGTCATCATTATTTGTTCCGATTTCAGGCGATTGCAATTTCCTGAAAAATTTGTTTACGAATTCTTTCGACGTATAAAAAAAAAAGATGATTGGCCCAATTTGAAAAAACAGTTATTCGAAAAAGTGACGGCACGCTGCACATGTCTCCGAAAGCGTGCAATCTTTTTACGGAACATTGGATACAAAATGGGCACGAGCATCGTGATCGAAAGGTGACGAAATCGAGTCTGGTCGACGGAAACAATGTGCACTTGGTTTTGAGCCGATGTTCGTCGCGAACAGAAGCGGATTACACGGATTACCGAGAAATGGTCGATATTCTTGAAGGAAGTCGATGATGCTCCCGGCAATCAGCATAAGAGACACGTTGGTTGGATTAATGTGAATGTTAAGGACGCGTTGGATCGTGTGGAGAGGAAATGTGGCTGATTCGTCGGTGACCTATATGGTTCTTTTAAATTCCTAGTTGCGTAATTGTTTCCAGAGCACAGCGCGGTACTCGGTACTAAATTCGTCGTTTCCAGTTCATTGCTGCGTGGCCTGGATACGCTCGAAAAAAATTGAACGTATCTAGGAAGATCGTTCTGACGAACGAGTCATCCAGTTTCGTCTCGTGAACTTCTCGCAGTTCGACGAACCTTGGTATCTACCGTATGCTTCGTCGATTGTATTTTCGCAGTGCGGGCAACGTTCGATCGACGCGGTCATGTTTCGAATAATTGGCAGTAGACGTCGTTCGAGACTGTATGATGTCAATGATAAAATTAATTACAGCAATGTCTAATTCCTAATTCGCGCTCAGATTGCGCACAAAAATGGACAATTTGGGAAGAGGAGATACGGTTAACTATAAAAACGAGTCGCGAGGCTCGAATCACCGTATCTCCTCTTCCCAAATTGTCCATTTTTGTGCGCAATCTGAGCGCGAATTAGGAAGAAATTACTGTAATCCGTTCAGTATTTTGATCAAGTGATCCATTCAATGTTTTCGAAAAACGATCGTCTTGTAGACGGAGCTTCTTCTCAAAAGGTAGACAATTTTATTGACAGGAGGCTCTCTGGTTTCAAATGGATATACATATAGCGAAATTCTGGTTTTACGTCTTTGAAGAGCCGAGCGTATTTTATTATTATTCAACGATGTTTCTCAACCTGCCGGCTATGGTCCAACATTGTTCCAGTACATATTTAACGAACTATGAAATAGAACCTGTTCACTTATACCGAAGCAAGGAAAGTTTGTAAGAAAATTGAGCGAATTTTATCTTGTATTATTTTCGTTCATAATCTGTGGTTATAGTATGCAGATTTTTAATTCTTTTTATTCTAAATCGATTGCTTTACCGTTTTTCGTACCGAACGTGGAAGAATTTAGTGGACGATCATATGAAAGTATTCGTTATAATAATCGTTTTCCGTAGAAACGATACTTTGCGCATGTGAAGGTTATTGTCAAATATGCACAACCTCATTTATTCACATTGCTGGAAAATAACTAAACTGGTCTAATAGTTATTATATTAATAATTAATTAATAGTTATTATATTAGGTTCTCTGACGTTAAAAATATGGAGTTACGAAAAGTGACAGATTCATATGGTCTTCTAAAAATAATGTTCATTTATTCAGACTTCATAAGATTCGTATCGCAAGTGCGTAAATAAATCATTTTATTTAATAACTTCTCGAGAAATCACCTTTGCCGTTTCAGTTTTTCTAAGATAGACATGGAATCAGTAATTCTTATCCAGTAAACGTAACATTAATTCTATTCAAAGAAAAAATTCATATAATACACGATATTTCATTTATGACTGACTGTAGTTTCTGGAAAAGCCACTTTTTTTATTGTTTCCTGACAGTTGAAGTTGTTAAGACGAACAAGTCGATTTTTATGAAACTTATCTTGGACGATAATCCACACGTATCGGATTCTTTGTAACACTTGTTTTCAGGGGATTTAATTGAATGTACTGGCTAAATCCAAGAGCCAAACATCATTCTCACTTCGACAAAATTAAAGAAATATTTTATAAAAAATTCTAATTTCTAATTAGTTATCATTTCTAGTTGCTGAAAACAATGTTCCCTTTTAAGGATTGTTTCCTAAAACACTTTGATCGCATGTTCTACGTGTTGTAAGTAACTGCAGATTTTATGCATTTATGAGAAAAATGAGTAGGTGCAATTTAAAACATGAGAAAAATTTTAGTGATTGGGGAATATCGATATATTGCTTTCAACCAGATAAAGTTTTTAAAGGAAGAACAAACTGTATATCTGGCTTCTATGTTTTGCAGTTTATTTTGCATAAACATGCGCTAGTTATAAGGAATACAAAAATGTACAGTGGGTCACGAACATCTTCTAAAACTTATGGAATAACTTTTTAAATATCGGACTGATTTGACTTGAATTTTTATCAGATGTTTGACGATTTTAGTAAACAATATCTAACAAATATACGGGATGTCCCAAAATTATGGTACTACCGGGAAATGAAGGATTCTTGAGATCATTTGAAGTAACTTTTTACTTAGCGCAAATGCAATCTGCCGGCTTGTTCACGAGTTATTAACGAAAAACAGTGACCAATGAGAGGCGAGGAACTCGGCTTCGTGCACTCGTTGGCTGGGCCGTCTCGCGCCAGCAGAGCTCTCATTGGCCAGTGTTTTTCGTTAATAACTCGTTAACAATGCGTCAGAGAAAATTGTTGCAAAGGAAAAAGTTGCTTCGAATAACATCAGGAATTCCTCATTTCCCGGAAGTACCATAATTTCGGGACACCTTGTATATCTAGAAACTATGTTCAAATAAAAAAATTTAACAACGCGAATCGTTTAGTTTCTTTGTCATTCCAACTAAAATTGCAATTTAATAAAAAATGTTGTAGACATTGTGTAGCAAACCATTCCCTCTAACATCTTAACATTATTCAAAATGATTTGGTCGAATTTTGAGAAAGTCATTCAGCTTCAAAAGGTGTTCGAATAGGTGTTCGCAGGTCGAATGAAATTTTAAAGGTACTGAAACGATCGTTTCTTTTTAACCGCGTGCTCAAGCATTTCCTGACCTACTCCACTGCTTCCCTCCGATCCTCTTCCTCTTCCCTCTATCCTCGACCTTTTAATCAGAGTCAATTGCATCAAACATGCGAATCGTTCGAATCGGCCGGCACAATAAAATCTACCTATAAAAAAAGGCTGGAGCTTCGCCGGCAGGCGGCCGAGACTTTAAATCAATCCGAGCGAGACGTAGACGTGTGTCGGGTATACGGGCGAAACAGAAACTGGATACGGTTAATGAGTGAAAATCACGGCGAACTGCGAGGAGCCAACGGCAATGGAGTCGGCGCCCCATTAAATTCGCGAGCATACAGGTCAAAGCATCTTCCACCGCGATGAATGAACTGGATGTGACGTCAGTCGGGTTCGAATCTGACGCAACGAGCTCCTATCGATTTCCCCTTTGCATTCGACGCTGAAATAACCCGCGAGAATAGAACCCTCGAACAATCCGACCTATAGGAATTACTTCTCGTCCTCGACCTTCCTTTCCGGGATTAAATGGGTTCGATTCGGGCCGCGTATCTTCTTTTCTCTCGTCCGCGATTCTCCCGCTTACGAGTGTCGCACAGCGATGATACCTTTTCCCAAAATGTAGGCCACAATTCATAACTTCATTCGTGTTTTACTTAAATGACGCTCTTACGTTTTCGAGATCGCTGAATTCGAATGTGTTGGCAGAAATGCGACGTTGTAAATGGAAAATCAGGCACTGCTGGCGCAAGCACTTTTTAACTTATTCTTTTTATGAATGTCAATAATTTTCCCGTATTTGGCTATAATTACAATTATACATCTTTAACTCCATGCACTATTTCATTTATTTCACAATTGCGTCGATTAGCACTTCTTCGTCTTGAATCGCTTTTTCACAGACAACTTTTGTGTTTCTTGCATGTCATCATTTACTTTAACGGGTGGCGAATTTAGTTGAAAACCAAGTAGCAGTAATTTTTCAGATAAAATTTCGAAAACGTGTATATTTCTACTATTTTTACGCTGAATCGAATTACATAGATATTACTCTTCAATACGAAATTATGTAGGGCACAGTAACTGGCTGATAAACTTACTTTCTTATTTCGATTAATATTTCTGATTCGTTTTATAATATTTTCGTTTCAAAGAAATACTTAATAACTAGAAAGACCGTAAAGTACGCTCTAAAAGCTTAGAGCAATGTAAAAGAAGTCAAGGAAAACTGCCGAAATCAACGGAACTTGCGAAAGCTTAGTATAATAAATTCTCCCTAATTGACGATTATTCGAACCTTGCGTCTCATTTTTATAATTGTTGACAATCGATAACTATAAAAACGAGCTGCACAATTTTTTTCTGTACAATCTATGCGCCAATTAGGGAGAATTTATTGTATAAGCGCACACTAACCGAGGAATTGTTTTTTAACATCGAGCAGTGGAGCCGGTTACTGTCGGCTTACCAATTGCTGTGCCTTCGGTTTCTTTACAGGCATAATTGACTTTATATTTATCGAATAAGACATATGAAAATTTTTTCTTGAAAAATAAACAAACCAAAAGGATACCATTATCCTGGTGAATTTAGGATAACGAGTGGGATTTGCTAATTGAACTTGTACGCACTGACTTCGACTTTTGAGCCGTCAGAGTCAGAATCGCGATCGGTACCGCTATGCAGCGACGGGCGGTCATCGTCGCGTAGTGTAATTAGTCCGTGGAATCTCGTTACACCGCAAACCTCCCCATTCCACGTATGAATTCGCAAGTAGCTGTCTGAGTTAATTATACGTGGTCCCACGATCCAGCTGATGCCTAGAATTTTCGGGGCTTGGCAAGTTTCTGAGAGCTGGATCTGCTGTCGTTATGAGCTAGTTCTGTGGGCACGATAAGTAAAAGATGATCTTTGTTTTATCATTTCAGGGTATCGTCAGTGATTTTTGTGGACTCAGGAAGAATTATTGCCTTCTGATCATCTTAAACTTCGTTTTTACGTCTCATTTAAGTCCGGATTGAAGAATCAGCCGCATTTTGGAAAACATGAATATTCTTCCATCGACTCTTCCATCGAATGTAGATACATTACTTTCCAAATGTTCACTGCTTTCGATTTCAATGAAATTTTTTAAACATTACGGTTAGAGAAAACGTTTAAATTTGTTCAGGAAATTCGTTGCAAATTTTTTATGTGAATTCAATGAAACAAACTCTGTGAAATATGTGAAACGAACTTTTCGAACGATCTAATATTAAACATTTGACAAATACCATCTTTTACCGATATCTTCTTATCGATACCGTGACTTAATCTATTTAATACTATAACTACAGTAATTTCTCCCTAATTCGCGCTCAGATGGACTCAGATGGGCTCAGACAATTTGGGAAGAGGAGATATGATTATTCGAGCCTTGCGACTCGTTTTTATAGTTACCGATTGTTAGCAACTATAAAAACGATGATAGTCGTATCTTCTCTTCCCAAACTGTTCCTTTTTGTGCGCAATTTGAGCGCGAATTAGGGAGAAATTACTGTACCCAGCTAAATATCGAAAATATATAGCTCAAATAAACAAATCACTACAAATGTCCAAACAATCTAGTTCATTCGGACCACCAGATTTTACTCAACAAGGATTTTCCTAAATAATAATTCCTCCAGGCATTTAGCTGCAGCTTCGGAAAGTTGAACCACAAACTTCGCTCACAGTTTCCAAGTTTGAACGCGTGTACAGAATCTAGTCCGAGTTTATTCTCACTCCTTACTCCGCTGTAAATAATTTTCAGCGAATTCTGCAGTTGCGTGAAATAGCGCTTTTTGCATAAAAGAGAGTACGGCAAGTAAAGTGTACCATAAAAATACGAATTTGCGTTGAATAATTTAATTCGCAAAAATATTACCCGTGGTAAATGTATTCCAGCGAACAAATGAAGGGAAAAATATTTTCGTTAATGATAGAGAGAAATGAAATATTCAAGCTTGATATATGTAAAGATAACATCGATGTAACATAAATTTATTCGCTTTTATAGAAATCACATATTCAGAAAATTTTCAGAGAATTTGTGTGACAATTTTGTTGTTATTCATTTCTTTGAAATCGAAACAAAATTTGAGTCCTCTGTTATCATTAATCTGCAAATTTTTATGCAGATTAGAAGTTGTTCGCATCAATTGCAAGGAATATATAGCAATATATAGAATATATAATAGTATATAATATGTATAGAATATATAAAATATATAACAGTATATATATATATGAAAATGTATATATAATAAAATAGAAACCAAGTAGTAATTTTATTTTTCCTTTAAGCATCTCAATAGATTAAAAATAATACATTCGTACACTATAATTTGTACACTATTTTGAATTTTAACTACTCCATTTTGCCATAAATGCATAAAATCTACAGTCTAGTTACCATAGTCTGCAATTAGGAGAGAAAATAAATGAAGACATACAAGAAACGAATATTGTCTTGTTCTGTCGTGGAAATTATTAAGAAGAGGTGCTAATTAACATAGCTGTGAGAGAACTCGTAGTACAAGGGCTTTAAATTGTTGAAATTAAGATGGTCATATTAAACTTTATAATTCCAACTATTTAATTATAACCAAATATCGAAAAATTACTGATATTCTCACAAAAATAACATAAGATCAGTGCTTGTTGCAGCAGAGCTTGATTTTCAATATTTAATAATTGGGCTGCGAATTTGTATACATTTATGATAAATGTGACCGGGGAAAATATCAAACTCTAAAGACATGCGAAAAATTTCAGGATATTTCTACATTCGTCTCAGTTCATTGGATTAGTTTATTAAGAAAATAAATATATTTCTATTCAACTTATATATTTAATACAATCAACTAAGAAAATTTGTAGAGTAAATTCTCCCTAATTGATGCTCAGATTGTACACGAAAATGGATAATCTCAGCGTCAATTAGGGAGAATTTACTATATTTTGGATAAATATTCCCGGTCTATTTGATAGCACATTTAAATTCAGCACCCTCGAAAATGTAAATCTATCGATTTTCGTAAGAATCGTATGATGTTATGAATTGTGGCAAACATTTTGGGAAAATATACTACCGTGCGACGTTTCGACAAACGAAAACCGAAATAATTTCCAAGCGAACAATACAGTAAATTCTCTCCGATTGTCCCTCCGCTTGTAAACAAAAAAGGACAATTTGGGAAGAGGAAATACGATTATTCGAACCTCGCGGCTCGTTTCTATATTTGCCGATTGTTAACAAGCATAGAAACGAGTCGCGAGACTCGAATAAACCTCTTCCCAAATTGTCCATTTACAATATATACAAATTTACTGTATTTTACGTCCCACAACGTCTCGAATTTCGATCGAATATATTCGTCAGTCGCAGTTGCACATACGATCGAATGCATCAATCAGTGAAATTCGCTAGTTAGTATGCGTAACACGTGGTTCCAGTAGAATTAAACCCCTAGCGGAGAGATTGACCCTAATTATGTTCTAACTGAGGAAAGCCTAACGTAACTTCTCCAAGAATCAGAACGCTATATCATGCAACTGGCGGAGGGCAGTCTACGTCATGCTCTTCCTTCATCTTTTCAACGCTGCTTCGCGAGCGAAGTGCTGCGTGACATATTGTTGAAAGCTGAAAAGGCTGGGCGTGACATCGGATAAAGAATTACTCTAGGAGATACAACCATTAATGTTAGATTAACGCCAAACAGTTCGTGCGATAGAAATCAAGATTTGTAACGTATTTGTCCATTAGTCCTCCTCTGTCCTTCATTTTCCAATTAGAGAATAAATTGCACGAAATAGATGTTGCTTAGATATCGATTGTGATAAAGCTCATCGACGTAGAAGTAACAAACTTTTTGCAAGCGGGATATGATTCAATGTTGTATACGAACTTTCACGTACTCCATTTAATGGTCATCATTGTAGATGATCTATTAGTTCTGCCATTAAATATTGCACACATTGCATATAAATATTACATAAACTATATATAAATATTGCATATATTGCAAATATTTAGTATTAAATTTGGTTAAAAGAAAATAAAAATCTAACTAAAGTACTCGGTAAATGCACTGAATGCCGACTAAAGTACTGAATTTGATTTGAAGTTCAGTTCGATATCGCCGAAATTGTAACACAATCGCATATAATGCGATTACCATCATGTAAATACGCTTACTTCTGATTAAAAATTCTGAATTGTATTTTATGTTAAGTATGAAATCATCGAGACTGCAATAAATGCATAAAATACGATTACCATCACGTAGATACACTTCTTGCTGATTTAAATACTGAATTTTATTTTACGCTCAGTTTGAAATCGTCGAAATTGTAATATGTATTGTAATTGTAATATGTAATGTATAAAATGTGATTGTCATCGTATAAATATATACGCTTCCGGCTGACTAAAATACTGAGTTTTATCTTACGTTAAGCTTGGAATTATCGAGACTAATAGATCAACATAAAATGCGATTATCATCTTAGGCTTCTTATGTCTTATAAATTTGATATCTCGATTAATTATATAGACACAAAAAGAATTGAATAATATCGTTACGCTATTTTCAACTTACCAACTTTATCAAAAGAAATAATTCATTTTTATTTCATTTCTGTTCCTTACAATTGCCTTGGAAAATGTTTATTTTGCTTATTCAAGCAATGAACTTTGTCATTTAGACGCATACGATATAGTAATACACTGTTATATCTTTGAATAATCAAATTGCTAAATACATGTTAATATAGAAAAAGTAACTCAGAGAAAGCCTAATTGAATCAATTATTTATTTACTTCTTTACTTTTTTGTTATTAATTTTTTAAACGGAATAATACACTGTCATATCTTTGAATAATCAAATTGCTAAATACATGTTAATATAGAAAAAGTAACTCAGAGAAAGTCTAATTGAATCAATTATTTATTTACTTCTTTACTTTTTTGTTATTAATTTCTTAAACGGAATAATACACTGTTATATCTTTGAATAATCAAATTGCTAAATACATGTTAATATGGAAAAAGTAACTCAGAGAAAGCCTAATTGAATCAATTATTTATTTACTTCTTTACTTTTTTGTTATTAATTTTTTAAACGGAATAATACACTGTTATATCTTTGAATAATCAAATTGCTAAATACATGTTAATATAGAAAAAGTAACTCAGAGAAAGCCTAATTGAATCAATTATTTATTTACTTCTTTACTTTTTGTTATTAATTTCTTAAACGGAATAATACACTGTTATATCTTTGAATAATCAAATCGCTAAATATATGTTAATATAAAAAAAGTAACTCAGAGAAAGTCTAATTGAATCAATTATTTATTTACTTCTTTACTTTTTTGTTATTAATTTCTTAAACGGAATAATACACTGTTATATCTTTGAATAATCAAATCGCTAAATATATGTTAATATAAAAAAAGTAACACAGAGAAAGTCTAATTGAATCAATTATTTATTTACTTCTTTTCTGTGAAGTCATAAGCGTTCAAACATTCATGGAGGATAGCGTACGTGCGAATTCTACTTAATAGAAGCACATCGCAAGCATTATTCCTGATATATTCATAAATATACCTTTGATGACATACACATAGAATGTAGAACATAAATGCAATTTCTTGGGACTGTTTATTAAAAAGAATTTACGAGTCGGGTGGCTTTCGCGAAGCTGGATCTCCAGACTTAACGTCATTATATTTTTTTTTATGGGGTCACATAAAACAGGAAGTAATGGCTGCCGTATCTTCCACGAAAGAAAACATAAACATAAGAATTCGTGATGTCTTCACTGCTCTGTATTTCACTGATCCATTTTCGTCGGAAATTCATGAGATCCGAACTCTAGTTATGACTAATCTACGGCCCGTTAAACATTTCTAAGATTTCGGAATTTCTAAAATACAAGTAAACTTTTACTTTATTAAAAATCAACGCTATGTTGCTTCTATTCCTTCTATTTAATTACTTTAGCAAACACAAAATTTCATGAAAAAATTTGAAGATATGAATTTGAACATTAAAATGTAGGGATCACAAGTGATTTTAATGTTTTTTTATTTCGTGGATCAGATCGATGTTTTCGACGGATAAAAATAAAATTGATTAAATTCAAAGATATAATTTCTTACATTTTCGAACTACTTTCTAACAAATGAGCAGCACTTATTTGAAAAAGTTGTTTATACTTCACATTTTAATTATTACAATGTGGCAGAATGATTTTATTTGAAGAACGGTGAAAACCACAAAAAATTATATACATATTTTTTTTTGATCCACAATAAGTAGCTAATTAACTAAAGACTTCAATTCCAGTTGGAACAGCAATAATTATGGTTGCTAAATGTAACTAAATTAGTGTTACAGTTAATAGCTTTTCCAACATTAGAAATATTAGGTGTACTAAAAGCGACAAATATGATCTTCTAAAAATAATAAGACCGCATTTATTCACACTTCATAAGATTTCAATTATAAGTGCAATATATCAAGCAAAGGATCAATTTATTTGATAATTATTTAATAATAAAACAACATAGCGAACCATTCAATAAAAGGGAAACGTCGGACAATTTTCAAGGAGTTCATTTATGTTGTCCAGCTTGTAGATGTTAAGGTCCGAATATTTCAATTATAACGAAGCTTAGTCGAGAATCCAAGCAACAGCCATCAATTTACCTTCCACGAGCGTTGCGGCTTTGACAAATGGAAAAATCCGAAAAGTAGTTCCACGGCTCGGCTTGGCGCGCGGCGCTTCGAGTTCGTGACGAATTACGACCTAATACGTGGCCGCACACGTACTCGGAATCGTGGGAAGGTTCCGCATGGCGGATCACGCGAAAATAATTTACTATGCGAGCGTAACCGTAATGCCCGCGGGTGGGGGGTGGGTGGGGGGGACATACTTCGTGGCGATTATTTGCTCGTTGTGTTTCATGGGCATGTAGCAAAATGCCGCGCGATATCATTGACCGAAAATCGGCACGATGTTTGGATCAATCGGCCGCCATTTAATTGTCGCCGCCACTTCGATCGGATTGCGAAACGACTGCATTCGAATGGAGCGCCGGAAAGTGGAAAAATAGGTTCAAGGCAAGCAGTTTCGTTTGGAAATTGCTGAAAAACTATATTGCCAATGTACTACAGTTAGTCATAAATGTCATAAATGGTCGCTTCGGGCATTAAATGAATTTCATATGAAATGTTAAATACGCAAATAAAAAGATCAGAATTTGTTTTTGATGAACGATTATTCATTTTGGAGCTGCGTATTTTATACGTATAATTTAATAATAATAAATAATATTAAACTTGAATAATTTTTTTCCGAATTGAGTCAAATAGCTTGAATTTTTTTAAACATTGGCGGGTCTAATTTTTGATCTATTGGTTTACTATTCAAATTTCGTTGTGTTATTTGTTGACACTGAGTCAAGCTACAGACACTGAAAAGTCTTCAGATTTGTTAATTAGCAGCAACTACGTTACTAATAGCAACGTTAATCGATTTCGATGAAATTGTCAGCATGTATGTAAATGACCGAAACCTACAAAACGCAATTAATTGCAATTTTTGAGAAAAACAGCGGATTTTTGTGTAAAATAAACATTTTCTGCATTAATTGCAATACGCAGGAGCTACAGAAATATTGAATTTCTTTCTTAATAGTTTTAGTGAGTTGTAAATGTATTGCAAGTGTTTATTGATCTATTCATTTTTGTCATAAATGCATAAAATCCACAGTCTATTAATATACTTCTCTGAATTTAAAAACCACTCCGTGTACGAAACAAATTGATTTAATTGAATTGGATACACATTTGGATTCACTTTTTAATTTACTGTTTAATTAAATTACGATTTGTACGACTTATCAGAATCAATTATAATGTACGAAATTTCGTCTGTTATACATGTGATTTCTCGAGACTAAAATTGTCACTACTGTGGCGAAAAAATTGTTGAACGAATTACAAAGGAAATAAAAAATTATTCAAAGCCGACAGCTAACACAAATAACAAACTAACTTGTCCCTCTAGAAATCTTTTATGGAACTTAATAGTACGCGATGTCTAACAACATGAGCCTCAACCAACTGTACAGCTTGCAATGCTCAGGATAAACGATAATATTCATCTCCGTTTTTTTTTGTATTTAGGGCATTTACGAGACTGTTTCAGAGCTGACCTTTTGAGAAACTCCGCCGACAAAACGTCATACCCTGTAAAAGAACCAAAATCGCGTTTTCGTCGACAATCCGACGAGCAATTACAATATCGACTAATAATCGCGGCAGATCCGATATACAGGGTGCTTGATTTTAATTCGTAAATGCGAATTATTGGTGAACTATACTTCGTGTAAAAAAGGTGATTCACAAAGGAAGTGAACAGTTTCAAACACATCGTAATCTAACATATAACGCAGTTAATTTTTCCGTAGATGGACGGGCGAAAGCCGGACATTATAAAATAACATACACATTTATGACTTCGTCAAACTGTTCCGTAAAGTCATTCGATTCGAAAACAATTCGATTAGATTACTGCAAAGTGCATCTAGGTGAAAATATCTCGTGAATTCATTTTGTGACGTAAATGTGTAAAGACATATAATATTCGTTCATCCTTCAAAAGAGAATAATTTTCTGAAAATTTGTTACAAATAACTTTAACTTCTTTTTACATGTTAAAGGAACTACTCCACTAGGCAGTGTCTAAACAAATTTTCACGAAAATTGCGGTTGCTTGGAATGATTGAAAAATAATTTTTAAATCGTGTTTTTTTAACTATTAGACAGCCAACTAAAAGCATCACAATGTATATAAAACACATTGTTCAAATTTTCGTTCCAGGCTCTAACAAAAAAATTAAAAACCATCGTTTTCCTTGTCATTCCAACTAATTGTAATTATTGTAAAAATTTATTTAGACACTGTTCTCATTAGACTGGTGTCCCTCTAACATCTAAAAATATTCAGGTCACTTGGTACAATTTTGAAAACTTTCCCTTTTAAAAAATGCACAAATACTTCAAGTGAGTGTCGATGGCTTAACAGAATGTTTCAACGAGCAAACATGTGCAGAAATTCGATTACACCAGACTATGATCCGTTCGAAATCAAAGCACTGTTTCTACAACGGGGACAGTTGCATCGTTAATTCGCGTTTACAGATTAAAAACGGACACTACTGAAGAATTGTAACCGGGGGAGCGCGCGCGTTTTTGTCGGTAAGATCGCACAGTCTGGCGTACGATCTTCTAACGCGAACGTTTCGACTGTGGGATGTTCTCTAACCTGCTGAAGATGTCCTTGAGTTCGTGCTCAGAAACGAACTGGCCGAGGTTCGCCACAAAGAGGGTAGAACACGGTGCATTGCTGACGGCTATGTTCGGCTGTGACGAGGGCGAACCCACCGGCGATGCCAGTGCCGGCGAGGGTAAGAAATGGGGCAGCGACGCGTGTATCGACGTCAGCGTCGTAGGATGCGGCAAAGACATAGGCGCCTGAAATAAAAAGGAAAACAATTTTTTTTTATCCTCAACAGACACCGAGAGCGAGACATTATTAACACTATTTATGCTCAGCGAGACATATTAATACTAGAGATACCCATTTCACGCGTACTTAACACTTAAATAACTATTATCGTTGGACGTACGACCCGTTCGACAATATTTATTCAACAATTACTGAAGTTATAAAGACACTTCCACCGGGAGTCGTCAATCAAATTTATTCATCTGAACACATATTAACCCTTTGCACTCGAGTGGCGGATTCTAAGCCGGCGCTAAAACTTGCTACGCTATTTTTCAAAATAATTGTAAGAAATGTAACAATTGTAACAATTGTAGATGCCAATAGGCTCAATTTTATATGCGTAAATTGCAATAAATCATCGCAGATCAGAAAATATATTTTGGATTTCGAATTGAAATAGCTTCGACTGCAAAGGATTGCAACTGCAAAGGATACGAATTGAAAAATATCTAAATAAATTCAATCTCGTAATTTTTTTTATAAGACAACGCAAACGAGTCACGTTTAACGTCTGGTACGGTTAGTGTTGAAGTACGCGTGCACACGTGTAGTTGACACTAGGTTTACGATTATTGGTATTTTAAAGGTGCATTTGCAAGGAATTCATTCACTAAATTTATGTCCTATATTTAATATATTATAATATAAATACATATATTATAATAAATATTAGCACTCTGTAAACCTAGTGTTAATATATCTATGTTTCAATCTGTGTACTTCTTTGTACACGAACACACAAATACATGTGGGTTGTACATTGAAATATACAGTAATTAACATATTAGAACTACCAAAATCTTTCTTATACGATTATGATTATATTATTAACAAAATACCCGGATACTAGATTTTTACGCAACATTTTTGTCATCGGTAGTTAAGTACCTAAGTAAATGCATGCAACGAATGTATGTATAGATTTCCTTTTTCTTCTATGAAATTATTGCAGTCGAAAAACTTCTGACTAGTGTAAGTATGGAAATAATGCTACGACAAGAGGTTAAAATTGTTGTGTCTTTAGAGACGTCTAAACTGTCGATCTGTATGCAAAATACAAGTTTTCTTCTCGAATTGTAAGAATGTATTTCTTCTTTTAACCAGTTGTTGCAGTCTCTTTGATAAATGCACGAGTTAGTGCAATTATACAGTATATATGTTTGATTTTTTCTTCGTATTTTGTTTAACACGTTCCATGCCGAGCTTTTTTTACTCGAATCTTCACACTTTGATATTTTACTAAAACTTGATGTATTACGTGCAATTATTAATTCTCGTACACATAACAACGTAACAAAAACTTATCAACGCCCATTCTTGCGGTGGAAATTGATTCTTCGGTTCTAAATTTCTTGTAAACAATTTGTTCAGTTCACTAAGTAAACATGCAAGCGTGTACCATCGATGGTATACGTGGCACGGAACATGTTAAACACAACACTTCTATAAAATGGGCCGGAAGGTGGGCCGGAATTCGTAGTGTAATCGAGAAGGAAGTGATTCTACGTGAAAATATAAGAAACAAATTTGGTATAACATTTTTTCATCCGGGGCTCCGTTTTCGAGAAAATCGACTTTAAAGTTCGTTCATCTTTGTAAAGGATTTGGTTGCCGACTGTATTCTTCTACCGCAGTTGCCTCTCCGTCCGAGATAGTGTTTACAAACATTGACCGTTGCTCAGAACAAATCCGTAGTTTGGTCAGAGAGGCAAGGGGGGTATTCCGCTCGCTCCGTCTGACCTGCACGCCCGTAGTCCCCACTTTTCTATGACCTCCCGAAACCCACTTGTATCGGTAAACGAGAAGACCCACAAGCTAATCGACTCGAGGAGCAAAGGGAATCGTTCGCCCCGTTCACCCGATCGCCGCGCTTCTTGTTCAGCGTGTAACTTAGCCAATAATAAACAAAAGTTTGGAATACAAAAACATTGTAAGAGGTTAAGTGGAGCGGGCGACCGATTTCCCTTATGCTTTGCGTAGGTTTTTTTTTAGTTTAGTCGTTTTTGTTTCATTTTCTCGTTTCCCGATAGTACTCTCAGGGTTAACGTAGGCGTAAGATATCCGTAAAATTCCTATACTCGAACAATACATTGCAAGCCTACGAACACGAGAGTAATACTGCACGAGCAAAATATGATTATTTTCGCTTATACTTCATAAATATTGAACACATATTTAAGACGTGTATGATAACCGTTTAAAAATCATATGACACAATATGAATATAAAAAATATGTGTACAGCACGTTTGCTGTACACATACGCAATGAAAAGTTAACCCTTTGCAGACGAGTGGCGACTCTAAGGCGCCACTAAAAATTGTTATGTCTCTTGTTCAGAGTACGTAACTTAGCCAATAATAAAGAAAAGTCCGGAATCAAAAAAGAAAAAGATTGGAAGAGACTAAGTGGATCATGCGATCGATTTCCCTTGCCCCATGCCCCTTGCATCATTTAGTTTATGCATACATTTTCTCGTTTTCGTTGTTAACGTTGTTCATTAACGTAGGTGTAAGATATCTGTAAAAAATTTCTATACTCGAATAATACATTGCAAGCCTGCGAACATGAGAGTAATACTGCACGAGCAAAATATGATTATTTTCACTTATACTTCATAAATATTGAACATATATTTAAGACGTGTATGATAACCGTCCAAAAAATCATATGATACAATATATTGTAAATATAAAAAATATGTGTACAGCACGTTTGCTGCACAATGCAATAACAAGTTAATCAAGATGCTAATTAGTAATTGGTAATTAGAAATAATCATGTGCTTATCAGAAGAATCTGAAGATAATGCTTTAGGGATATGTCAACGCGCTTGCATCTTGTAATTGTTGCGTCTGTTTCACTTTGCCTCGACTGTTCTATGGCTCCTAACTCCCGTCGCGCGTCTCGCTTGCCCGTAGTCGCGTAAATAATGTACACACCCACACTCGCGTAAAGTACAGGCCGTGCGTCTGATGAAAATGAACAAACTTTAAAGTCGTTCTCCTCGAAAACTGAGCCTCGGATAAAAAAATGTTATACCAAATTTGTTTCTTATTTTTTCATGTAGAATCGCTCTCTGCTCGATTCTACGAATTCTGGCCCACTCTGTATATAACCTAAGAAAGAATATCAAAGTTTCTACATATTCTTCTTGAGATCAGTTAGCTGTTTTTATCGAGTATACTCGTCATGAAGAAATAGCAATATTTTGTGTTAGGGAGAGTAGACTCGTCAAAAACAGCTAAGTGGTTAATAATCTTAATAAAGTAAGGAGAACATAGCAATATGTTCTGAAACTTTTCTAATATGTCTACACTTTGGTCTTTGACCTATTAATGTTTATTATAAATGTATAAAATTCGGTCTAGATATGGCACTAGGTGCAAATATTGATTGCTTAGGTTCCTTATAATATGTATATCCGTTTTTATAACACCATTGAATATACACTCGCTACACCGTTTTTTAATTGTAACTAGACTGCGAATTTTATGCATTTTATGCAGAAGTTAGTAGCTGCAATTTGAAATAGTTAATAATTAACCGCCTCCCTAAAATAATTATGTTATTAAATTTATTTACATTTAAAAAATTGTTGTACGAGTTACAACATTCAATTTTATATGCATAAAATACAGTAATAATAAGTTATTATTATTATTTTAATCAAAATAATATACATCAGAAAAACTATTTTGAATTTAAAGTTAAAATAACTTCGGAGAGTGCAAACAGTTAAAAGAAGTGGAGAGTACTGAAGTATTATCTTCAATCTAATGACATTACTAGTTGAAAAAGGCTCCCTTATTCGTGCAACAAATGCGATCAATTTTTATTTTGCATAAAGATCTAATTATGGCTGTATACTGCTCTAAAATTTTAATTCATACAATTGTCAATTATCAATACAAACAATTATCAATACTTTAGCTATTAGAAACCAATGTAATTGCCTTAAAAAGTATTGTGTTACATTAATAAAGAGCTTTGAAATTTTCTATAAAATAAGAATTTTAAAGAAACTATTGGATTCCATTACTTGGCGTGATATGTTGGTTCGCAATTGAAATTGATATTTGCAAAATTGATTAAAATCGCTAATGGATAATGCGTTAAAATTATACGATAATTTTCCTATCACATTTCTCGATGGAAACTTTGAATAACGAAGACACGGCAAAGTCTTTCAGGCGTTATGCGCAAGAATTAGAAAACAATAATGGGCTGGAAATAATTCAGTGGTTTGCAGTTTCCTAATCTTATTATATCCGGGAAGTGGTGGCCTTAAGCTGGATTCTCGCTATTCTTTAATGCAGTAGGATGTTGCTCTCTGTTGAAATATCTTCAATGGAGCCGCTAGTGCACCGACATTGTGAATGTTACTGTGCAAAACCCATTAAGGAATATTTTCACAGTCGGTAGCATCCGACTATTTTAATTGTTAAATCAGAGTTCACATTTAAAAAAGCAACGAACTATGAAGATACTGAGAAATCTTTCACAGTATCGTATTTATCATATCATATTTCAAAGTATTGCTAATATTTATGTATATATATATTCGCTTCATGCTATTTTAAAAAGAAAGTTGCGTAATTCGATTTATATACTTAAATGCATTTGTCTATATGTATTTATATGTATTAAATTTTTTTCATTACAAAATTATCTCGAAAATTTGGAAATATTAACATATTTAGATAAGAAACCATTGGTTTAGGAAATATAGGCCTTAATTTCAATTATTCAAGACGATTTATCTCGAATCTCTAAGAATCAGATTATTTATATATTAGAACTCTAGTCTCCGACAATTAATTAAGATTTTCACATGTTCATTAAGGTCTATAGAGCAATAAGCTATAATCATTTGGTTTGATCTGGAAACAGTTATTCCGTCTTAAAAGGTATTCATATACTTTCGTGAATCACTGTATACAGGGTGGCCCCAAATTATTGTACAAGAGAGAATGGAGGGGTCTCTGAGGTCATTTGAAGTAACTTTTTCCTTAGCGAAAATGGAATCCGCTGCTTTATTTATAAGTTATTAACGAAAAACAGTGACCAATGAGAGACGAGCTCGGCTGGCGCTAGGCGGCTCAGCGTAGCCAATCAGCGAAACTGGGCTTCGACCTCTTGTTGGCTCGACCGTCTCCCGCCAGCCAAGCTGGCCTCTAATTGGTCACTGTTTTTCGTTAATAACTTGTTAACGATGCGTCGAAGAAAATTTTTGTAAAGGAAAAAATTGCTTCGAATGACATGAGGAATTCCTCATTTCCCGAAAGTACCATAATTTTGCGACACCCTGCATATTCTGTTAATAGTTACTTCTTAGTCTATTGATTGATATCGTGATTTCATGGGTCTGTATTAGTATCGAAATTCACTTTTGACCCGTTAGGTTGCTGAAATGTGTCTCTACAAGGTAATTATGATTCTTGATCGTGTATCTGATAATATTTTATCGTTGCCGCATTTCGTTCGTAATAGTACCGCAAACGGAGGAGTCGATGATGCAACAATCGCGAAACGAAGACGCAACGGAGAACAGCAACACAGGATTTCCGAGGCCAATGGTGCAACACGCAATTACAGGCGACATGTTGATAATGTGAAATTACGAATTGATTGCGCGTCACGGTATCCAGTGTTGCGAGTAATCCGGAACGTAGTGCATTATTAAAACGGGTCGAATCCTGTTGCATATTTAATAAATCGAAATGCAAATTAATTAATTTCAAATATTAACTCGTGCGCGCATTCACGGTTGCTAGTGTAAAGAAAGAATAATATAATTCGTGTCGATGTGCTCCGGACTGGAATTTCGCATATTATATTATTATTGAATTACTGATTGTAACGCCGTGACTATAACACTGCTGCCAATTATGCCGCAATCCTATCTGACAGAATCCTTGCGTTAATTAATACAGTCACCATAATTCGATCATGGACACCGGTTTTAATCGCGCGTATTCAGATTACTGAATAATTTCATACATCAGACTTTTAGCGGGCGTTATTCGATGATATTAATATTATTACTGCGGCGCGATGTGCATATAGAGGATAATTATAGAGATTCACAGTTCTTTGAGCGATTTCAGGTGAAAGTACTGGAGTTACGTATTATTGGTGTGTTTATACGCTATTGTCAGTGTATAATAAACGCGTGAACAATGGTAATTTCGTTTAGTAGCACTGAACATTTCCTTTTGTTGCATATTTTTCTTATACTGTATGTAAGATCGAAATAATTTTAGCGATAATAGAATATGGATCTATATACGAATTAAATCATTTTTGAAGCAACTGTGTGTGCATGACACAAGTAGTTAACAAAAAATTCTTTAACTCGTTCGAAGGTTTTACTATCCGATGAAATCTTTAGCGTGTAAACATGACTCTGACAAAAATCTATGAAACGTAATCTTCAAATATTCAACAGAGGTTTTGAAAAAAAAGATGTAAATTTCGACCTTTACCATTTCCTTCACAATAAAAATTAATTACAAGCTTCCGTCGCTTATTTATACATAATTCGGTAAACTAATTCCTTTTAGATCTGAAACATATTCAAGTTGTTCGATTCCGATTCAAAGAGCTAATCGAGAGTCTTGAATTGATCCGATTTAAGATGCTAAATATTCATCTTTTAGGGGAGACAAGTCTGATTCTGATGGTTTCTTAAATAGGTTGTCAAACACAATTTTCAACAAACTTTCTCCTATATATATTGTCGTCGTTCGGCTTCAGTTTCCGAGATATTCGCGAAAAGGCCATCGTTGCTGTATTAACTAAGAGCTAAGCCAAACTTAACCCATACTTATAAATTAGACTGTGGATCATTATGCAAAATAAAAATTTTCTGCGTCGATTGCAAGACACCGTTATTCTTAATTCCGTTTAATCTGTTCTCAGTTTCGCTCACTCGTTTTGTCATAAATGCATAAAATCTGCATTCTATTTATAACTAAACTATGAATTTTTCTGCAAAATAAAAATAGTTTGCACTAATCACAAGAGACAGAAAAAAGGTTCCTTTCTTTCCTTAATTATTTTGTTAAATAGAAGGTATACAGGTATTTAAATGTTTCTTTCTTTTCTGAATGATTTTGTTAAATAGAAAATAATGTAACAGTATTCATCAGATCTGCCCATTTTTGTCATATAAATGCAATAAAGTTCATAGTCTACATATAATGTTCGTAAATTTCTAATTATCGAGAACGAAGTTTTTATTTGAAATATATTCTCATTTCTTAGAACAGCAGGAAATTTTATAAATACAGAAATAATCTATTAATAAAACAATGCCCTTGACAATATACATCAAGAGTTGATCAAAATCGGAGAAATCGTCAAAATTCTCCCTGAAGTGAACATTTACCAAAATGATTTCGCGTTAACGAAATGATGATACACGAAAACTTCAGGTATTAGCACTGTACTCAATTGTTTGAAGCAAATTGAAACAATTGTCTAAGAGTGGGAAGCAGGAAGATCGTTTTCGTCAGGAAGAAATCTATCCGAAACGTTTTAGGAATTTGTGGCCCGTGTCCTTCGATCACGTACAAGGACACCGACTTCGAAGATCACGAAAGTTCCGCAAACTCGAAGCGGTTAATTACAGCGACTGGTTATTTATCGCGGTTGTTAACGGTAAATAAGGGTTAATCACCGGGTTTCCCAAGGTTCCGCAGAATTTTCGGCCGTGTTGGCGCCGTCCGCGCCGTTCGACGTAGCCTGCGATCGGAATGGTGTGGTACAGCCGGGTACGGATTCACCAAACAGGAGATATTGATTTTTAATATCGTCTAGTCCTGTGCCAGGTTCACGCGGGTACCTATCACGCACTATCGCGAACGATATCGCCCGATGCCGGATTCTCGTTCCGTGTGCACGATCGAGTGCAATAATGTTTTCCAGGTCAGAATCCGAAATTGACCACTATCACCGCTGACAGAATGCGTTCAATCGACATCGCGAACGTGATCGCTTGAAGAATTACATATTGGATTCCCGCGAAGATGCTTGCAGGTTTAATTCCCTTCGATCCTTCGACGCGCCAGGAATACATATTTTCATTTAGGACAGTACTAATAAAAACAGAATACAGTGGAGTTTCGATTATCCAAACTGGTCAGGGAGATACGAATGCTCGAATAATGAAGAAAATAATGACAGTAAGTTCTTCCTAATTAACGCTGAGATTGTGCACAAATATCGACAATTTGAGAAGAGGGGAGCCTTGTTATCTTGGTTTTATAGTTGTTGACAATTGGTAACTATAAAAATGAGCCGCGAGGCTCGAATAATCGTATCTCCTCTTCCCAAATTGTCCATTTTCGTGCACAATCTGAGCGTCAATTAGGGAGAATTTACTGTACTTAGTTACAATAAAACTAAAATATTTGTAATGCTTTGATTTCAATTAAGAACGATGTCGATCCATTTGAAAAAGTAACAGTTTTGAATAATGAATTATTTAGACCAGTTTATTTTCCGTAATCTTTACAGCAATTTGTTCGGAGCTAAACTCTTTTTTCGAAAAAATTCATTTTTTAGAGACTTTTGTCCGGGTCCATCTGTTATTGTCACGAGAGAAAATAATCGTTTCGCTTGTGTGAAAAATGAACTATCGGATAATCATTTAATACAGTCAAATCGGCCCTTTAATCTTGCAGAAATATAACAACATAGTGTCGGCATAAACCTAACTCAGAACTGATAATTAGATCACCGTACAATTTCCAAGAAGAATATCACAATTATCTCAAATAATTATGAAACAATATAACATATGTTATTTGTAATAATATAATAAATAATATTTCAAATAATGACATTTCAAAAATGTGCCCACATTTAGTTACAGTGTTATCCTAAATTTTTATTGATTCTCACAATAAATTTTATTGCAATGGCTCAACATAGATTAAACTGTTTCAATGTAGAACATGCTTGGATAATAAATATGTAAGTCAGATATTGAAAGTTTGGATAATCGAGGTACTCCTGTACAGAAACATTAGGCAGCTCGTTCTTCTTTCATCTGTGTGACTAATACACTTGAATCTGTCAGCTGTCGATTTATAGTAAATTCTCCTCAATTATCCGATAGCTTGTAAACAGAGATCGATAACTTGGGAAGAGGGGATTCGATTATTCGAGGCTCGCCACTCGTGTTTACAGTTGCTGATTGTCAACAATTATAAACACGAGGTGCAAGGCTCGAATATCCGAATCCGCTCCTCCCAAGTTGTCGATCTTTGTTTACAAGCTGTCAGATAATTAAGGAGAATTTACTATAAATCGACAGCTGACAGGTTGACGCATAAAAATGAACAATTTATTTATCAACCGATTGTCGACAACTATAAAAACGAGATGCAAGGCACGAATAATCATATCTCCTCTTCCCAAATTGTCTGAGTCCATCTGAGCGCGAATTAGGGAGAAATTACTGTAGTTATAGTATTAAATAGATTATGTCACGGTATCGATAAGAAGATATCGGTAAAAGATGGTATTTGTCAAATGTTTAATATTAGATCGTTCGAAAAGTTCGTTTCACATATTGTCCATTTTTGTGTGCAATCTGTGCGCGAATTAGGCAGAAATCGCTGTAATTGGGATGAATTTACTGTATTTTATAAGCTGCATGATTTGCTTAAAATGGATTTAATAATGATTAGACTGCAGATTTTATGTATCTACAATAAAAATAAGTAGGCGAAGCACAAAACTGGCAGACGTTGAAACATTAAAAAAGCTTGGAAAGATTGTTGCAATATTTCCAGCACGTTGAAACAATTAAGAGAAAAAATTAGTTTCCATCCAACCCTTGTCGGTCGCACTTGATGTAAAATATTTTTATTTTGCATGAGGATCCGCAGTCTAGAAACGATCAATGTTGATTCCACTTTCGATCAGAATTTTCGTTATACTCGCATTAAATCTAGTTTTCGGTTTTAAACTTTGGACGAATGTAAGATACGTGAGACTCGGTTAATTGCGGTGTTCTTTGTACAGGCATTTTAGTCGCTCCACATAGTTCGTGCCGTATTTATGGAACATGACGCGTTGTAACTAATAACCAATAAAAAGCGTGCCCATTTGTTTCGGTAGTAACGACTCCTGAACTTTTAAAGTGAATGAAACCTCTGAAAGAGATGTTAACTCGATTATTGGATATTTTCTTTCGCTGAAGTTGGTTAAAGGGAGGCTTCAGAAGTAAGCTAAGCGAAGTAAAGCTTCATTCAGATCGCTCGATTTTTGCAGAATAATTTAAAAAGTCCGAGCACTGCCGTCGTCGCAACAGCGCACTATTCGGAACAGTTATCATTGTCGCATGTTTCATTCCACGCATTCATCGCGATCGCCTCACTTGCTTCTTCCATTTTTATTTTTGAATACGCATCATTGTATTCTATGCTGATAACTATTTCGATTGTGAACCGTTTCGTATAGAACATCCGATGGAAGCAGTTAATGCATTTTAATAAATGTATTGAATTTCTGGACGAGGGCCCTTAATGTAAACGTATAAGAAATTTATAGGAAGTTAGGAAATTTTCGTCTTTGTAGGTTCGACAAAGAGGAGCTTTATGAAAGCGGTCTGCGAATTTCGCGAATGAAATGCTCTATTTAGCCGAGTTGCTGCCTCATTATCTCTCATTAAGTGGCTTCTCCGGAATATTTTTATCCTGCCTAAGAAAATTCGAAACCCTTTGAAATGGAAATGAATCGCATTTTTTCACATTAAAATTAAACGAATGTTTGCCTTACTTTCCCCCGCGAAAGTAGAAATAAATATTAAGTGTTAAACGCAGTTTAACACGAGTATTTTTTCTTTCACCTTTCGAGATTCAGATAATCGCTCTACAAAATATCAAGTAATTCCAAGAAATCTACTTTTGTCCCCACTGATCGATAAAAAACAATCGCACTGCATTACAAAATAATTATTGATCGAGTGGACAGCTTCGCACAGCTTTTGCTACGAATGCAACATCACGTAATTTTCTGTTTTTAGTCAACTTTTGGCTAGATTAGTTTTGTAACTTCTCGGATATTTTTATTGTCAAGTCACTGTAATTTGTAATTTAATACATAATATAAGAGTTCTCAATGATGACTATGATTTCCCAGACTATAAATTTTGTGAAAACTATATATTAGCTCTTATCTAAATTGTAGTTTTAATGGCGAAATTTTTAGCATAATTAGGCGAAGTTCACCGACATCGTGACATTAATAGGAAGTAATTTGTAATAATTGTGGTATTAAGCTTGTTGCGCGAAATTACAGGGTTATAAAAATGATTGCGAAGATAGGCCACCAATATTGTGAACCGTAATCCTAAATAAGTACGGATATTAGTACTTTATCGTTCGGGTGTGTCGAAATGTAATACGATTTTAATATTTGCAATTAAGTTGCCCGACTTACGAATAATATTACTTTAAAAACGTAACAGTGTCTGTATTACCATATTAGGATATATCAAGATTAGCGTGTTATTTTTATTAGTTTAATGTTAATACTATAATGTTTATAAAGAAACTTCAAATTGCAACTATTTCACAGAGTTCGTTTCATCGAAATCATATAAAAGATGTGAAACAAATTTTGCTAACAACCTAATACAATAAAAGTACCTTGTCAGTGTCATTGAAACTGAAGATATAATGACAAGAAAATTTTTTTAAACGGTTTAAATATTCTAAACGAGAGAAATAATATACTTCTAACTTTTTGTAATTAGTTCAACAAGTCTTATGTCCTGTCTTTTTAAAGTTGAAGATAGTTTTTTATAAAAATAGAAAACAGTTAAAATATCCTATGTAGTAATCTCACTTAAGATGAGTTTTTTCTCCAAAATAGTAATTTCCCATAATAAGCTGGCGTGATTAATGTATGTTATTTCACTTGCGTAGTTTTAATACGTAAATCACTCTGGTGTAAAAGAATTATTTATATACTATAGTCTTTATTGTTGATAGACTGATCGTGATTTCAAGTCTAAGCATAAATAAATATGTCTTATCTGTTTTATCAGAAATTTTGCAACATCGCATATCCAAATATGCTTTTATTTACACTATATACATTTAATATGTATCTTAGTTATTGATATTCGTAAGTATATTACAATAAACGTAATACTTCTGTATTTATATAAAGATATGTAATATATAATATTTTATATAAATATAAAGCAAAAATATTTTGCATGTCAGATATATTTATTTATGTCTTCGTTTAATATCATAATCAGCTTATGTAAAACGCGTGTCAGAGAGAATTAGTGTGTTTTACGGTTGAGAATATAAATATTCTTCAACCGTGTTCAGTGTTTCTAGGATCAACCCTTCTATTGTGTTCGCATAATCGTCACATTTCGCTTCTACAAAACTGTTTGGAGAACAATAGTAATTAGAAAAGTCAATCTGTAATTATCAGACTGCGGATTTCATGCATTTATGCTAAAAAATGAATGTAGGTCAAACAGAAAACTGCAAAGGCATTGCAAGAATTTAAGGATATTGACGCATCATTTTCGACTTATTAGAAACATTAAAAGAGAAAAAAACATTTTCATTTAATTTGCGTTCTACCCACTTAACTTATACAATTTTTATTTTGCTTAAAAATCCTCGGTCTCGTTTTTATAGTTGTTGACAATCGGTGACTATAAAAACAAGCTGCAATCTCTTCCCAAATTTTCCATTTTTGTGAGTAATTTGAGCGCAAATTAGGGAGAAATTACTGCATAATGTCATCAATATGTGATCTTCGTAACAGTGATTTTGTATACTATATAATCTCGTGTCATACCAAGAAAGAAAATTTGAATATCCCTTGCAGGACGATATCGATCGAAGCACAGTAAAAGGGTTAATGGCATTCAAAATGGAAACGTATTAAAATGTCCTCTGAGAAGATTTTTCGTGTTTCCAGAAATAAACCACTTGCCGCAAAATACCGTGTCAGACACATGATACAAATTTTCAATGAAATCTACTAAACACGCGTGCAATTTGCTTCGTTCAAATCGAAATAAACTTCCGTAGATTCAATCAAAAAGTTCATTCCGAATTTGTATGGCATTCGTGAATGTGAATAACCACGATTGCGATCGCTTTAATCCAACTTCGATCAATGCAGCATAAAAAACACATGAACACCTTGCCGTACTTCTACGAGTCCGACTCGTGATGATTTCTATTAACTTCCTAAATTTCTAGTGACAACATATTGAGTATAGATGTTATTCTGTCCTTTAAAATTGGAATAAAATTCGAATCTCTTGTCATCAATATTTAAGCATTCAAGTCAATTTAGGCACGCAATAAGCATGAATTTTCTTTGCCGTCTAAGAAATTATTGCAGTCGAAAAGTTTTCAATCGCAGTAACTGCGAAGAAAATGGTTAATGACCTGTTAAGTATAAATGTTATTCAATATTCTTAAATAGGAATATATAAAATTCTGTTTCCTCATCATCAATACCACTCAGGTAAATATGTATAGACATAATAAATAATAAATGTTCTTTTTTCGTTTTAACACTTTGACTGCCGCAAAGCCTAAGAATATTGAACAAATCATTCATGTCGTACAACTTTACTTTTCCACTTTAATTTGACTAAATGAAAAGCTTTAGTTTTATGACTTAAATAAAATAAACTTTATTTTTCAAGTTGTGGCGTGGCGGTCAAAGCGTTAATAAACTATTACAATCTAGAAAATTCTAACCACTGTAACTGCGAAGATAATGGCACGGCAAGGAGTTAACTTAAAAAAAAATTATCTGTTTTTATAAGTTCATAGTTCCTCATTGTAATATTTACAGTACCCTTTGGATATTGTACTATTTAATTAATACTGAACATTTTCGCGTCTGTCGGTGAGCCTTTTACACATTGACAATTAAATGTTTTATCAACGACTTCCTGTAGACCTTGCGAACAACGTGGCAATTCGAAATAGGTATCTCTCGTGCAATTATTGAGATATTACATTGTTATTATCAAAGATCATAACTGTTACGATCGATATGACAAAAATTATTCGATCACCATTATTATTTTGATTGAAAAATATTTTTAGTTAGATCTAATACAGTAAATTCACCCTAATTGACCTACAGCTTGTATAAAAAAAATGGTCGATTTGGGAAGAAAAGATACGATTATTCGAGCCTTGCGGCTCGTTTTTACAGTTACCGATTGTCAACAAATATAAAAAGTTCGAACAATCGTACCGCCTCTTGCCAAATTATCCAATTTCTATTTTCAAGCTGAGAGTCAATTAGGGAGAATTTACTATAGCCTATTTATCTCTAGTTTTCCCCTAAGTAGAAAAACGACGATCTAAAAAGATCAACCGAGGACCATCCGCATAACTCTTTCACCGACAGCCGTGTGTTCAAAGTAAATATTTTCCAACTACAAGCAAGTTGCCTTTTTACATTTATGAGGGTACGTTATTAAAATGTGGACCCATAGAGAACGAGGCTCTAGTTTTCCCTTATGGAAAAGGAGGGCCCGAGGCAACGGTGGAGAAAACCGTACGGCAAGAGGTTAAACATTTCAGCGTAAATTGTAAAAACGCAATATTAGCCTTGAAAAAAAAGGAAACAAAAAATTTTAGTCTAGCTAGAAATAGATGGAACTCCTTTTTAAACTGAAAAGCGTCCTCCAGCAAGGTTCATTGCTCGACCGTTCGAACCCGCTGGTCAGATCGCAGATCTTTCTACGTGCGTGACTACCTGCTAGGTTGTATCGTATAGTAATCGAGTATAACGATCATGTATCACTAACGTGCATCGGGGCGCTCGTCGGCGGCTCCAGAGCTTTGTCTGCAGATAGTCAAAGATAGGAACGTACGGGGACCTGAGGATGTAACGCCGGATGGACCAGCGTCGCATGTTGCAGTGTGCCCGGTAATTCTCCAGCTGTTGAGTACGCCAGTGGATGGTGCCACAATTCAGGACCACCAGGGAAGAATGGGCTCCCTAGATCTGCAATAGAATACGTGGTTAGTCAGAAAGCTTTACTGATTGCGCTGGCGTATCCGATCACCGATCGGATCGTTCGCGTCGATTAACACTAGAACCACCACTTCGAAATCACCCACTTAGGATCTCACTCTATCATCCTCTATCTCGTCGGGATCGGAAATTTCGTCGCATTGTTTTCGATGATCGAATGATTACTAGACTACGGAGGCTCAGTACCGAGATGTTTTCAGCGTAAAACGGCGGAGTTTTAATAGAAGCGAATTTAATTATTCGGAGACGCGACGCGATCTTTTAAGTTTTCGAGGCTAGTTTCCTCGGAGGACTAGATTATGCACCGAGACTTACATAATGAAAAAAATTAACAGTTTATTCTGTTTCTTTGTCGTGTGTATGGGTCGTTCGAGAAGTTGATTCATTTTTTTTTAAATTTTGTTTTTTAAGGGTGCCAAAGAAAGAAACAGTTATAGAGAAACACTCTTGATTCAGTATTTCGCCAATAAAAAACAACTTCTACGAACATAAAATTTCAAAGACACCAGAAAAATGTCAGAGAGTTGATTTATACTTTAAACATTAAAAAATTGTCTCATGCTTTCTCGTGAAAGGGCGAAACAACTTTACGAATGATAATCAAATTACAGTAAATTCTTCCTAATTCGCGCTCAGAGTGCGCACAAAAATGGCCGATTCGAGATTATTCCAGCTTCGCGACACGTTTTTACACTTGTTAACAATCGGTAACCATAAAAAACGAGCCGCAAGGCTCGAATAATCGTATCTCCTCTTCCCAAATTGTCCATTTTTATGCGCAATCTAAACGCGAATTAGGGAGAAATTACTGTATTTTTCAAGTCACATACAATATTGTGGTATAGATACGAAAAACAGAAACTTCGACTTCAAAGTAATTTTATTTAATTATAGATGCTTTTTGATGTTGTCGCGTCTCGGACGTCATTTCTGATCGTCATCCCCTCCCCCTCCCCCGCTTGTCGAACAATCTCAAGCACTTAATGCATTTTATTATCAATTACCAAAATATATATATTCGAAAGTTCGTGTGTTTATCCTACTGGTGGTCGGTGGTAGGCGAACCAGGGTAAAATTGAAAATTTTTGAAGTAATGATAACTCGATAGACATACAACACTTATATGTATAAAAAGCGCGTCCCTTGTTGCGACAGAAATATTTTTTCTGGCAACACAGCATCTGGACATCGCGCCATATTCATCTCGAAACAATTTGGTCGTTAAGGCGTTGTCAAGTGGTCAAACAAATATTGTTTGTCATATATTTATTATCCGTCTTTATCGTATTTTTTGACACACGTATTCTTCCTTTATTTCAGTTGATTTAAGCAATTATTTAATTTAAAATGTGAAATTCTTTGATGAGTGCACTCAATTCCTTTTCGCGGATAACATAAATGTTGAGCTTTATTTACCAAATCATGTTTGAATTAATGCACTTCATGCATTTCTGTCAAAGTACGATTTTTATCCAATGCCAGGTGAACAATTGTGCTTCTAAATATAATTCCTCGGAGTTTACAAAATCGTCTCTTCGACTGCTCGATATTTTCAGCGTGCGCCAAGTAGTTTGATGTAATTATGTCATATTACGTAGTGATATCGTATCGGAATAACCAAAAATCAAATATAGCCTCGTGCAATAGGAAAATAACACGGAATTAAGAGATTCTCATAAAATAAATTCAAAAGCTCATGTTTAACACTTCAGCTATTTATTTGCGTTTAAGTTTTTATGAAAAATGATGTGTAAGAATTTAAGCATGTCTCCTTGTTACGTTAACTTTCCACCATACGTTGTGAAAGTGATCTAATTTATATATAATTGGCTCAAACATTATAAACTTGGCTAAAAGTTCTTAAAAGATCTGCCAACATTTGTGAACAGAAAACTGAATAGATAAAGTTAAATTAACTTTTACACACATACGTATGCAAATTAATGAATATATGTATATTCGAAAATTACGTAAACAATTCTCAGAAAGTATAACGCAATTTCTTCAGAAGTGATAGGCGAGACATTTTTGGGACACCCTGTATATTTATAAGAATTTCTAAATGCAGTATCGCTATTTCAGGGCGTATACAGTTTTAACAGAAAATAACAACAGCGACGCGCGAAAATTTCATGGAAAATTTCGAATTGACACGCTGTCAATCATCGAGCAACTACACACGGTGTCAACTGTACCATACGGCAACTTTTACCAACACGGATTGATATTTCCTGTTTCAATTAAACCACGGTTATATGCATTTCGTGAATAAATTACGAATGCCTGTGCACCGGTAAATAGTGAATTTTCTTCGTAAAGCATGTGACACGCGAACCGAGCAACTGTCACGAAATAATAACAGTCAGTCAAAGCATTTCAATCGATCTAACAACTCGTGGCTATAACACAACCTGATCGCGTTGAAAGAGACAGTCAATCGTCGCCCGTAACTGCTTTCCACTGAAAAATTATTCTAACCGCTGATATGCATCATCGATCAGCTCTCTCTTCCTCTGTGCCATTCATTTCTCGAACATAATTTGATGATTCTTGTTGAATGTTACCTCGATTGAACTTTAATGTAAATAAACTGTTGCAACAATTACGATGACCACCAAATACCATCATTTTAACCCGTTTGGTTGGTCACACCTGAGAAAATGTTGTTTTCTTAGTATTAATATTAATTTTAACATTAATAATCAATTATTAATATTAATAATAATATATATTTTTATACTATTATTATTATTATTAACATTAATATTAATTAATTACTCGTATCACACCTGAGAAAATGTTGTTTTCTTAATATTAATATTAATTTTAACATTAGTAATCAATTATTAATATTAATAATAATATATATTTTTATACTATTATTATTATTATTAACATTAATATTAATTAATTACTCGTATCACACCTGAGAAAATGTTGTTTTCTTAATATTAATATTAATTTTAACATTAATAATCAATTATTAATATTAATAATAATATATATTTTTATACTATTATTATTATTAACATTAATATTAATTAATTACTCGTATTAATAATTAATATTAATATTAATATTATTAATATTATAATATTGTTTCGTAATTTATGTTCATTTTCTGAATTTTCTAATTGCAGTAAACTCTCCCTAATTGATGCTCAGATTGTGCACAAAAATAGACGATTTGGGAAGAGGAGATGCGATTATTCGAATCTTGCGGTTCGTTTTTATAGTTACTGATTGACAACAATTATAAAAACGAGTCGCAAGGCTCTTCCAAAATTGTCCACTTTTTGTTCACAATCTGAACGACAATCAGGGAGAATTTACAGTATCAGGTGTTACAAAATTTTCATAACGGGTTTGATATTTCTTCGCTCGGGTACACACAACTCTTTTGGCCGGCACTAAAAGAGTTAAGTATACATAAAGAACAGTAAGTGAAAGCACCTGAAAGCAAAGTTCAGAATCGATACTACTGGATACACGATGATTAAACTGCGGATTTTCTGTATTTATAACGATAATAAGGAGATGGAACTCGAAACATCGCAGAATAATTGAGAAGTTTTAAGAATATTCCTACGCTATTTTCAGTTTAATGAAAATGTAATCAAATTTGTGTTTTTCGTAACGATTCGCAGTTCAGTTGCATAATATAGACTGCAAATTTTATTCCCGATATATGGAATTTACTGAAATACGATAAAATTGTTCTTGAAAAATTTCACTTGAAGAATTTTAGCAGATGCTACCTGTCGGTCTAATTGCTGAACAGTTAACTGTTAAAATGTCTTTAAAATAATTGTCATCATCTACATATTATGCCTTCAACCCTTAGAGGACGGATTTTGAGGAGGCCGAAGCTGGGTCATTTTGTGACCCGTGGCAAAATCAAGCATAAACAGATTTCAATGTGTAAACAATAAAAATCTATATACAGGGTGTCTCACCTAAAATTGTTATCTTCTATTATCATCTAATGTGTAATTGTATGTCTCTACCAAGAACTGCAAATAAGAAGGACAGAAACATGAATGTTCGTTTATATTTTTTCAGAAATTAAAGTCTTAAGCAACCCTCTTGTGCCTCGAATCCTATTCGTAGCAACAGCCTTCGTCAAACAAAAAACCTGGCTAGGTTCGATGTTAACACTAGATTTAGGGATCACCAAAAACAGCTGTTTTACATTAGTTTGTAAAAGTAACGATAAGAAACATTTATTCTGATTTTGAACAGCCGTAACATTTGCCGTAAATAACATATAAATTGGATAAATAACTCGTAAATGTATCTTTACGACATGAATAATCGTAAATTAAAAAATTAGAGACCCGTCATCCTGACGGATTCCGTATATCTAGTGTTAACTAGAAAATGGAACGAACGTCACGCTGGACTGAATAAGTTGCAAAATTGCTAAACTTTCACGACGAAGAAACGAGTATATTTCTGTCGTAAGGTCTGCTCGATGAAACAATTTCTGTTCTTTGATTACTAGGGTGAGTTGATCGTACGTCATGTAATCACTCGGCCCCTTTGACACTCTCTTCGTTCCCACCTTCGTACAGGCAGACCGGCAGTGCTAGCACGTATTATATTCGCGACTCGGTGACGAGGGGTGTCTGGCGTACCAGCAAAATCAATGCAAATCGGTGCAAAGCGGCTTCCACGAAACCGTTTGTTCCTTAGAGCCAGCGATACGTCACGAACGGGCAATTATACGGCAAAGATTGCCGAGGAGTGACCACGGTGCCCATCAAGACGCTTTGTTACAATGTTATAGCACGATTCGTTGCGGAGTGCTCCAATTCAATTTACGTCAAGGTGAGCCAATAAGCAGCGAGCAGGTCTCCCAATTTTTCATTTCAAATGCAAATAGTAAATAGAAAATCTGTATGCAGTTGAACCTTAGCTATCTGAATTATCGATATCCCAGTTCTTTATTGTCTAAATATATTGTATATGCAAATACGGCGGCTTTTATAAAACTGATCGCACGGCTTTTAAGACAGAATAACTTTTTTTATAATTCAAGCAAGCGATCTGAATTTTGTTGGGACATCAGAGGGATTAGTTTACTAGGCAATGGCTAGAAAGTTGTTTTCAAAAATTGCAATTGATTGGAACGATGAAAGGATTAAAAAATGATGTATTTTTAATTATGTAATTCTATTGAAATCAAATCAAAAGCTGGTAATTTTTGCATCTTTCTTGCATCAAATATTCGAACCTATTATACAGGGTGTCCCATAATTATGTTAACTCCTAGAAAGGGGTGATTCCTGAGATCATTTGAAGTAACTTTTTCCTTGGTGAAGTATGAGTTATTAACGAAAGACGCTGACCAATGAGAGGCGAGCTCGCCTAGCGCTAGGCGGCCGAGCCAATCGGTGGAACTGGACTTCGACCTCTTGTTGGTTAGGCGGCTTTGCGCCAGCTGACCTCGCCTCTCATTGGTCAGTGTTTTTCGTTAATAACTCGTAAACAAAGGCTCGTTGAACATTTTCGCCAAGGGAAAAGTTACTTCAAATGACCTCAGGAATCACCCCTTTCCGGGCATTTACATACTTATGGGATACCCTGCCTATACCAAAATGATATCACTTTTTTTTTTAAGTTAGCATCCAACGCTGTCTCAACAGCAGAGACCACTAACAACGATGTTCCATTTTCCGCATTATAGCATTTAAAACTTGTGAGAGATTTGAATTATTATAACAAAATAATGTTTGATCAAAATCGCTTATAAATATAATATAATTAATATTATATACTTATAATATAAATGAATAAGAATTAAGAATCTAGTTCAGATCATTTATTAAATATATGATAGATATATTTTATGTCAACTAATCGTATTCGATACAGGAAATAAATCCCCGCGTAATTAATATCGACGTGTTTCTTACGCTATATATATATCGCGTTTCTAAATCCGCACCCTTCTAAGTTCACCTAATTCCCGCGATCCTCCGTCCCCATTAACATTCATTAAATCGCGAGCTTGAACGCTCATGATTTCGATAATCTCCTAATTATGCATGTGCTGTTAGCATCTTGGGGCCAGCTAACGAGTTCCTTTTATGAATTGTTAATATCCCCCACGTCTTTGTTAATTCCATGAAAGGTAGCCTATCTAGAACGATCACGGTCGCGGAAAAACATGATCATTCGTATGCATATGTATATGTACACGGGGTGTTGCTGAAGAAGATGCTATCTTTATTACGGTTGCTTTTGAACAACTCTCGAAAAAAGATTGGGATCTTGTAACATTTCTCGAGGAGATCACAGTCTAATGGAAACTCGGGCAAAATTGCAATTTTCGTTGCGGACAAATGTTCCGTACATTTGTAGATTATAACTTAATTAGGCAACTACAATGTAACTTGCAAAGTACTTCTTAACCAAGGTAATTGTAAGTTTCGATTACAATTAGTAGACCACAATTTTATGCAAATTCGAATCTTCGCTGGCTATCGTTTGCAAAATTGAAATAACAAGAGCGTCGATTTTAATGAATGAAAGATCTCGCCTGGCAAAAAGCGAGATAACTGCATACAAATTTGCATTCTGGTGTAAGCTATTGATTTTATGCATTTGCTACGACGCGAATGCACCACTTTTAGAAATTTTGGGAGACTGAAAGCCACGCGTTATTTTTTCAGAATATTTTTTTTTATACTATTTAGAGTATTTTGAATAGCAATGAGACCTAATCTAGATCATTAGGGTTCTGGCTTTCAGTTGTATAACGACTGATGCGTGATAACTAGAGTGCGGATCTTTATGCGAAATAAAGATCTGTCTGCACTAATTGTACATTTGTAGATTATAACTTAATTAGGCAACCGCAGTGAAACTTGCAAAGTATTCCTTAACTAAGTAAATTGTAAGCTTCGATAACAATTAGTGGACCACAATTTTATGCAGATTCGAATCTTTTGCAAAATTGAAATAACGAGAGCGTCGAATTTAACCAATGGAAGATCTCGCCTGTCAGAAGTGGAACGAAAATATTAATCATTTTTACAAAAATATGCGTTTCGTAGTATTTTACAAAAAAAACATGTCATAACTACATACAAATCTGCATTCTGGTATAAGCTTTTGGTCTAAGCTTTATGCATTTGTTACGACGCGAATGCACCACTTTTAAACATTTTAGGAGACTGAAAGCCATGCGTTATTTTTTAGAATATTCTTTTATACTATTTCGTGTATTTTGAGTAGCATTGACCATTAGGATTCTGGCTTTTAGTTGTATAACGATTGATGCGTGATAACTAGACTGCGGATCTTTATGCAAAATAAAAAACTGTCTAAATTAATTGTAAGAAATAGAGGCGAAGTAAAAATGTACATTTTCTTTAATCAGTTCTAAGATATTGTAAATAACCTAACAATATTCTCAACTTCACCTGGTAGCTTCGCTGTTTTGTATTTCACTTGTTCAATTTCGCCATAAATCCATAAAATCCGCAGAGTCTAGCCATAACTTTCCCGAATTCAATATGCGTATCTAGACAATGCGAATGTTATTGTAATCAAAATATTCTCTCTGCTTATCCTGTACCATTTGTTATCGGACGCTTAACAACAATAATAAACGTAATGCAATAACAAACACTATGCGATTGTACAGACAAGATAAACAAAACCAACTTTCCGTTTGCAACGATGCAAAATCTGTTACAGTATGTTTCATAAATGCAACATTTTTTGTATTATAACTTCAACTGCACGATTTTATATAACTTTTTTTTCTTATCTTTATGTACAGAACAAGTTAAATCAATTGGTAATAATCTGTGTCACCCTATGTATGTATGTGCACATTTTAACATTTCAGTCGTTACAACTCATTACACTTATCATTACACTTGTTTTCAAATATAATTGCATCATTGGCGCAGAACACACAGGAGCAATATTATTCTAATTTATCATAGAGTTTGTCATTGTCCAATATTGTAACAATCAATCGTAAGATCTATTCACGTCAAGCCCTAGACCGGCCGATATTCGCACTAATTGCCTGACACTGTCAACAACGTGAACGATGTGTTGTAGTCCAAATGTTGCATGGAGCAGGTGGCAACCGGCTCCTTGCTATTGTGTACCGTCGAGTGATTTGATATTGTTTCCGTGATCAAGTAGTTTCAGCTTCGTTTTGTTTGTAAACCTCCGATTAAATCGTTCACAGCTTCTCTGGTTGATCTCCATTAATATTCTCAGACCAAAAACCAGATTACAAGAAACCTCGATACCGTCCTTTTAATCTTTCCATTCACCGTATAGTAATTTCTCCCTAATTCGCGCTCAGATTGCGCACAAAAAAGAGCAATTTCGGAAGAGAAGATACGATTATTCGAGCCTTGCGCGGCTCGTTTTCATAGCTGTTGACAATCGGTAATTATAAAAACGAGCCGCAAGGCTCGAATAATCGTATCTCCTCTTCTGAAATTGTCCATTTTTGTTTCTAAGCTCAGCGTCAATTAGGGAGAATTTACTGTATTGCTGAACCTATGCCTGAAGATCGCAGCGACTAGGAAGCATAATTTCGAGCATGAAGATTGATGATTTTTTGGCTCGCAGAAATTGAAGTTTGACATATCGATTTTGTTCCACGTCTGACAAGAGTAGGGGATTTATTGAAGATTGTCATAAGGTTTGAAGTAAATAGGATTGGCCACAAATATAATTTCAAGAAACATCGAATTGATGAAAAAACTGTTCCTAAGTATTTGAAATATAATCGACTTTAAAGCCACTAGAATACTCAGATCGATAGATTTTGTCCACAATACATCACTGTACAGTAAATTCCTTCCAATTATCCGTCAGCTTCTAAACAAAAATGGACAATTCGGGAAGTGAAGATACGATTATTCGTCTTTATAGTTATCGATTGTCGACAACTATAAAAACGAGACGCAAAGCTCGTATAATCGTATCTCCTCTTCTCAAATTGTCCATTTTTGTGCGCAATCTGAGCGTGAATTAGGGAGAAATTGCTGTATTCCGACGAAATGACGAATGCATGAAAAGCACCACGGAAATGGTAATTATCTACAGAATTAATAAAGTAGCCGTATAAATTTTGCCGTTTATGTTTGAAACGCAATTATACCTTGAAAACAAATTTTTGTTACGTTTCCGTTTTATGCTAATTTAAGGTTCTACATTTTCCCTCGCAAAGATAACGTGAGTTTCTCTCTGTCATTCAAATTGTGTATTTTTATGACATATTGAAAACTATTCTACGTGAAATGGAAATGCCATTTAAACAAGTTTTTAGTGGCGCTAAACTCTGTTTACATTTAAGAACTATTACATATACACCAACTCGTTAAGTCATCGCTTCGTGTAATCCCCATTGAATTATTACAAGACAAATTGCGTTGGATAATATGAAACAAGTTTCCAAGAGCCGAATAGCATTTATGAAAATGTTGCAGGATATCTGCATTCGGTGAAAAAAGCGGCAAAAGTATAGCAATTAGGATGCCAAGAAAATGTGAAATAGCTAAAACAAAAAAGAGAGGGGATGCTACGAAACGAGGAAACAGAAAATAGGAAATCATGAATAATTTTCATTCCCGTATATCAATTTTATTTATCAATAAAATAAACAACGCGATAGTATCTTAATTAGTGACGCATTCGTCATTATTTGCCATAACTTGTTGCTATTTATGAAGTAGCTCAAATATTAACTATAGATCCTTAGGATAATAAATGTATCGTTGCAATTATCGTTGCAAATATAAAATACAAAATATAAACAAAAACCGAAGTTCTATAGTTTCCAAATTCATCAAAAATTTCATCGATTAAGGTGTATCAAAATTGTTAAATGACACTGTATGCGATCCTCGCGTAAAGCATTTTCGCTGGGGACAAAGTTACTTCGAATGATCTCAGGAACCCCCCATTTCCGGTTTACGAGACATTTTTGGGACACCCTGTATTGTGTTGTAAAAGAATTATTCCTTGAAACTTGTTCTCATTTTCTGCATGAAATGCAACATTTCTATACAAACCAACCCTTGCGATTGGGTTAGCGAGAAATTCGGTTGCCGCGCACAGAGAGCGTTATAATTATTATTTTAAAACGGAAATTAGTTTTTTGTCAATCCAATAGTTAAATTACTCCTATTTCAGTATACTATTCTTATCTTAAAATGATTCTATGCTTGTACAGCCAGCACAATAATTATTCACGTTAGTCTACTTGTAAACAATTTACACGGTTTAATTTAAAAGAACATAAAGCAAGTAAAGAGCGAAACAAATAAATACTGTAAATTGATTAATTTCGTATTATTTACGTTGTATGATTGTATGTACGATCTTTAATTGTTCACAAAAGTTTGGATTATTCTAAATACGAATTTTTCATTTTAGCAATAAAAAAACTAGCTCATGCAATGTTAAACTGTGTCACCTTGTTAATTAATAATCTGTCTGTTATATAAGTTAGAATTGTACATAATTATTACTGTTCAAGTAGAAGGCGTCTTCAAGGTTGAGAATTTGTGTTTCATATTTGTGCATAAATAATAAACGAAGAGACATCTACAGGTTCGTATTCAGTTCACGAAAATCTGTCAGAAACATTTATTTAACACTAGATTCACGGAGCCCTTCAAAATCATGGGTCACTAATTTAATAATAAACTAACTAATAATTTTTTAATTTACGATTGTTCATATCGTAAAGATACATTTATGAGTTGTTTATTCAATTTATATGTTACTTACGGCACATGTTACAATAACACTTGTTACAAATCAGAACAAATGTCTTATTGTCACTTTTGTAAACTAATATAAAACAGCTGTTTTTTATGCTTCGTGAATCTAGTGTTAAAGTTGCTCATTTAAACGTACGTTAAGTAGCGTTAAATAGCAATAAATTGTCGATGCTACTGACTCAATGGTAGTCAATTTAGGAATTTAGCAGATTTATTTATCCTTGTGACTATGTTGCATTTCTTTACGATTGCAATTCAGAAATGCAATTTGTTTTCTCCCCCAGCACGCTGGGGGAAACGATGTGTTTCTGAGGAACACTGTGTATGTAGAACGTTGCCTCACGGCCAGATGAGGGAGATCTAATAGTTTAACCCGGCTCCGTCGAACTTCGTAATTACGGATTTTCCTGTCAGCTGCAAACATCTAATTTTCTCTGGAATTTTTTTACGCTTCCTCTGTAGATACGTGCATCGTGCGAAGTTCGAAACACTTGGACGTTTGACGAATCCTTTCATTTTTCGTTTCTTCAAGAAACAACATTTGAAACACTGCTGCGGATATCTCGCAAAATAAAGAGGAAACGTTTTCTTTACGCCTGCGTGAAATTTAAGTTTTTACTGAATTTCTTTGAATTGCGTGCTACATAATAACTATACTGTAACTATAACTATTGATTGAATTATATATTAGTGATGTAAAATCTGAAACAAATTGGTACGGCGTGGTCTTAACTTTACTTTCATTACATTATTACTTCAGATCATTTTAACCCCTTGACATACCGTCTTCTTCGCAGTTACTGTAATTAGAAATTTTTCGATTGCAACAATTTCTTAGAAAGGAAAGAAAATCGATGCTTATCGTGTGCCTAAATTTACTCGGATGCTTAAATATTGATGACAAGAGATCAGAATTTTATTCCAATTTCAAAGGACAGAAAATAACATCTATACTCAATTAATTATTATCAGAAATTTTCATGACGAGTCGGACTCGTCAAAATACGGCAAGGGGTTAAACATAGTAGTAATTTAGGTATTTACGTTGTAAAGGTGTGAAAAGTATTCGTATGCGGCGTATATGTCGTTTCAACAATCATGAAGCAGCTAGGAAGCAAACTTGTAATTAATGAGAAGTTAATTTATCGCGGTCGACTGTTCCGCATTTTCATACGCTACCGTATGTAATCTTTGATGTACAGTGTGTCCCAAAATTATTGTCATTTTTAAGTAACTTTTCCCTTAGTGAAAATGCAATCCGCGGTTTCGATTATGAGTTATTAACGAGAAACGTCAAATTAGTCATTGCAACGAGAAAATATACGCTATTAGGTTTCGTTAATTTATACACCCCCTTGTATTTGAAAAATCTGCACATGTCATAAATGCATGAAGATTCGCAGTCTAGTTATTGGTAGATTTTATGCATTTATGACCAAAATAAGTAGATTGAATAAAAAGCTGTGAAAACATTAGAAGAATTCGCGGATATTGTTCGATTATTTTCAACTTATTATAATGATTAAAAAAGGCGAGACATTTTCACTTAACTCATGTTTCTTACGATTAACATCGACAATCTTTATTCTGCATAAAGACCCGTAGTCCAGTTGTTGGCGTTGTTAAAATACGTTATCAGTGTTCGCAAACGCGTACATAATATTGTCTGTTATTGTAAAAATCAACGAGTGCCACAAATGCATATATGCCTGCAGCAAAGTAGTGGGCACAATCTCGTGAAAGATAAACCATATACATTCAGGAGAGTAGCTTTCCAACGTATTTTGAATGAAACGCGTACAGAAAAGTGAAACGTTTTCGAACGTTCCGACGCTACGAAAATAATATTATCCCGTTGAAATTTGCCAGCCGAGTTATTTGACCGGTCGATTCTCCCGGTTATTCTTGCAGTATTATTTCTGTTTAAAAAATCATTCGAATGCCTCCCTTTTGCATTGCTAAAAACGCCCCGGCTCCAGTAAATAATTCAGAGGGCCGGCGCACATACACATACTATTCGCATTTTACTGCACACAGAGGGTTTTCGTACGTGGCAGGACCTTGCACTTTATTGATTTTAGGCTGACCTGCGATTCCCACGGCGAACCGTAAGTTCGAGCGAACCCGAGCTGCCGCGATACTGTTCCCACCCGCACGGTTTTCACGGCTTTCACGGCTTTCCGCGTTATTTGCTCGGAATCGTTCAACTTTTCTTTCCTGTTAAATAAACCGTCGATTCGGATCTACAAAGGCTGACCTTAAATTAACTCTGGCGAATTTACGGCTCTACGCGAGACCTTTTACTCCGACTTCGTGTTCTGGTTTACGCGCGTCGAAAGGGTTTATTTTTCAGCTCTGCTGCGATCTTTCGAAGTAATGTTGGTGAAAGGGACACAGCTGGGGCGACCTGTCCATTGGATGAACACCGAAGCGATTATTCTAATGTGAATTTCTGAAAAAATCGATTCTTTTTATATTTTCTCGAAGAAAAGGGGTGAAGAAATAGGCCTACGGAAACTTATGACTGAATTTTTAAGATCAAGAAAGTTATAGATTATTCGTAATATAAATGATCGGTATTGTTATATAAATTTTAAATGTACCCTTCTTGGAAGTACAATAAATTCTCCCTAATTGACGCTCACAGATTCCAGTGCACAAAAATGGACAATTCGGGTAGAGGAGATACGATTGTTGACAATCAGTAACTATAAAAACGAGCCGCGCAAGGCTAGAATAATCGTATCTTTACCTTCCAAATTGTCCATTTTTTTGTTCAATCTGCACGTCAATTAGGGAAAAATTACTGTACGTTTTTTCGAAACGGTGACCATAATATCGGAAAATCTGCTTAACCAATTGGAAAAATCGGTAATCAAATTTCAAAACGTCGCCATTTTCTTAAGTATCGACTTCTTTTATGTTCTAGTACATGGAATCTACGATCTAGTCGTAATACATGAATAATATTCTTCTGAGGCAAGATTTAAATATTACCTTTCGTTGCAACCATTTCTGGAAAACTAAATTTTACTAGGATTTAAATGATACAACAGGAATAATTTGTGCGAATGAGACAATTGTTAACATTCGCTCCACAGTATAATACAATATTTCGTATTAAGGTTGATTCCGTAATTAAAAAAGACACTACTTTTTCTGAATGTGGAAATAATAAAAAATTATTCTTTGCATCTAATTTACATAAAAATTAATAGAGATAATTCTCGAAGAACGAAATCAGATAGTAAACGCTACAATTAATTCTGTGAACGTTCAAAATGTTAGTCCAATATTGAAATTTATGTTTTGTAATGTTTGTAATTATTGCGAAGATGGATCGCATAGATTTAGTAGAGCCTCTATAATCTATAATTTAAAATTCATTTTCTTTTGATCGAAATACTATTAATAGAAGAGTCATGTATCGATATATACATAACTCGAATTTCCATAAATTAATGAACATTAGACAACGTTTCTATGGTAATTATAATTCGCTACCGATACGATTTAATAATTCATTGTATTACAATTACAATACTGTATTATTCGCATTTACAGTCGACGAATGAAAGACATTAAAAATTCATCTCATTTAATGTGCTCTTTTACAAGAAGTATATTCGAGAGATTTAGAGTGGAAGAGAGCCGCGGAACTGGCCAGGTAAATAGTGGATACTTGACACCTTTGTCTCATCAAAACTGTGAATTTAATATCACGAGAACTGGACATCACAAAGCAAACGTGCAAGTTACTATACGCAGCCAGGATATGTTTGCACAACAGAACACAAATTTAGTCAACATTTTATCTAGAGTTACGTCGGGGATAACGGATACGTGTTATAATTGGAGTAAATTTCACGGGAAATATACTATATGATGAATTATAAATTATAACATTATGAATATAAATAATATATTTCTAAGACGCGATGTCGAGAGAAGAATGTATTTTCAGGAAGTATACTAAAAGCAAAAGTTTCATTGTTTCCTATTTATCTTTCATTTGTTGCACGGTGTCAAAACTTTAGAAATTGTCATTTCCATACGGAAAAAGAAGCATCCTTTTTATGAGTTGGGCATTATTCGAATTGTTTCGAATATATATAAATATTTGTCTAAAATAATTATTCGAGTGAATTCTTTGTAGTCGAATATTCTATTTATGCGAATAAATTATTCAAATAGAGATCGCAAACTTGTTCGGATAATAAGGCGAATAAATGTTGACCGTTTTCTTTTTACGTAAATTTTTAATCATATATGTGTTGCAGATGATTAATCCAATGATTAAGCTACTCGAATGTAACAAATTTTCTGATATAGCAATTGAAGTAAAGTTAATTGTAAACATTAACGCGGAAGAAATTAATCAATAAACTACGTGAAAACGCTGTATTTTTTAATTTCTATTCAAATTAGTTATTCTCCCAATTAATTCCTCTGCAAATAAAATCTTATTCGATTAATAAATAACTTCTCATTCCGATACATTATTCATCAATTTTTATTCTCTTATCCGTCATCCGAGTAGAATTTTGTCCAACTCTGGTTTATACCTGGCATAGTAAACGAACAGGTATTTCAAGCATTTCAATTTCAGACAGAAATCAATAAATATTAAAATTAAACGTTAATTCTTAATTGATGTTGATTATTATTATTATTATTATTATTATTTTATTATGATTATATTATTATTACTAATGATTATTATTATTCTTAATTATAACAATTTATGCGCGTAATATTTGTTTATATTCGTAATCTATGACATCAAATAACATTTTTCTCGTAACGATCTTGACGAATTTCCCGAGCATGAATCTTGTATTCAAATTTGTTGAAAGCTTTCAAAACATCGTGGCTGCCTGACAGATACGACAAATAACGCAGTGCCTTACTAATGCGCTGAGGAATGCATGCCTGCGATCTCGCAGAAGGAACTGCACGGGTGGCTGAGTTTTCACACGCCACAAGGTGAAGTGTTTTATGCCGAAGGTTGTCGTGAACTCCTGAATACGCGCGTTTTACGCAGTGATTTCAATGGAATAGTCATGCAGAGGCCAGTGTTGGACACAGTTTTATTTAGTATAGTAAATAATCATGATTACGGTCATCAGTGTGTCGTTCTCAAATAAATTTTTCCGAATTTGGACACCATTTAATATGAAATAACTTTTCTCAAATTCAATCAAACGATTTAAATTCGTTTTTAGACGCCATTTAATATGAAATAACTTTTCTGAAATTCAAGCAAACGATTTAAATTCATTTCTAGACGTCAACGGGACCAGTTTACTAGGTATTTACTAAGCAATTATTCGAAAAACTCACGTTTTTTAATATTTTTATCCGAGTCATGAACGAAAATTAGAACAAGTCGTTTCGTAGACCTCGGATTACTATCACATTATTTCCCATTTCTTTTTATGGCGTTGACGGAAATTTGTTTTTTCCTTACAACTTTTATTGCGAGTATTAAACAACTAAGAGAATTTCACAGAATTTCATTTTTACCGTTTATTGGAAAATGCTATATGCTGCAGGTGCATAAAAAACTGCGCGATCTAGTTATTATCCCACCTTTGAATAGTGTTTTATTTATTCCTACATAATCTTTAGATAATTTAGTATTATATCCCAGTTATTACGCATAGCGGATTTGATTAAACTTGAGAAAATATTCGGTTTTAGTACAAAACGTTTTTAAGCTTAATTTTTATCCTTTTTAAGCTTGCTACATTCACCTGCGAAATATAAAACATAGGATTATGGTCTACCGCGACCTTCTCAAAGTGTATCCTTTTCAATAAAATGGCTTTTTATAAAAATTATAGATGATCTTAATAATGTTAAACGATGCGCGCGAACGATAAAAACGTAATGTAATGTGAAACAAATAAATAAATGCATACCAGTAGAGTGAAAACGATTATAATACTATATATTCATTTAATTTTCACAGAGAAATTCCGTTTTTCAATGAACAATAAATATGTAATGAATTTAATCATTCCAATTGTGCTACATACAAAACTTTATCGTTTATCACGGCTCTTTGAACATTTTATCACCAATAAACTAACTCTACGCTGAAAGTTAAAACGCGTCCATGCATTTTTAATCTTATACGTATATATCACTATCAATCAAAATTGTTTACTCGCACATAACAAACTGTCCGATGAATATTCAGAAGAACAGTACATATGGCTAGCCAGCAGATTTGATGGATTTATGGAAAAAATGGATAAGTGAAATTTACATAGCGTACTGGATTAAAAGAAGCTAAGAATGTTGATGCATCAATTCCAACATATTAAAATTATATCAAAGGAAAAGGAAGTTGCGCTCGGCTCTCACGTCTTGGTATCGACGCAGACAATCTTTATTTTGCATAAAGATCCGCAGGGAGCGACACAATCTCCGGATCGATCCTCGTGAGAAACTCGTTCGAGCGAAATCGATTACCAATTATTTTTGATAATGCATCGCGTGACGACCAGCTTCATCACGATGGCGCGGCGAGGATCACGTGGATTTAATTGATCTTGCACTTCCACGTGCACAAATGTCGTAAGATCCTGCGCGTGCACTTCCCATTGTCAGCGTCTGTACCGCCATTCCGTGACAAAAATTTACTCGTACGAGTCATATTTTATGTTCATGGCACGCGAGCTGCACTCGATGCTTCGGGGTGCCGCGGCTGGACGTGAACAATTACGGAGAAAAATTGTGCAAACTCACCGAAAAATTCGCGCGTGATTTCGCGTGCCAGATAATTAACGATGCTGCGAGGCAGGGATGTCACGTTGATTCATGATCGTTTGCGTTTCCGTTTGACTGGTTCGCGTCCGAACACATTGTTTCCGTTTTGTTGTACAAATATCATTTTCCGGTCGATCTTTGCCTTTATTTCCGGCATCGTCGAAGCGTTTATCGGACAGTCTTTCAACGGAGCTTTCAGAGCTAGTGATTTCAAGAGTTTAAGGACTTTTCACTTATTAAGAGAAGGAAAACGTGTTCTATATATATGTTACAGTGAAACACCGAAATCTGGAGAATGTCGACTTTCACCGGTGAATGTCAACATTCACATAGTCGCTTGGTGTATGTCCGAAATATTTGCTAAATACCCTTATTTCTGACTTACACCGGTAAATGTTGACATTCACCATGCACTAATGGTGAATGTTGAACATGTTGGAGATTTATATTTTCTTCTCCGTAATTCAGTCGCTATAAAACGCCACAAGGGTGACGTAACTTTTTCGCCTCTCTTTCTGAAAGGAATGACCAAGAATTTAAAATACACGGTACATTCTACATGAGAAAAGAAAATAATGGTAATAAAAAAATTACTTACTTATGTGATTCAAATCTTATTTATTGCAACAACTTAAACTATTATGACACTTTGAATTGCACAAGAGTCCCTTGCTTTTACAACTGCATTTATTTGTGGAACACTTACTTTTGCAATGACAGGTTTTGGACCTCCACCAGAGCATATCTGTGATTGTCGACACACACCGGAGAGGGTCCGAATGTACAACAATGTAATGAAATATTCGATCTTTCACCGACGTATTTGGTATCTGTTGACATTCACCGGTGAAAGTCGACATTCTCCAATTTCGGTCATTCACGGTAATATATATATGAATAGAGTTGGTGTAAAAAGTATTCGTACATCGTATTTCTGATTTTTGAGAAAATTGTCGATATTTGAACCGTTATAATTTCGTGAAAACGTGTCGTACAACAACGAGTCTGGACTCATTTTATATCTAGAAGCTTCTATTTTCGTTACGCATCGTTCATTTTCCTGTAACAGATTTATGCATAATGTGACAGGCGGGAAACTGGAGACATGTCCTTTCTGGAAAATGTAACAAATTGAAACGTCTGTAAATACACTGAAAAATTTTCTTCACGACTGATCCTAACATAGATTTCAGGATTGTAGCTTCCTCTTTACAATGACCGCTTAAACTTTGATATACTATTTTTTTTTTTTTTTGGTCACTCTATCGAGCTTTGAATGATAGGTGAACTGCCTACTTTACAGTAACGCGAGGTTCACGACTGCTCTACACGGTCGAACTTGTTCCTCGGTTCCGTTTCATAAAACGAGTACAAAAAGCCGTATACCAAGTTTTCAAAGGCCATTGTAAAGGGGATGCTTCAATCTTCGTAGTTGTGGACGATTTATTCGCGAAAAAAATTGTTCAATGGTTTTGGCGACGTTTCAATCCGCAACATTTTCAAGTAAACCGACGTCTTCGGTATTCCGTTTGCTATAAGTTGTAAAATCATGGCAAGAGGAACTGACCGATGAATTGCGAAGATGATTTCAAGTTTTTAAATAAGTCGAATTTTAATACCTTGCACACGAAGCCATATTAACTGTAAATTTAAATTAACTTTTCTGACTTATGGTATTTCCATTCTAATGACGAAGTGCATTTTATGCATATGAAACTGAGTCTTGCGACTCATACAACAGTTAAACTTGTAACAATTTTTTATATCTAAGCTTTGGTATTATAAAAATTATCTTAGAACGTGATGCAACAATTTTTTAGTGGTGCTTCAGAGTCACCGTTCGAGTACAAAGGGTTAATATGGCATAACTCTCTTTTACGGAAATATAAAAGTCCAAATATAGACAATTTGTCAAATATGTGAAATTCAGTGTGCGAACACTTTTTACACTAGCTGTATCCACATGCTGAAACTTTCATTGAAATCGCTTAACGCAGAGTCACAAGCTACAGACACTGAAAGAAGTAAAAATTATCTGTTTATGATTAAAATTCGTGAAAAACTGCGATTTTCGCGATCTTTCATTGTGTGATCTACAAAACGAGTTTTTTTTTAAATCTTCGTTATAAGCTTAGATAAGAAAGTTGGAAAAACATAATATTTTAATTATTTTTTATCCGGCCAACCAATTGCAATTTCTGAAAACAATTTGTTAGCTATTATTTATTAAACTAATCCCTCTAGCATCCCAAAAGAAATTTAGATCGCTTAGCCCAATTATGAACAAATTATTCTATTTTAATAGGAGTACAAATACTTCGTGCACCGACTGTACACACCGAGATTCTTATAGAAACTTGTTGGCCAAGAACTTGACTACAATTACATGTAACAATGCTGCATACAATTGCTGCTAAAGGCTGTAAAGTTTTATTCTATTCATATCGTCGTGGCGTACGGTCATTTCAATGTGTTGTCGCGGCTGCACCTCACGGTAGAAAACGTGTGTCCATGGCGGTTAAGGCATTAAACGCGTCATAGAAATATAAATTTGAATGAAACGCCCAACGACGTCAATTCGATTTGCAGATGTTGGAAGAGGATTAATAAAATAAAGTTACATAAAAGCTTTGCCCTTGTGTACGAATGAATTTTGCGGTCGGCTGCGAGTGCAGGAACACCCTCCTAAAAGAAGTCGAGGGAACGGGAGCAATAAATTCGTCGACTGCAGTTTTTATATCGGCTTCCCCTCGAAATACTTTCCCAGTCGAAGAGCCATCGGGTTCATGAAAAAATGATAATCCGTGAGTGAATCGTGCAGAGTATATTGATATTGAGCATTGCATCGGGGAGAACGTCGCACTTCGATTCTGCTAATATTTTAAGAACCTAATACAGTAATTTCTCCCTAATTGACACAAAAATGGACAATTTGGGAAAAGGAGATACGATTATTCGAGCGATAATATAATATAATATAAATTAATGTTATATAATAATAATAATATAATAATATATAATATAATAATATAATAATATATAATAATATTATATAATAACAATATTAATTAATATTGTATATAATATATTATAATATAATATAATATAATGTACTCTCGTTTTTATAGTTACTAATTGTTAACAACTACAAAAACGAGCCGCAAGGCTGGAATAATCGTACCCCGTCTACCCAAATTGTACATTTTTATTTCCAAGCTGAGCGTCAATTAGGGAGGACTTACTATACATAGCTCGAAGTTGAACGATTGCAGTGGAACCAAATAAAGGTGCCTGAAATAATGATTATCTGACGTTTCACCGATATTGATCGATCAAGGTTAATGGAACTCAAATTAGAACGAATTCCGAAGAAATCATGACGGATTGTGAAGATGCATCGGAACGGTGTTAAATGCATTTCAATGAAACAGCAAGTTTCTTTTTATTTTCAATGTTGAATGTCGCATGCTCTGAATTTCTTAGTTTATTCTACATTGGAAATATCAAGCAGTTCCTTATTCTTTGATCCTTAATATCCTCGGCATCGTTTAGCTCTCCTAAATCAACGTGTACGGATATGTTTTCCTTAATGTTTCTGAATAAAATTATTTTCAAGTATATTTGTCCACGATGCATCTTTTACATTAAAGATTCGGAGTTGAAAAATATAGATGACGTTTTTGAGAAATCGGATGAAAAATTAGACCCAGATATTTACTCGCTCCTGTATAAATATGTTCTAGAAAGCTGGTTCTAATTGCTGATAAAAAGTCATTGTTAAAATGAAAATTTATAGTATTTCGACACGATAAAATTCTACGACATGTTATTTAAATAAATGCAACGAAGCAAATTTCTTTGTTTAGACAACAAATTATTTTTCCCAGTTACAATATTTTGTTTGAAGCGATTTTCATTGTAGTGATAACCTCGCATGAAATTATCATTTAATCATCCTGTTTCATACCTGACAAATTAGTTTATTTATTAATTTAGTTTATTAAACATAATTCAATAAATATAATTTTTAACACAATTTCTCCATTAGAACTTTTTCCCAGGAAATGTTAATTCTATAACAATCTGTAGAATGTCCTGTTCCATATATATAAAAAAATGTCACTATGCAGTTTTCTGCTTTTTCTGACACCAAAAATACCGAGCAGTTGAGAATTTTCTTTTATGATACGCGTACAAGTCAACTTATTTATTAATTGCTTTGGTGATATTTTTTAATCCCGTTATTTTAACTTATTTGGTAGTTGAAACGACGCTGCCGTTCGAAATTCCTGGCTGTGGTGAAGTTCTCTTTCATTTCATGAATTCCGCTAATGGATTTTTCCGATCGCATGGGAGGACGGTATTTCTTTTTTTGATCAAAGCCATCGATTTTGTCTGCCTTTTTACTACCACAATCATGTGGTCAATTGCTGCACTCGGTTCTACAGCGTTTCATAAAGATTTTAATAATAGCGTAACTGATACAATTCCAACAATCGCCGCTAAAATAATGTTTCGAATTTTCTATTTTAAGTATTTGGTCTCACATCTTATTTCAATTTGCAATATCGAAATGAAAATATTTCCTGATGACCTTCCAGCCTAAGTAGGTCGACACTTTTCGATAGCAAATGCCGAGATGGATCGATTAATGTATTAAAAATTATATGACATACTGCTATAGTTAGAACAAGAATCAGTTGGAACATTTCTCGTATAACGAACGATTTGGAGTGGTAATTGTCTACATCAGAGATTTAACAAACAATTGTTAAATAATTGTTAAATTATTTGAAAAATATGTGCGAAAACAGGACAGTAACAATATGATGCTTATTATTGAAGTTGAAGTTACTAAAAAAGCTACACGATTACAAATTTCCGTCATCGGTAATGGCTACGGACAATTAAACAAGAATATCGGTCACACATAAAATCACTTGTAACTGAAAACATTAGACTCGAAATAACAATTGTTATGCAACGATTTTTTTTCATATTCATTATAATAGTTACGGTCTCTGGTACACACGATTTAAAATGTATAACCAGGAAACGGAGTCAACGAAGTAACTTGATCACCTTGAGTGTATCTCACTAGTTCCTGATAATGAGGAAACTTATTAAAGGAAAATAGTGTTTGGTTCGAGGAAGTTACCATTCGACTACGGATCTTTAAGGAAAAGAAAATTTGTTCGCATCGATTTTATGAAACAAAAGTTAAATTTTATTTTTTTCAACAGACTTAATAAATTGAAGATAATCGAACAATGTAATCTTATGTAATCTTGTCGTTGTACTTACGTAATCACACACTGTTCCATATTTCTCTTAATGATTTTTGCTGTAAATGCGTACAATCCGCGGTCTAAAACTAGTTACTAGTTCCGCGCGAATTCCTGTAAGAATAAATGTACAGGAAAAAGACTAGATTTTTTATTCGATTGAATATTTATTCAATAGTATCGAATAAAACTTTATTTGTTAGTCTTTATGTCATATCTATCGTTCGAGATTTCGAAATCAGCAATGTTTTTTTTTAAACGGATGTCCATTTTTTACTAACAACATATAATATAATATATTCATATATGTGATACATAAAATTTATTATTTAAAAGAATCCTCGATACTCCAATAATTATGAAAACCGCGATGACAGGACACATTTTTTGTTTATTATAACTGCTTCTTCGAGCAGAAGACGTATTTCTTTAACATTTTTCCTTTTGGCTATGAAACGAGCGCGATTTCATCGTTCACGCTGTATAAACGTTTAAGTGAAATTCAGATAGGAAAAGTTTTATGAAACACTCCATTTAACAGTGAAATCTCTATTTTTCACCAGAGAAAGGAAATTCTCTTGTAAGGAGAGCAGCGAATAAATGAGATACCCGGTGTACTTGCGTAGTCGCTTTCGCTCGTTTGTCATATTGATTACCGATATACTTGCGAAAGGGTTGAAATGGAACATCGTGGCAATAAAATTCACTATTCCGGCCGGGTTCTCTGTCTCCGGATGACTTCTACTTATTTCAAGAAGCCTCTCAAGCATCCCGAATAGACGGATGTATGTTTATTGACAACGTAAAGCAAACATTCGGAGAGGATTCTCTCGAATTCCGACCCCATTTCTTTTATTCGCATCCAAATTGATCTTATCGCATCGCATTCCATCAGACGCATCCTCCAATTTCCCTTCGTCCATCACGATACAGCTAACTTCTACTCGAAAAGTCGATATTTACTCGAAATGACTTATATCGATATTTATCATTTTCCACCGTCAATACTTCTCGGCATACAGAGCTATTAACACTAGATTTAGGGGGCACAAAAAACAGTTGTATTTTATTAGTCTATGTAACTATGAGACTAACAATAAGACATTTATTCTGATTTTTAACAAGTGTTATTGTAACACTTGCCGTAAGCAACATATAAACTGAATAAATAACTCATAAATGTATCTTCACGATATGAATAATCGTAAATTAAGTGATAAAACTGTCGCATCTTAAGATTCAAGATGAAACACAAATTATTTGTGATTCTATTTGAACGTAAAGTCGACTTCGTGAAAAGGACTGCGCTGATGAACGAAAAATCTTAATTTCTTGAAGAGGAGACGTTAATTATCTACGAGCACGTCTTAACCACTTTGACTGCAACGCCAGCAACCTTATTTAATCACATTATAATTGAAACGTCAAGTTGTATGACATCAATTATATTTCAACGTTCTTACGTTTTGTGGATCCAAATAAAATTAGAAACTTGTAATAGTCAGAGTAGAAATTTTCTAGAAAGATTATTACGCGGTAATTACTATAGTATTGCATACTATTATGTAATAATGATCGGTGTAGCCAAAAGTAACAAACCTTACGATGCAATTTGAAAGAAAGAATATGGGAGAAATAAATCGATAAGCTATGAAAAAACAGATTATATCTTCTATTGCTCTCGTTGAAATCGTTCAAATTGTTTTCCGCGCGAATTCCTGTAAGAATAAATGTACAGGAAAAAGCCTAGATTTTTTTTTATTCGATTGAATATTTATTCAATAGTATCGAATAAAACTTTATTTGTTAGTCTTTATGTCATATCTCTATCGTTCGAATATAATATTGCCGAATTCTGATGATAGTTAAATAAGCGATAATAGTTAATTAAGCGACACGACGAAAATATTTGTATAATACAGTAAATTCTCCCAAATTTTCCTTCAGCTTGCAAACAAAATGGACAATTTGGGAAGAGGATCGTTTCGCAGCTCATTTTTATAGTTGTCGATAGTCAACAATTAAAAAAACGAGGCGCAAAGCTCGGATAATCGTGCCTTCATTTCCCAAAATGTCCATATTTGTTTACAAGCTGAAGGAAAACTAAGGAGAATTTACTGTATACAGTTTCAAAATTAACGCCGCGTAGTAAAGTTTCTATGAAAACAGTGGACAACACAGACAAGTTTGAAAGAACTTGTGTTTTATTCAAATTCGAAAATTTGAATAACTTTCTGAACGACTCGAAATTTATTTATCATCGCGAATGTTTACATCGAAAAACATGTGCAGAAGTTTTACCCTGGTTCGCTCCGCGTTTTTACCGTTCATTAAACGTTCTAAAGGTACCAATTAGGGCACTTTGCGTGCTCACCAATGCAACCGAATGCATTATGCACACAGCGAACATTTTTCTTGAGTTTCTTCTCATAATATTCCAATTCGATTGCGAGTTTCGCACGCGTTCGTATGGACGTCGAGTGTTCGAACGTATTTACGTGTAGTATATGAATGATCGATCGAGTGATTATCGATGCTACCGTGTTCCACGAGGTGGTAAAACATCGCGGGGAGAACGCATGCCCACACGCACTAAATTGGCCGGAAAGTGTCCCAAGTACAGTCATTAATTCGACGATTTAATCGTAAGTCTTCGGAGCGTTTCTCCAGTTGTATTCCTAATTTTTATTATCGATATTTACGCGGATACTTTATACTTAATTTTAAGTACGTAATGCTGCGTTTTATGAAGAAATTTCTTGGAGGCCGGGCGAAAGAGTAGAAATTTGTGTACATGTACAGTAATTCCTCTCCCTAATTCGCGCTCAGATTGCGCGACAAAAATGGACAATTTGGGAAGCAGAGATACGATTATTCGATCGTTGCGGCACGTTTTTATAGTTAGTCAACAACTATAAAAACGAGCCGGAAGGCTCGAATAATCGTATCTCCTTCTCCCAAATTGTGCATTTTTGTGCGTAATCTGAGCGCGGATTAGAGAGAATTTACTGTACTATGTTCCATTAAACTTACGAAATATACTAGTAATTTAGAAGCCTACTTTTTACATTTAAATTGACTATTTCGCGGACAATCAAAATGTACAAATCATTTCAAAGCATTAGTATTTCAGGTTTTCTGAGTAAATTCCATAAATCGATGCAATAGTGTCGAGAGAAAAGAAATTTGATTTTAGAATAGAAATATTAGGAAAAACAAATTAACAAAGATTATTTTTTGAGTTTTCTAACTTTTTCGTCGAATTTCGAATGAAAATTACAATTATTGGGAATATGAAATATTTTTTGAAGTAATATGTGCATTGAATGTTGTTTTGCTAATAATTATTTTTAAAAATAATTTAAGAATATATTGGGTTGTTCAGATAATTTCTAGCGATCTTTAATAGAAATGAAAAAAAAATGAGAAGATTGTATTTCTTAATAAATGTATTCAGTAACATCGGTTCCATTCTGTGTAATGATCTTTTGTAATATACGTTTCAGTTTTCAAAACCTGACACTTTAAATGTCACAACTTTTACTATTAAACAAACTTCTAAACAAATGATTCATTAAGTTTAATTACGATACAATCACGACGTAAATATGGTGATAATGCAATGATCAACATAACTAATTTTGTGCAAGTGATCGGCAACTGCATCTTTCAACGTTCGTAATAAAAATCTGCGATCTCACTATCGTGGTTTTATGTGTATTATTTTTAATTAATACGTCTATTTACATTTCATTAACTGAGCAAGCTTTACAGGAACGTTGTGCGATTTCCAGATAGCAATTATCGTCCGTAAAGTGACCTAAAGCAACTTTACAATCGCCTTTTATGCGCTAATTAAAACTTACTTTAACAAGACGTTTTTATTAATTAGAAGTTCGAAAACCGTTTTGAAATAGTAGACGTAAATATCATATTTCTTTGCACAACACAAAGTAACAAACAAGTCTTAATTCTGGCAACATTTCGAACAACCCAATATTATAACAATTATATCATTTAATGATGTAGGTGAATTATTGTACATTATTCTGCAATATATTCTTGAATTGGTAAAAACAATATTATCTGGAATATCTCTACAGGTTGTTTTAAACCTGTCTCCTATTTCCATGAACAAGTCTTCTTAGCATGAACCAGGAAAAGATATGACTTACTTCAGTTTCATTAATACATACGTATGTTTGTATTAATATTGACATATTCTTACCCTGTATACGTTTGTATTAATGTTCATATATCTCGTATTAATTTATCGTTATAAACCAATAAAATGTTTTATTGTCCAAGATTTTCAGTCCTTGAAATTGTCGAAGTAGATCTTACCCTATAAAACTGCCATCAATACCACAAATAAACTTCGTTTAAATCGTGGATCACATTGTTTAGCACAGCTTACAGCTTCGATGTTTCTGAAAATTTTTGCTAATTCGCAAAAATACCAAAAATTTCAGAAAGATAATTCTTTACCCTGGGGCACCCAACGCCGATTTCGATGAACTTGAAGTATGTTGTCAAGGTGACATCGTTTTGAACAACTTTTTCCTGTACATAATACAGGTCGCTCTGCTTTAGTTTTTTAAAGCAACAAGAGAATCGTTGTTTTCACTTCATTAAAATTCAAATTTAACTCAAACTTCATTAATACTTGGTCCAGATTTAGTCCAGATTTAATCCAGACTTAATCCAGACTAATCTATATTTGTTATTAGAATAAATATTTATTATAATTATGTTTATTATTTATTAGAATAAATTAATGTTATAATATTATTACAATATTATTATTATAACGTTCTCAAAGTTATAATATTCGAGAACAATCTTCAAACAATATAGATCTGTATTAGGCAATTTCGAATTACAGTAAATTCTCCCTACTTGACCTGCAGCTGGGAAACAAAAATGGACTATCTGGGAAGAGGAGATACGATTATTCGAGTCTTGCGGCTCGCTTTTATACTTGTTGATAATCGATAACTATAAAAAGGCTCGCAAGGCCGCAAGACTCGGATAATCGTATTTGCTCTTCCCAAATTGTCCATTTTTGTATACAAGCTGAGAGAATTAGGGAAAATTTCTCGAATTTACCGAATTAATTAATACTTTGTGATCATGCGTCGCATAAATAAATTCACCAAACAACGTAATGTCTATATTATAAATATAAAACTCAGCTAAACTCAACGCTGACGGACACTGCCGAATGTTGACTAACAATAAAAATCACTGTCAACTTATGATAAATGTCCCTTTCAACGCAACAGTACCGAACTAATCCGTAGCAAAAGCTTTTGTTAGCCTTCTGACATACAATGACGAGTTGGGGTCGTCATTCATTTCAGATGCCACTAACTCGCCAAAAACTGTTTTCAGCGGACGCCGCGCAGCACATTATTAGATTACTCAGTTGCTTCACACTCGTGCGTCGATTTTTATTTGTTTACAATGTTCAAGATGCCCCACCCTCTCCCACCTTCTCGATAGTACTAATAACAAAGTTGCATCCACAAATCAGTAATCCAAATTTCAAAACAAAACATTCTCTTTCTCAGCTTCCGCATAACTGTACAGTTGAACCAAATTAAATAGTATTTTTCGGACGCATCAAATTCCGTTTTATTTGTATGCGTAGGAAAAAGTTGTCCGAAATAATGTTCTCGACAACGTATTTTCAAGGCCATCGAAATCGGAGCTGGGCCCCCTGAAATGGACACTTAACTTGAGAAATCGAAAGTTCAACTCGCGTTTGAACGTTCGATATCCGAACATCGTTGTTCTTAACAATCATGGTTGACAATAATATTTCCGAATTAATAGCATACTTTGGCACACTGTCCGACGCCTCGGTGTCGGGGAACGTGTGAGTGCGGCCGGGGGCGGGCGGGGGGCAGGGGCGGTTTGGATCATGTATCGGAAAAAAATACAAAAAAAAAACTATACTGAGAAAGATAGAGAAACAACAGGAAGGAAGATACGCTGTAGTCGGTGCAGTGGGTGAGAATAGTAGTGAGACGTATCCAGCGAGTGAACGAGTGGCGGTGCATACTTACGTCCAGTTAGAGGGTGCATCAGAGCAGGGTGCGAGGTGGCTGCTGCAGCGGCTGGTTGCTTGGGTTTGCTAACCTTTGTGTTACTTTTTGCAAATTCCAAACGTATGGTTTGTGGCATATCAGGATCGAATCTAACCCCCTGCTGCAAATAGATTCCCTAAATTAGTAAACCGGGAGCACACGTGGAGGCTTGGATTTGGTGAGGAGAGAACAAATAGAACGCTTGTAACGTTTCAGATTCAAGCGTGCCGCGAGCTTTTCAACGGGTTCTCGACTTTCCTTTCCAGCTTGTCGCATACGCTAATTCACAAATTTTCTAATTAGCGCTCTGACGCGTTCGTTTCGTACGTTCTCTGGCTACCTGACCCTCAACTGCTGAGATGGAGTCTCGTGACATACCTACAGTCAACTTCTACATAGGATTTGGAACGTTGATCCTAGAAAAGGTACAATCGATCGAAACGGTGTACACGTTTTACAGGTTTCGTGAAATTTTGAATGTTTCATCGATGGTAGTAATGTTCGAATATACGAGAGCGCGATGTTTCATTCTTTTCTAATGTAGTCCACGAATAGCTCGTTCTATTAGAATCAGAATCAAAAATTAATACACACTAAAACGAAGACAATCCTTGCATTTATTTGATCTAGAACGGTATATACAATTTAAATATGTCTTTATAAAATTTGGTTAATTAGACTTATTTGAAAGTGGAAGCGTTGTCAAAATTAATCTGACAGTGACCACAGCGGACACATTATTGTACTTTTTAGTGCACAGTTACAACGATTAGAACTTCATCGATTGTAATAAATAATAATTTCTCCGAGGAACAAGAAAATATGTGCACTTATTGTGTGACAACGTATACTTGGATATTTAAATATCGATGAACAGAATTTTATTCGAACTTCTAAAAAACGTATTTAACAGGTTGTTACTAGAAACGGATTATCATATTGATATCGAATATATAAAATTCATTATTACAATGACGACGGTAATTGTCGCATGAACGTTCGGAATGTCAATGTACCAAATAATATGAAAACATCGTCATTTTTCTAGAATCTATGAAATTTGAACGAAAATAAACGTAGAAACACCTGATCTGTTTTCAACAGATTTGACACGATACAAATACGCTCGCACTCTTGGCGTGACATTTTAGTATGTTTCGACTTTAATTGATCAATGTTCCCGAACGATGCGACCGTTTCGATTCTGTTTAATTTGTGTAATTAAGCGCGCTGTATGCATATATATGTGCATATAAACTTTTCTGACTGATCGCGCGTATTATCTGTCCACGTCAATTAAATGAAAATTAACGCGGTCCAGGATTTCTTAATTAATCACTCTACAGGAACAATAATTTTAATCACTCGAATGAAACGTTCATTACAGATTCGTGAACTGTCAGTTGAGTTCGAATTATGTACCTGATCCAATAATGTCTCTTGGCACGATTACTCGAAGGAAAATCATTAAGCTTCGTTTAGACATCGTAGGAGCGGTTTAAAAGCCTATTAATAAGCATTCGAACCATTAAGGAAGCGGTAAGCGTTCAAAATTGAAGGTATACATAATGGAGTGTCAGGATATTATACATATATTAAATGTTCAGCTTGCTTATATACTTTGCCGGAAAACTTAGTATGGGGAGTTTGTTCGAGTTAATGGAATGAATGGTTTTAATACCGCTTTTTGTTGCGAGCGAAGTGCTAATAATACCGCTTCTATCAATATAGAACGATAATCGATATCAACGGTAAATTACAAAAATAGATTGCATTAGGTTGGGTTAGACTGGGGCATGTCGGAATCCACCTCGGCAGTTAATGATTAAACTTCACTTATATAAGGTAAGATGCTCTGAAATCCCACCGGATAATGCATTTCGAAAACATTCGCTGCAAAAAGTAGCCTTAAACTCCTTTTCTCCCGAGATACATATTGTTCATCGCAGCTTGCGACTATTTTCCAAGGTCATTCACCCATCTCTCAACCTCTTGCCTTATACATATAATAATGTCACGAATACTTCGAAGTGAATTGAAGAGAACGTTATCATCGATCGTTCAGAATCGACGAGAAATGCTACTTTTCTCCCGTTAATCCGTAACCATCGATGCACGCCCGCGGACGTCGTAGAAATTTGGATTGTTCACGGCGAATTCACAGCGATCCGACGACGGACATGGTGTTCGAAGTGAAAGCATAAGACAAGAGGTTGATCGAACGGGAGTCAATTAGGGAACAACAGCTGGCAACGAAAGATTCGGAGAAACGATCTTGAGCTAACGATGTAAAACCGACGCTAGGGGATGGGGGTGATAAAATTACAGGGAAATTAGCACAGGGCCGTGTGTATGTGTGTGTCTGTGTATACGTGTCCGTGTGTCTATATACGTGGGCACTGACACAAGTGGGGGTGGTCGTTCGTTAGTCAGTTCCAGGGTGTTCGCAGCGATCGTGTCCATCCGACAAGAGGATGTTTCGGATTTCTCGTAAAGAAACTGGTTACACAGGGTTATCAGACATTGCAGGTTGCGTGAGTTCAGTTGCGGTGGTGTGGTAAAACAAAATCTCTATGTATGCAAGTATATGCATGTAGATATGCATCGGGTTTGTATTTTACCGTGTTCGTTTACGGTAAATGCCTCGCTATTTGTCGACCTATTGGACTTTGATATGTATAAAATAGTGGAGTCGGTTACTGTGCTGCGACCAATTGCTGTGCCGTTCGTTCGTCCTCGGGCATAGTTAACTTCATATTTATCGAATAAGACGAGTTAAATTGTTTTATCCAAAAATAAATAAAATAAAAGCGTGCCCGGAAACGAACTAAAGGCACCGCGCAGTTGGTCACCTGACAGTAACCGGTTCCATTACCCTATTGCTCTTGTACAATATATTTATTGTTGTCCATTGATATACCCGCTGGCTGCTTGCATTACGTCGATTAGTAATTTGTCAAGGAACTAACGATATTCGCGCGTTAACACGCTGATTGCCGTATGAATTTTGTTTGCACCTGTCGACCAGACCGCAGATCTTTAGGTGTGTTTCTATTTTTATATCTAATTTTACGAAAGAATTTTTTCGTCGAGTAAAAGCCTTAACGGCATAGATAAAATAAAAATAATATTAATCAAACTTTATATTTCTTCCAGTTCTTTTAGTAATATCTAATTATTGTTCCAACTATTATTATTCCCTATTTTTATTTGGTGATTATCATCGGCTTGCAGTTTCTTAAGAAAAAACGGCGATGATTTGTATGACATTGAGTACGGGTCACGAATGACCCCGTCATCATCTTTTGCAGTCATTAGTGCCACGGTTAAAGAGAAATTCATTAGAAATATTTGAATCTGTATGAATAACTTTAGAGATTTGAAAACTGACTAAAATATAATTTCTTGTATTAGCTCTTTGAGACACGGTGGGATTAAAAATGTCCCACATTTTTTATGCACGGTAATGCCCATGCATTGGGACATTTTTAGACCCAAATATTGAAATATTACAATAGCTGCATGCGCATTCATGAATCCATGTGACACGCTGGGACTATTCAAGTTCCACCCAATAACAACGAATTGAATTGAATTGTTATTATTTTTGTATGTTTTCATATTATGTGATTCCTTTATTAATGAAAATATACCAATTTTGTCTAATTTGAAACGTAATAAAATTTCTGTGCAACATGGGTTTATTTTATTTTTTCTAAGATTTAATAGTTGCCCCAAAGAGTTAATAGAAATTCGAATATGTCGTAAGTGTATAAATAACCATTGTCCGATGATCAGTAATCATTGAGGCAATCAGCGTGTCAAGTATTTATTATGTTCATTTTCAAGAACAAAGTTTCTTCCCGGAAGTTCGTTCGAACAAGGTTATCATTAGACTATATTTAGCCCTCGGCAGAAACATCGCCATTAAAAATGAATAATTTTTAAACGTTTTTCAAAATAACTACGATCAAATTGATTTCTATATGTAAGATCAATCACCGCAGAAAATCACAACTTATTTTTCTGATATTATTTCTTACAAAGACTCGAAAGAATGCTCAAACTCCAAATTTTTAATTATTTTATTATCTTAAAGTTGACGCAGTTTCGTCATACTTTTCACAATGCTTAAGAGACAACGAAAATCAGCGTATATGAAGTACAATTGCGTGGTTAACCTCGTTGGAAGTTCACGTTCCCAGCAGCGAGCAAGTACAGTAATTTCTGCCTAATTCACGCTCAGATTGCGCACAAAGATGGGCAATTAGGGCAGAGGAGATACGATTATTCGAGCCTTGAGTCTCGTTTTTATAGTTGTTGACAATCGGTAACTGTAAAAACGAGCCGCAGAGCTCGAATAATAGTATCTCCTCTACCCAAATTGTACATTTTTGTGCGCAATTTGTGAGCGCGAATTAGAAAGAAATTTCTGTAGCGAGGCATTGACTCCTTACACCGGTACCACATTTGTACAAGGCCAACTCTAAACAGTAAAATTTCTGTACAGATACATAGATATAATGCGAAACAAAATCGCAGAGACTCGGTGGTGGGGAAGAGCGAATGGAATGGTGGGGGGTGACCACGCTTGTCAGAAGGCAAAACAACGCCAAATTGAATGTCAAAACTTCGAGAGCGTGTAGCATATTCGTAAACCGACAAAAATAATCCTACGGAGATTTGCTCGTTTTGCCGCTGTTTTAAAGAAAATCGCGAAAACAGAAGAAGGACTTCTATTTGTTCACTTATTTACAGCACTTACACACACGTTTACGGTACCGTCCACTCATTGACGATTCACGGTTCTGTTTGGTTGAGTTATAATGATCAGATACCGAAGCCAACCGCATCTGTTGCATATGTATTGTAATATGTCGACATGGTCGACGCGTTTATGCTTTCCGTGATGGTTACAATGTACATTGGTGATAATATGATGAACGCACGAATGTTAGAAATAAGCAACGAAATCTGCGTTGTTTCATTTTCTATGATTTTTCTTCAACACAAAGCAAAAGCGATCAAACGTCTAAACTACCCTCTTTGTCAGTTTTGCGATATTCTATATGTTATCGAAGTTTGGACATCCAATTTAGAGACACCCTATACATACGTGTATATATAATGTATATATATATATCGATAATATGTCACACGGTGCAACCAGCGTTATAACAGTACGGTCTTGGTACGTATACGAAAAAATAAGTATTTCTACTGTATGTCCCAAGTAAAGGAGGGAGAAGCTAATTGTAAAGATAGAGACGGAAGGAGATGTATATATATATAGAGAGAGACAGAGAGAAAGAGAGAGAGAGAAAAAGAGAGAGAGAAAAAGAGAAAGAAAGATAGAGAGAAGAAAGAGAAAGATAGTGTGTATGTGTAGTACTTGATAGGTAAAAGAGCTACATAGCATTAACCCGTGCCAGCTGGAATTTAAGGCAGGGCGTTATTTCATATATTATATAGTATACATACATACATATATATATATATATATATATATATATATATATATATATTCGTTTTTATTATATATATGGATAGATAGATAGATAGATAGATAAATATATTCTGTCGAATACATATACTATATGCGTGTATACGGAAACAAAAAGATTAAGAATTGCGGGCCATGTTTGTACGCGTGTGTGTATGTATACATATAATATATAAAATATGTCTAGATTTAAGGGAGCCCTCGGGAGCTCTTGTGTTTAATCGAGGAGCCCGGGTATTTCTCTTTCGATGCCTCCATGAAACGGGCTATTACCTGAAGGTCCTGTTTCGCCGCTTCCGCGCCAGCCCTCGTGTGAAATGTCACGAATCCCACCGGCTGAAATCAAACAGAATAAACACGTCATTCACTTAGTTCTTGTTACTTCCGTCAATATTACCGAGTACAAGTTCCCTCGTCATTGGCTCTCACATTTCGTCAGTTTGAACGTTACGATAGAACTTTTTGGTTATCCGAATTAATCGAGGAAGCATGACTAGTGTTGGCAATAGAACAGTTATCTGCGTTACAGTGCTAGATTCAATCTTTTTACCGACTTTCACAATTCATTCTGTCGTAGATGGATATCTTTGGATTGAGTTATTTACTCATGCAACGCGTTCGAATAATAGAGATTAATTATTTACTAATTATTTGTTAATCATTTATTATCGGGAATCCAGCACCGATTTTGATGGTTTATTTTTGTGTATATGTTTTCAGGAACACCGTTTTACACAACTTTTTCTAACATGTCGTTCGTTCTTTGATTAATCTTTGGCGTTAAGTGCAGCAGTCAATTAGCGAGGATTGAAAATAGAATCGTCACTGTTGCAACAAATGAATTTGTTATAATGCACTATAACATTCCTTGTCATTTGGAGATGCATTTGTTTTGTATCTGAAATAAGTACAGTAGAGACTCTATTCATCTCTCGAAAGGTTTATTTTTGTAATATTCTGATACCAAACCATTCTATTTAATAATTTCATTAAAATTCTCTACTAGCCGATATATAACGTATCTAAATGTTACAATGATTAGATATCAGAATATTTTGCAAATAAATATTCGGATAACATATTGTTTTTATTTTTATGTTCTCAAATAGCGTTCCCGTTCTATCAAATATCGATCGTACAGTTTCTGCATCCAAATTAATCCTCAAACGAATCCTAGGTCTCTTTTACCTTCTTGTAAATCGAATTAACTCCTTTCCACGTCTTATCTACCTTTTTGCAAACAAAATTTTCTGTTCTTCAAGTTGAATTCACTTATTCGTGATTATTTGTAATCAAATTCATATTACATTTAAAAATTTAATGACGTTTTATAAACAGTTGTTGAAGATTAATTATTTCTAATTATATTTGTATCATCTCACAAATAAGTACGTAAATTCATAGTTTTGAAAATTGAATAAAAGGATCATTTTATTCTCGAAACAGTGAATTCGATTTGCAATAAAACCAGCATGATTAATTTGTAATGCAAAAAGATGAATGCGATACACAAAAGGATGAATTTGGAGTGCAAAACCCGTGTAGAAGTAACACGAAAAAGATAGAAATAAAGTTACAGAAATGTGTTCGAAGTGCCTAAATCTGTATTATTCTTTTAGTTTCGAAGACGCTCTTAGATTAATTTCACTTGAGCTGCCAGTTATCCTAAATTTAATGTGTCTTAAAATGGTCGCGATCGACATATCAGACATCGGACCGAAACTATATTAATATTGGGTATTTGGGTTAAATGGTAGAGCAGTGGTTAGACGCTAGGGATATTCGTGAATTTGTCGCAGCATTACCGTTAAAGTTAATGTGATAATGTTAGTTTCATTATGAGCAGCAGTGTGTAGCCAATAACAAATATTGGGTTGGCAACTAAGTAATTGCCGATTTCAGTTATAGATGTCTCTCACTCCCATTTTTATGATATCCGTAAATGTTATATTATAAAATTATTATTACTATTATTATGTTATTTTTTATTATCCGTGAATGTTAGCAACTGGACAAATTGAACGCAGCGGTCAAGGAAAAGCGACCAGAATTGGTCAATCGTAAAGATGTCATTTTGCACCAGGACAATGCTAGGCCGCACACGTTTTTGTCCACTCGGCAAAAATTGATGGATATTGGTTGGGAATCGATGTTACACCCACCATATAGCCCTGATCTCGCGCATTCGGATTACCACTTATTTCGATCCCAAACAACTCCCTTCGTGGTAAAACTTTTAACGATGATGACGCTGTAAAATCTCACTTAACTCAGTTTTTGGCCGAAAAGGATCAGACTTTCTACGAGCGTGGAATCTTCAAGTTGTCAGAGAGATGGCAAAAGGTCATCGAACAAAATGGAAAATACATTACAGATTAAACTTCGTTCCAAGCAAAAAAATTTCTTATTTCATTGAACAAATCGGCAATTACTTAGTTGCCAACCCAATACGTTCATAATATACACATTAGCATCGTCCTTAATTTTCGACTTTCTATGTTTGCTAGTTTTACCCCCAAGATTATGGCACTCGATAATTTAGAAGCAATCGGACCACGGGAACCTGTGTCGCATTTGTCTCAAAGTTTAAAAATATTAATGATTTCATTTCATTTTCAAACATAATTGTATTACGTTATTTTAGAAACATTGTTAAACGCTTTTTACTAAAATATAATACCTTAAATGAATAATGACAAGCTCTTTGTGTTACTTCCAAAAATATTCAGGGTGTTCCATAATTATGTTAACACCCGGAAAGGGGCGATTCCTGAAGTCGTTTGAAGTAACTTCTTCCTTAGCGAAAATGCAATCCGTGGCTTTCTTTGCGAGTTATTAACGAAAAACATTTGACCAATGAGAAACGAGCTCGGCTGACGCGAGACGGTCGAGTGGAACTGGACGCCGCTCTCGTGCCGCGCCACGCCGCCGATAGAGTACAAATGTGTTTACGTGTTCACACTGGCAGGCAATCCCGGTCCAGGCTTGCTTCGTCCATAAGTCACACTGTACCAAAACGAAGCGAGACGGAACTGGTACGATGTGAACAGTACGCCAAATCTTTCGTTTCAGCGACAATTTTGTTTACAATAACCATGCTTGTATATACCACATCGTGTTACCTTCAATAATTTGATTAGCGAACGAATTTTTAATAATGATTTACGTAACAAATTTATTGCTCTATAAATACATATAGATATACATATACATTTTATTGCTAAAATGTAAAGTATATTTTTACATTCAACTAAATAGTCTATAAGTGATAGTGAATTCGTAGTCATCGAACAAAATGGAAAATACATCACAGATTAATCTGTAATGCAAAAAGATGAATGCAATACACAAAAGGATGAATTTGGAGTGCAAAACCCGTGTAGAAGTAACACGAAAAAGATAGAAATAAAGTTACAGAAATGTGAGTAAGTAAAAAAAATGTTACCAAGTAAAAAAAATTTTTTATTTCATTGAACAAATCGGCAATTGCTTAGTTGCCAACCCAATAATTTCAAACAAAATCGAAGTTGTAGCATTCTAATATTTCATTCAGTTTCTTCAACTATTGTTTAAACATTTTCGACTATTTGTAATGTTATAAAACATATATACACATATTGTTATATTCGAAAGAAACCACAAAATCTCGCGCCACGCAGGCAATATTCATATAACAGTGAATAGTAATAATATCCGAACATCTTTTAAAACGCGTTCAATTTGTTTAAACTGTACCAAACGACTCGAATTTTTTTCAGATTTACTAGACTGAAATGCGACGAGTTTTGCAAAATTTGCAATTGATTGGAATGACAAAAAAATAACAAACCGTTGCTTTTCAATTTCTTTATACAGGCATTGTATAAGATGTAAAAATCTCGAGATTTCCTACAGTTATTAAGAAAATTATTGCGATTTTTAAAACGTGATGAACGGTGATTTTAAAACGTAATAAAAGGTGACCGAATGTTATCGTTACTCACTGTAGCTTCCACAGTTAAACGAACAAGCAAATTCTAAAAGTTAAAAAGTTGACATAATTTTTGTGAAATACTTTGAAAATATTAATCAGGTATATTAATCAGTACGACGACTTTCAATATATTAATCAGTGCATGGAAATTGTAGTTAGATGGTTTAGACAAATGTAGGTTCCACATCTTTATAGTCAATAAATCTGCCAGCTAATTTAAAATATGTCGTTTTTATTAAACACTGCTCAAAATGGATTCAAATACAATGGTGCGAGGTTTAACGACTTATTAAAAGTATGCAGGTACTCGAAAGTACAATGTTTTCGTGTCGAGTAGAAAAAATTCAGACGGGAGCCGGTAAATATTCTGCGACATGCAAAGGAGATCGTATCACGGTGATATTATAAAGTGGTCATTGCGATACGGAGATGTCCGTGATAATCGAATACTTAGTCAAGACATGCAATCTTTACTTATATCGAAGTTTCGAATGAAATTATGTTTGCCTTAAATCAAATACAACATGTAACAAACATGTTGAGAATTTTATTTTTAATTTTTAATGATAATGTGTTCTATAAACTCGTATTTCTTCTAATAAGGTTTGTTAACGCGCGCGTTCTACTGACTATTATCTATTATTAAACTTCTTTGTTACTCGTGTTAGTAGTAGAACAATGATATATTTTTATTTGCTCCATATGCACTCTCATTTACATTTGTCTTCATTTGCAATTGTAATAATTGTTATTTTATTTGAATCGTTACTTAATGAAAGAGGAACCACCGAATTTTTATCATTGTTGCTCCCTCAGAAATGCAAAATTATTTCAATGATAATTTCATATAATTTCTTGAATAATCTCTATGCTCTTTAATTTCTCTTCAGATATCTTTTAACATTTTAATTTTATAAATTATGGTAACATGCGCATTGTTATGTACTTTAAACGTGTATACAAGTATAAATGTAAATGCTTTCAATATATTCTACATTCACATAGTACATATATAACTCCTATTTTATAAACTTTAATCATGTCAGTATAGTCATTTATACAATCTTGTATAAAACATAAACTAGAAAACTTTCAGCAGCTTTTACATGTTAGTACGTTTATGGATTCTATTATTTAATTTTTAATTGGAAATTTCATTAAATCACTTTCCAAATTACAACAATATAAACGTAGTTACACTGTAAAAAGATAGTTACAAGCGCTTTAAACTTTCTATATCTATTTTATAATAGGAAGTTATTTCTAAATATGGTGAAATTACGTCTCAAGAATTACTTTTTAGATATAATATGAATATAAAGTATTCCACGTTGGAAAGGATATTCTGCATGCAAAAACAAATCGAAAATATACGTTATGATTCATTCATATCACGCCTCGTTTCCGGGATAATCGATTTCACAAGTTTGTTTGAAATGCATGGCTTTGCGATTTCAATTTCAATTATCCTGGAAACAGCATATTGTACGAATACATTTTATGCCAGATTCGGTGAAACACTTTATATAAATGCTTTATAATAGTAAATATATGTACATGTGTATATATACGTACATGCATAATAAGATATACAGAACTAAATGTACCAGAAATATTGCTATTTAATGTCTTTTCGTTGAGCACGTGCAGGTAATTTGTGAAATATTCAGACATCTCGTCTAAAAAAAGTTGGACCAAACAGATTGAATTTTTTTGAGATACCTGAGGGACCATTTTACTAGGTAATATCTAAAAAGTTGTTTTCAAAAATTGCAATCAGGTTTAGTGACAACAAAAAATTAAAAAGTCACGATTCTGAACTTTTTCATTCGAGCTTATAACGAAGATTTAAACAATGCATTTTGTACATCTCAGGGATTATACTAAAATTAATAATATTAATATAATAAAATTAATAATATTAATATAATAAAATTAATAATATTATGATAATAAAATTAATAATATTATGATAATATTGTTATACCTATAGCGTCGATGTTATCAGTGATTGTTGATATCACTTGAATATCGAGCCTCGTTTGGGTAACAACGATGTAACAAAAACATTTGGAGAGTCGTTTGACAGTTTTGAAGCCTCTTACAATAAGAATCATATTTTTTTATACAGGGAGTCCCAAAAGTCACACGTAATCGGGAAATGAGGGGTTCCTCAGGTTATTTGAAATAACTTTTTTCTTAGCGCAAATGCAATCCGCGGATTAGTTTACGAGCTATTAAAACGCTGACCAATAAGAGGCGAGCTTGGCTAGCACAAGGCGGCCGAGCCAATGAACAGAATTGGGCATCGTCCGCTCGTTGGCTCAGCCGCCTTGCACAAGCTGAGCTCGCTTCCCATTGGCCAGTGTTTTTCGTTAATAAGTCGTAAACAAAGTCGCAGATTGCATTTTAGCTAAGGAAAAAGTTACTTGAAATGACCTCAGGAATCCCTCATTTCCAAATTGCGAGTGACTTTTAGGACAATTCTGTTACGTGGTCGGCCCCAAGCAACAATATATAAAATAATAATTATAAGAATTCTGGAAATTATTATATCTTCAATTGTCTGTAGTTCATAACGATTAAATTTTCAGCAAATTTAAAAGTTACGAAACGCATCATTTAAATTTTCTTTATAGGCTCAAATATGAAAGTTATTTCTTTTTGTGTCATGGTGTAGTAAATTAGTACCTTTAGTATCTTTAAAAATTTCAAATCATTTGATCCAATTCTGAAAAAGTTATTTCTTTTAAAAGGTGTCCAATTAATACTTGGTTCAATTTTGAAATCCAATTACATTTGGTCCAATTTTAAAGTTATTTCCTTTTAAAAGCTGTCCGAATATTTTAGTGATTAACTGTACATTGTATGCACACCATAAGAATAATGTTACGTTAATACGTATTTTCATTAATCAATGTAGCGACATTTTTCACACGCTTATTCGACTACACGCTTTCCCAGCGACGCTATAAATACTTCCTTTCTACTAATAACTGAACAAACGACTGCTCAGCTGTAATAAATGGACAAGTGTTACTTAAATCTTCTTTACGTAACCGCTGGGTGATGCGTGCGACGCGACGCACGATTCATGGTGTCATAAAAAAGGACGATCATTCACAACCATGGAACATTAAATGAACCGAACAAAGGTGGCAGGGTACCACACACTCTCATAAAACACTGCAATTACTGTCGCGGTGTGATTAATCACGGCGTTCTTCGGATCGTTCCAGTGTTTTCCGAAAATAATCTGAGCAAACAGAACTTCATCGAATTTTGATGATAAATCGTAGATAAATTCTTAAATTGAAGTGTTCTTAGGAATTCCTTTCCCAAAAATATGCTTTTCTCTTTTATTACAGTTTTAGAAATTATTTAAAGACTTAACTGTATATGCCAATAAATGACCGATCTTACATCGTAATAATTGGATGGAACTCCAGCTTATCGTAACTTCTTTCGAACTACGGTAAATTCTCCCTAATTGACGCTCAGATTGTGCACAAAAATGGACAATTTGGGAAGAGGAAATACGATTATCCGAGCCTCCACGTTCCGAATTGTCCATTTTCGTGTACAAGTCGAGCGTCAATTAGGGAGAATTTATTATATTAAGTGCTGCGAACTAAAATCATTTTTGTTTGGCTTCAATCGATATTGAGCTGTAGTTGTGCAACAGTAAAAATGAACTTTTCAGTATACATATATTTTCTTATGTCGAGAACGGAATCTTGTACAGCAACATTAAATATTTCTCTGAAGTTCATTGTACAATGCAGACCACATAGATTATTTTTTCGCATTCTTGCTCCAATGTCCGAAGCGATTAAAAATTTAGGTAATATTTACCTGTACATATATTTATGCACCGCACTGCATGTATATCTATTACGGTGCGATGTTATGAATTTAAAGGTCAACGCGCACGGGTCACTTCCTTAATTTCCCAGTCAATTTAATCAATATTTATGTCACATTCGTCGTTTTACTGCCATGTCGCTGAAATCCAGCGACAGTCAAATGACGAATGCGGCAAAAATATTGATTTATATGGCTCGAATATGGCTGAGAAGGTGCCCGTCTGTGTTGACTCTAACACACCCTGTATAACCTCTTAAACGTTCTTTTTTAATGTTTATTTATACGCTACAAACATTTAAAAAAACCTAAAATGTCGAACATAAATATTTTAGTCGAGTGTTACTATAGTTATTCGAAAGTCAACTCGTCCATTTTTAAAATGGGTATAATTTTTAACGCAGGTTCTCATTATACGGGAAAATAAAAGAAAAAATTATAAAAATTTGTATTGCGTCAATGAAAACATTGATTGTATTACTTTTATAATTTTTTAGTTTTTGTTTTCATTTTATTTTTCTATTTTTTTTTTACCTTTTTTACTTTCTTTTCAACTTTTTCATTTTTTCAATTTTTAATACTTTGTTTTATGCTTAACAATATTACAACATAACATGTACTTTTAATTTAATAAGTATGTTTGTTAAAATATGAATTGTTATTCGAATGTCAATGGTGTGCAAGGCTTGTTAAATTTTGTCGGTGAGTGTACATCAACTTTTGTCTTCTGAAAGCAGAGAAAAATTAACATAACTAATACGTGTTTTGTACCAACAATAAGCAATATAATGGAATCATTTTTTAAATTCACTTCTCTCACTTCTTGCTGTTTCATAATACAGTAAATTCTCCCTAATCGACGTTCAGCTTGGGAACAAAAATGGACAAACTATAAAAACGAGCCGCAAGGCTCGATTAATCGTATTTTCTCTTTCAAAATTGTCCATTTTTGTTTCCAAGCTGAGCGTCAAATAGGGAGAATTTACTGTATTTCTGCATTCGTTTATTAACCTTATTACGATCCCAAGGACTTGCAGCATAGAATAATAAGGGAATAAGAGAGTAAAAATAGTGGCCGACTTTGGGATCAGCCTACTATCGACAGAAATTATTATTGTGCCTTTCGTGTCGTATAGATCAAATGAAATTCATGATAAACCGTGTGCCGGGGGTTCGTGATTTTTCATTTCGTGACATACGTTACATTCTCGGAATTCTTATCGGAATACAGAATTTCCGAACGTAATACACTGTTCTACCGAGCCCATTTTTATCAGCACGTCCATCGTGCTGCCCGTACGTATATGTAGGTTAATAGTTTTGCACTCGCTACATAAAGAAGCACAATCAATTTTCACGTTTCTTTCTGTGACGTTTCTGCACGCGTTCGAAATGGAATCGTTATTTTTGATTTCACATAAATCGAATTAACGAGAAATGTACAGGGTTTGCATTTAAGTTATCACTTAAATTAATACATCCGTGTGCGAGGGGTTCAATATTTTCTGAGTCGGTGATCTTTATTGGCGAGGCATATTGTTTGAGAGAGTGCCCGACAAATATTTCGAATAACAATTGAATTCGTGAGACATGCGATTTGTTTGTAGACGGGATTTGTTTCTAGAATTGTTTCTAGAATTGTTTCCAGAATCTGCTTCTAAAATTTTCTAAATCGAATCACAAGCACGATGAATGCATTGAAAACTGGGACAAGTTGTATTTCTGTTGCGTTTGCAATTAGAGAAGCATGTTCGAAGAAAAAGCTGAGTAATTTAAAGGGATCTGCTCTTCGAGTGGAACTTTTTCCTCGTACAGTGTATTATGCACACCTATTACGAGATCGTACAACTACTTTAAATACGCATAAATGTTTCGCACAAAGCGAGATAAAAAATTTGACGATTTGCGATCCAGCGTAATAAAACGAATGTATGTAAATAAAACTTAATAAAACAAATCGGAATGTACAATTAATTTGTCTTGCACAGTTGCAATTGGCAATGCTTACTGTTAGTCTAATTTTCAATCTTATCGTTACAGGTATCTTTTTCAAAAAACTAACTAACATATGTTACTTTATGACGATGAAAAGACTATTTATTTAGACAGTTCGCTATTTTTATTACAATGTATACTTGGATCGAGAAATTTGTTCAATCTATTCTAATGAAAGACTCTTTAAAATTTCAACAACATTGAAATAAAAGTGTTAAATATGTATTTATAAAGCTAGCAATTTAAGATTTCAATGAATCGTTAATCGATGATTTCTCTCGAATATCTCGAAATCTAAGCGAGAACGAGCTAATGTGCAAAGGAAAAGACATCCAAAAATGTTGGAAATCGGAGATTTTTAAGAAAATGTTTTCAATTAATCAACAATATTCCACTAATTTCGTATGCATAAAATTTCACGTGTCAAATCCACGCGTCCAGGACATTGTTCCTGATTTTTCGAAGAGTGGTCACTCCAATCGTTGTTTGTAGGGTAAAACACCTACAGAAGATAAATCATTGTTATAGTTATCGATATAATTATAAATTTATAAACATAGAATTATAAATTTATAGATAAATAGATTAATAAATAGATTAACACGTTGACTGCCACGCGTATTTACAACAAAATCTCCTACATGCCACCCGTGCCGCTATAGGAAGCGTGCGCTGTTAATTCATATCTGTTTCTGTTCCTGCATGAACAGTTGGAATCTTTGCCGAGTACCGAATAGTATAACTTAAAATCTCTGCCCTTATTTTTTTTCAATAATGAAAAGAGATCGGATTGCCCGGAAGGAGAAGCATAAATAAAATTACATCGTCAGATTCTGATGTGGATACTGATAAATATAATCTTAGTGATAATGAATGTTATGAAGATACTATTGACGAGATTTTACGAGAATTGGTCATGGAAGAAGAAAGAAATGTTGATGATACTGAGGAAGCTATAGTTCAAATAAAAGATACGAAATGGACCGATCAGAGGCACGAGCATATCTGAAAAAACAAACAACTTTTTGTCCAAGCTGTCCTGATCAACCTCAACTTTGCAGAGAATGTTTTAATGCTATACACTGCGAATAATTTTTTTAATAAACCATTGTTATAAGAATTCAATAGTTTCATTAGCTCCTGTAGAATATTTGTCGAAATATTTTCGGAAATCCTTTGTAAGTAGTCAAATCAGCGTCACCCGAATTACGGGTGACGTGGCCTGATGAGAACTTTTGCTGTCACCCGAATACGGGTGACGCGGCAGTCAACGTGTTAATAGATAATAGATAAAATACGTAAAAAGAATTTATAGATTTTGTCATGCTTGTAAAATAACGCACGTTAGTCACTTTTAGAGCTCGAGATTTAGTGTTTAACGAAATAGTTAGAGCTCTGACAATTTATATAGAATTGTATTGTAGACGAAGAACATTGTTTAGCGCAAACAAAAACTGATAAACGGCACGAGAGCCGATTCTGCGTGACTATTCGGCCAGATCCTTTAGTAGACGCATGGGAACCTTTGAGGTCGACCGTAATGAAACTCATCCCGGGTTTCAAATGCTTAACAACAAGACCCGGCACAATTCCTTGTACCCGCGGCCTTCGTACATATGTTTCCTCAGTTTCAACTCGTAACTATTCCAAAGGATGGAAAATAAACTGTCAATGAAAGAAAAACGAGCCCCACCTGGAAATTCCAGCAATTCACCTTTGCCATGGTGAGACGAATGCAATTTATTCGGTCGGTGGTAAAGAAAAAGTGCGGAATCAGAAAAAGGAGGAGAGAGAGAAAGAGGGAAAGAGAGAGAGAGAGAGAGAGAGAGAGAGAGAGAGAGAAAATAATTCGTTCCATCTGCAAGTACTTTTAAAAACTTCGTCCGTCGCAATTGAAGACGCCTCTTTTGCTGCGGACGAAAAAAAGAATTGAATAAGGCAACTTCTGTTGAACGCTAGTCGTTTCACGTTCGCCGACTGCTGCGTACCGTTGTCGTACGAAACTGCTGCCCTAGTCGGCCGCCATCATAATTTCCCAACCCCTTCGATTATGCGGAATTCCGCTATACGCAGTACGCCCGCGTCGAGTGCCATACATGCATAATCCCGTACTTGCACTTTTCCACAATTGTGCTTACCACATACAAATCTGTTTTTTTCTGCTGCCTCCACCCATCTGCAGCATCCTACACTCGTCTCGCCTGCTGCAGAAATTCTTGCCGTCGCAGGAAAATAATAACGCTTGTTTCCAGTCGTACATGTTACAATGTTTACGCCCAGAGTTGGGCGAATTATTTCGAGTAAATATATAATATTTGTTCAAAATAATTATTCGAATGAATACTTTTTAGTCGCATATTTTATTCGATTAATTTATTCGAATGGAGATTGTAAAGTTATTCGAATAATTTATTCGAATAGAGATTGTAAAATTATTCGAATAATTTATTCGAATAGAAATTGTAGAGTTATTCGAATAAATTATTCAAAAAGAGATTGTAAAATTATTCGAATAATTTATTTGAATAGAGGTTGTAAAATTATTCGAATTGTAATGCGAATAACTGTTGACTGTGCTTGTTCTTACGTAATTTGATAAGAATATACATATTGATACGAATACATTCAGAATCAATGTGTGTTCAATGTCAATTACTTATAGAATTATAAAAAATTGCCGATGTCTTTCTCTACCAACCCTAGAAAGATTATAATTTAATTATGCATTAATGATCAATCTAACCAAAAGTGAAAGACTAATTTTTGCAATAACTATTTTAGACATGGTCTATATATATATAGTACACTAGTCCTAACATCTAAAAAAAATTCAAGACGTTTGGTACAATTTTTGGAAATGTTACGCTATTTTAAAGGATATATTCCCCGGAAATGCCACACATTTCGGTTTGCTGTGAATTTCCCTGTACTAGTCCTACGCGTCTGTAATTTATTGCAACGTCGATCCTAAGGGTCGACGGAGTCGGTCAAGCGTGTGATGCGGCACGCGACGCAATTCCCGGAAGGCAACACAAAATGGTCTGTTTGGGTGTGAGTCAGGTAAGAAAAATCGCGGAGCTACAAGGTACGTAGGTATTTGGTTTGTGACCGTCGAATCGTGGCATGTGGTCTCCGAATTGCCTTAGAATCATGGCAGAAAATTAGAAACAAAAAAGTTAAGTCATCGTTTTTATTCTAGCATTACTACGTATTCATATTAATGTACACCGGCATGCTGGCAGCTGCTTTTTTTGCCGACTGTCCCGAGTTTCTATAAAAACAAGCCGCGAGGCTCGAAAAATCGTGTTTGAGTGTCTGGCGATTACCGTTTTCAATTCCGAGCTCCGGGCCTTCTAGGGAGAATTTACTGTATACAGCAATGCTTGGATAATTGTAAGCCATTTTTTTTGCTTGGAGAGGATTATCCTTGACACACTATGAAGCATCACGTCAAACGGACCGTGTAATTATTTACCTGATCCGGGCCCGAATATCCGCGGGTCAACGCATATTAAGTATAATGCATAATGTACAGATGAATCTTTTTTGTTTTTGTTATTTTTAAATAAAACTTTTTCAAATGTATTTTTGAGACTTTTTCGATTAAATAAGATCAAACACGATACAACTTGGGTTTATAAAATATAACATTCCAAAAATTATATCGTGTTTGGTCTCTTATTTTAATCAGAAAAACCTCGCGATTACGTTGGTAAAAGTCTCATTAAGAAATAAATAAAGTTCACATTGCGTTATTATTATATGTATCGTTCATTTGCTGTTCTTTTCTACGTTCTTTCTCTACGCAAAGCAGAAAGGCAAAACACTGTGTAACTATGACACTTCGGACCCGAGTTTCATTCAGTTATCTAATCATTGCTGCAGTCACTTTTGATCCTCCCTGTATATTCTTAAAAAATGCACACTATCTAAATCATTGTCCTATATATCGTTAAAAACAAGAACACGTTCGGTAATAAGAAAAGGTAATTTTCTTGTTGTTAATTAAATATAAGAGAACACCAGAATTTGGTTTCGTAATATTAAAAATACGATAAAACGTTCTTCGATTCTACGAAATTTCTTACGTCGTTAGTTTTTCGAATGTTGTCTACATAACACAGTTAGCTTCACAGAAACCGGAACAAGGAAAAACGTTTCTCGCCAACTAAAATGGTTCTTCACAGTGAAAGTAACACAGACATTCCGCTAATGTTTCGCAACGTAAACGTTCTCCCACATTTTTACCAGCTCACAAATGCATAAGTTATCGCACTTCAGTCAAACGATTGCGAGACAACAATTTTCCATTTTCCTTTTTTTTTCTCAATCGGTCACCGACCGTGCCGGATCGAAATGAGAAACGTCCGTTGCGATACGAAAGTTGTTCAACTATCGCTGCGAATTTCTTTCGATGAAGCTCTGCAACGAAAAGTAATCGTGCATAGTACAAAGCTATAGAAAATTCATAAACATCCCGTCAGCCAGTGACAGTGATAAGTGAAGCTGGAAGACGGGACGAGTGTGGTTTCACGCGAAATACAAGAGTGCAAAACGGTGTTTGCTTTTTAAGCAATTCTACGAATTTCTCCTGGGGAAAAAGTCGGAGGATGCACGTCAACTTCACCGCGAAAGTTTGCGAAACAAGTGAATGTCATATCTCGTTGCAAAACAATTAGTGAATTGTACGAGATAGTTAATTATTCGTTATTTGAATACTCAGCAAGAATACGTTTCGCTTTTAGAATTGTTTCGATGCAATTAGATAAGCTATGCGATAAGATTGAATCAATCCAGGATTATATAAATAATGTTTAATATAATATAATATAATATATAAAAATATATAGACAGGAAATCGATAACAGGACGAACGTATTTACATCCAGAAATATTAACGAGAACTGAACAAAACATGTGGAGCACGCCATTAGGATTGTCTGATACCACAGTTACATAGCCGCTATGTCTACAACGTTAATCGATTTCGATGAAATTTTTATCATGCATACAGGGTGTCCCATAATTATGTTAATATTCGGAAAAGGGCGATGCCTGAGGTCATTTGAAGTAATTTTTTCCTTAGCGAAAATGTAATCCGCGGCTTCGTTTACGAATTATCAACGAAATATACTGACCAATGAGAGGCGAGACTCATTGGCTCGGCCGCCGCGCGCCATCCAAGCTCGCCTCTCATTGGTCAGTGTTTTCCATTAATAACTCGTAAACAAAGCCGCGGATTGCATTTTCGCTAAGGAAAAAGTTACTTCAAATCACCTCAGGAATCGTCCCTTTCTGAATGTTAACATAATTATGGGACACTCTGTACATGTTACCGAGATATACAAAACGTGGTTTAAATTTTGAGTTACAGACATACATAAAAACGTTACTTTTCTTTATTTTCGTCTTTCCAACCAATTGAAATTCTTGCAAAAATTTATTTACTCATACATTAATAAACATTCATCTTGTAATTACAATCACCCCGCATCCGATCGATTAGTTAAGGAACTGATGGCGCGATCTTCATTTTCATGAGACGTATTGTCTATATAAACACTTTTACTCATCTCCTGTACTCGTCTATGTATTCTTTGAACGAAGTTATTAATTTGCAGTATAAATTGATTAGAATCAATGTTATGTCAAGGTTATGTCACGGTTATTTTAGGGGTTAAGGAACGATTAATTAAAGGATTGGTGACATGATCTTCACTTTCGTGAGACGTATGGTCTATGTAAACACTTTTACTAGTCACTGTAGATGTGTCTATGAACTCTTTGAATGAAGTTATTAATTTGCAGTATAAATTGATTAGAATTAATGTTTTCGTTTTTCTTCGCGATTCTCCCGCCAAGTTTAATATTCGAAAAACTGACGGTTACCGTAAGCTTAGCGTTGAATTGAATAAAACGTGTTCGTAGGGTGTGCGATTCGATATGATAAGGCGTGGCGTGGGGGGAAGAGGGGTGGGGGGTTTAATGCACATGGTTCCCGGCCGTATAAAAAGCACAAGAGGTATAACAGGTATAAAAAGTATAAAAAGTATAGAAGGTGAACCGGTAGAGATTTTGCCGGCAACAAAACGTCCGTCGAAGTTGCGCCGCACACGAAATAAGTTGGTACACCGCTGCGTTGCGTTGGTTCCGTGCAATCAGGCCTTCGCCGACCGCCCCCGGTCACTGGCACTGTTCGGTACGAATCAATACGAGACAGTTTCAGCTACCATTTGTTTGTTCTAATTGCCCCTTCGTCGGCTTTCATGGAATATTGAATTTTCTGGAATTTCAACAAATTTTTCTGGATACGGTGTAATGGCCGTGCTGCGGATGTTTATGCAATTCCAATATAATATATCGAAATGCACGCGTCGCCCACAAACAAACACTGCTGTACACGTGTTTACAAAATCTTCATTGATTTATCATGTCGACCCTTTTACCTCTTGCACTATAGTATCGTGTCAGACTAGTTACGGAGATCCTTTGTTTCAAATCGAAATAAAATTCTATTCTTCGATTATCAATGTTTCATTCGAATGCTTACATTCGAGGAAATGTTTGCATGCATTAAATATAAACTCTTTTTTTCGTTTAGAAATGTACTTGCGACAAAGAAGTGCTGATATAAACGTAGCTGTGAAAGAATTCGTATCGCAAGGGGTTAACGTTACGACTATCGAGGAATCAAAATCATTTGTTTTGAAATAGCTATAGAAATTGTAGAACGTACCCAGACAAAAAGTAATTATCTAATTTTGTTCACTTTTTATCTAGCATTTTTTGAACTCGCGGCACAAAATCCCTACGTTAATATATTAGAATTGAGCATGTTAAATTTGTTAGAAAATATGTTTGAAATTGCATAAGTCTAAATATAGCGAAATATGTTAGAATTGCATAAGTCGTTTGTAAATTGTTAGTTATAGAATACGACAGGCAGAAGCTAACATTTAACCGAAGCTGAGAAAGAGATAATTATTAAATTATTTAAAATAGGTCAGAAAACAACTGGCACTGTCAAAGTGTTTAATATAAATCGTCGTGTTATTACTAACATTATAAAACAATTTGAAGCGCGTGGAAGTGTTACAACGACACTACGAGTCTCCACAAAAAAACAAGTGAAAAGCGAGACCGTCGAACCATAAGATCTACCGAGTTGAACAAAATGATTGGTTTCACGTTTTTTCTTTCGAAGTTGCACAAATCGTAAAGACTCTTTCATAGGAAACAATCGAACTTTAATGCAAGCATACCTAGATTATAATAAAAATGGCAAAATATCTAAATAAATACAGGCTTTTCATCGTTATAGAGCAAATATAAGATCAATTAAGCCTCGAGAACGTTAGTAGCAAAACAGTTCGGCATTGTACAGACAAAAACAATCTTCTCTTCACGCCCAGCATACAAAAAGCTACAAAGTTCAGGAAAAGAATGGTATCTATTAGAAATTCTTTTTTATCATATTTTGTAACACTAAATGTATCAAGGTCTATTGTATAAGTGACTGATACGTGTCGGTTTATAAAAATTACGAGATTGAATTTATCTAACCCGACAGTACGCATCTATCTAACCCGATAGACTCCCGAAATTAGGAAACCTTATCTCTTTCTCGTATGTATATTATATTCGGTCTACCAAAAAGTTCTGTCCATTTGTGAAGTGAAAGAAAATAATAAATTTTGCATACATTTAATAATATTTATTTTACAATATAATTTCAGTCGTTACTTATAACCTTATGTCAGCGTAATGGCAATTTGCAAATACCACATTTTTGAAGAATATTTCTACGATATATTCATAATATAAAAAAACTTGAAGTGACACTATCGGACAGAACATTATTTTTTATATTATTTTTTATTATAATTATATTACACTAATTTCAAAGAGACATACATTAACAATAAATGTCACTTCTTGCTGGGAATCCGTGAGCACGTGCATACTGCCGGGTTAAACCTTTCACAATTTTCGTAACGGCGTATGCCTGAGCCAAAAAGTATATTCAACAATTTCCAATCGAAGCAGCTTCATAATTTCAACAATTGCAAAGTAAAAAATGTGAAACTGATCGCTTGACCGTGGCGGTGCATTTGGCGTGAATTTCTGCCAGCGCGGGCGTCTTAATTCCCATTTCGGTTTAATTCGTGGCGAGTTTCTGTAACGAGGTCGATCCATCGCGAACACGTTTCCGATTTCATCGGACCGATGCGCGACGAGGCGACGCGCGACGTCATTTTGCATTCTTCGGAGGAAATGCATTCCTTTTATGCGATCGATATCATCCCTGCCGCGTTATTTTAGAGAGCTTCGGGATGCGGGTAAAGGGCAAAAGCGTCGCGCAGCTACGCGATGTGAATACAAGCGTACACAGAACGTACACACAGGCGCACGCGTGTGCACACGCACGCGAATACACGGGGCCACAGAGGGCGGACAAGAACGTTAATGCTTTAACGGAGTGGAGATTTTATAGCGTTAGCGGTGCGGCAGGTTGTCGCGTGCACTGGTTCTACCAGCGGCGCATAATTTAATGCTATCTCGCTGGATTATATACCAGGTCCGAGCCGACATGATGGCTTCCGCGGAGGTATAAAATTGACGTATTTTTTCCCCTAAGAATCGATTAGATGTTTTTCCGTGTTACGTGACTCACGTAACACCGGCCGCCATCGTTGACGCCATCGTCGCCGCGCCGCGGGGACTTCGGTTCCCATCGTCCGTGACCTCCGTAACATCGCAATCGTTGTTGCAATCATTGTTCACCACATATCATTAACCAGTTAGCTGTGTTTGACGAGTATATTCGTCATGGAGAAGTGACGGTATTTTGAGTCATGACGAGTATACTCGTCGTTTGTAAAAAGTAGTGGCCTCCCTTCAAAATAGGGAGTTCCCTTAACCAGTTAGCTGTGTTTGACGAGTATATTCGTCATGGAGAAGTGACGGTATTTTGAGTCATGACGAGTATACTCGACGTTTGTAAAAAGTAGTGGCCTCCCTTCAAAACAGGGAGTTCCCTTAACCAGTTAGTTGTGTTTGACGAGCATATTCGTCATGGAGAAATGACGGTATTTTGAGTCATGACGAGTATACTCGTCGTTTGTAAAAAGTAGTGACCTCCCTTCAAAATAGGGAGTTCCCTTAACCAGTTAGTTGTGTTTGACGAGTATATTCGTCATGACGAAGTGACGGTATTTTGAGTCATGACGAGTATACTCGTCGTTTGTAAAAAGTAGTGGCCTCCCTTCAAAACAGGGAGTTCCCTTAACCAGTTAGTTGTGTTTGACGAGTATACTCGTCATGGAGAAGTGACGGTAAAAAGTAACGACCATTGGCTATTAAAATTGTAATTTTAATGAAAACAAAAACATATACTCAAATTTCAAGATGTTTGAAATATTTCGAGGCCAATCCTACACGAAGCTGTTTACATTGTTATAAAAATAAGAATAGAAAAGAATCACGATATTTGGTGTTCGAAGTGCAATGTGCCATTGTGTATCGTTCCTTGCTTTACCAATTCCACTCTACAGCAGCAATTTGGATTTTTAACTTTTATAACTATTTGATTGTTCTTGCGTTTTTCGTTTATTATATACGCAGTATATATTAATGTTAAGTGAATAAGTAAATATCAGTAATAAAAATGTTAATTTTATAAAATGATACCGTCTTTTTGATCCAATATTTTTTAACAGCGACACTTGCTCTGCGTTTGACGAGTATATTCGTCATCGCTTGATTCTCGCGACACATGTAGGTGCGCGCTCTGAAAAGGAGGCGCTACAGCTAACTGGTTAATGATACACTACTACAAGACTTTTGTATAGATTCGGGAGCTAGTATGTAAATTGAAATGTATTGGGCACTTCTTTTTATCTGAGAACTGACTCGAGCATATCTGGACGAAATAGCGAGAAATTCGAGTTTCTGTGCAACTGGTTTCTTGCAGAAATTTCATTAACACTTTAACTGCCACGTCGTCCATATATGGAATTTTACAGTTTTACATTTCGATCTTAATTTGGAGAAATGAAATGCTTTAATTTTATGAAGATTCTTGTGCATCGAAGTGTTAAATGAAAACTTTCTCTCTCTCTCTCTCTCTCTCTCTCTCTCTCTCTGTATCACGACAATTAATCCTTTGCACTCGAGTGGCGATTATCAGGCATCGCTACAAATTGTTACATCACGTTCCAAAATAATTTTCACATTTGTTTATATTTAACAATTTGAGTGCTTCAAATCAACCCCAAATATTTCCATAATTGTTCTAATATGCTTAATGAAACTGAAACTAGAAAGAGTTGAAGTTTGTCATAACGGATGCTATTTAAAATCTTCTGCACTCTAAACATTACAATAATAACGAATTTTGAAAACTGGTCAAAAATTAGTGTCACCCACTTTTTTTTCTAATCAACATGCTAAAGTTGTTAAAAATCTAGCTGTTGTTTACAAACTCAATTTCTTGTGCGTAATATGATAGAATAAGATAGAAATATTTTTTCAGTTAGAAGAACTGTTTTGAACTTAGACTTAGTATGCTTTTAGCTTGCTTAATTACGTTATTTATTCAATTATTTCCTACGAAAGACTGTTTATAATTTCGACAACTTTTTCATCCGATTCGACACAACTGCAAATATCTGTGCCGACTTTATATTCGGGAATGATTGTTTTAGGAAAAATAAAAGGCCGATGTATCTTCGAATACAATAACATATAATATAACGTTTATTATATACCTGATTATATATTTCATTTTTTTCTCCGAATGGCAAAGCAATAAGATGAATACACAAATACAGTAATTTCTTCCTAATTTGTGAGCACGGATTGCGCACAAAAATGGACAATTTAGGAAGAGGAGATACGATTATTCGAGTCTTGCGGCTTGTTTTCATGTTAATCGTATCTCCTATTCCCAAATTGTCCATTATATTATAATTACTGTCCTTCCTTGAAGGTTGGAATAAAAATAAAAAAACAAAAACTTGTCACTTCGACGGGCACTGTAGGTTTAGTGTTGATAGATAACCTGATTCTATTCAAATCAGAGTGGAAAAATTGTATGTTATCTGGCTATAATAGATTGCTGAAACATCACACTGTAGAAATAGTCTGCACGGCGTTCGATCGAAGAGACGAGGGAACTGGCAGTAAAAAACGTCATCGGAATTATGCAAAATTGCTTCGACCGAGGAGCGAATTCGATTGAATGTTGCCGTTCGAAAAGTTTTCCCATCTGTTCAGTTACCGAAGAACAACCGCGAGAGAAATCTCGATACTTTGCCGAGCTGAATCGATGTTTCCGAGAAGAATCAGCCCGCATACACGTCCGAATTCACCTTCTATTTCGGTGAACGAATATGGAAAACAGCGTATTGGCCGGGGTTAACCTTTCCCGTACAGAAATCTAGGACAGATCCTTCGTCCTGTTAATGCAGTGTGGAACAATTTTTCTTGTCGTGAGCCACGCGAGAAGATACGGCAATGATACGACCTCGTATAATAATCAGCTCTTTGCAATAACCATCAAATATAGGACAAGCATGCCATGATCATTTATCACCTTGCCTTTTTTTTACGATCAATAAACTACGAATTTGATTACATTCATTGTCGAATTATCTAAAACGTAATTCTCACATAAAAATAATACCTAATCGCTTTTAGTAATGTTCGAGCGAAACATGCAAATGCTAGGTACAGTAAATTTTCCCTAATTGGCCCTCAGCTTGGAAACAGAAATGGACAATTTTGGAAGAGGAGGTACTAATAATAACAAACGATTATCGTTTTTATAGTTGGCGATTATCAACCACTATAAAAACGAGCCGCAAGATTCGAATAATCATATCTCCTCTTCCTAAATTGTCCATTTTTGTGTACAAACTGAGGATCAATTAGGGTGAATTTACTGTACAGTCATTTTGTGCGGTCTTTTTATGTCATCTTTCTTTTTGTACGATTATTATGCGGTACATGAATACAGTCAAACCTGTTTTTGTCCCAAAACAGGGATCGCAGAAAGAATCGCATAAAATAGACCGCACAAAAACAAATTTGACTGTATATGTTGTAGCCATGCTTATGAAATTGAAAATCAATTTTCGATCACACGTTTAGTCTGCATAATTAAATTTTTATTATAAGATTGGACATAAATTTGTACATGTATGCATTATTCGCTATCAAATTTTGGCTGATATCATTTTGAAAAAAATTCGTATCATGTATGCTATATTCAAATTCAAGGCTAAGCAATATTGCGAGATATTAAAGTATTATATTATATATTATTATTATACAAATATTATTATATATTTTAATACATAATGCTTAATATATAATTTTTTCGCGTTCTTCCCCGAATCCTTTTCGTTTGAATTTTCCAAGATTATTTTATTGTCGGAAAAGAGAATTGTGTTAATGTTGCGTTGCCATCGCTATTAAAGTTTATACAACAAAGAGACGTCATATTTACACCAACGTTAACAAATCATATTGTCGACCTTATCGGGAAACAGTTTACGGCATGCATTTAATAAACTTACGTAGAGAGACAGATGCGTCGAATGAAACGTCACGGAGATAGAATGAAATTTGTATTGTTTTATAAATTGTACGTGCACGCTATCTATATCGGCGACATAATTTTTCTGCGAACGATTTGGTTTGTAAACGCACTTTTTATTGGTTTCAGAGGTTTGTTATCTGTGTTATGTTATGCGTTCGTTTACACGACTGAATATACGTGCGTTTACAAAAAAGTGGATTCAAGTGATATCGAATGTCGCGTGAATGATCAAATTGTAGAGAATGGTCCGTAACTAGTGGTACGAATCGTGGAGATGGAAATTGCACATCAAATAAACAAGTCGAAAATAATCAACGAAATTTTCATGTTTTTTTGTTTCTTCAAAATGATTGAAAATCAAATTTTCTTTTTTGCATTTTTACTTCGTCCAGTAACTGCATCGTATTGATGTATTTTCTCTTTCACAAGAATAGAGTGTGTCCGTATCGTGTAAATTCAAGCGTACAGATTTTGTGTAAATTTAACAATGCACCGCTATACAACTTGTACAAGGCTGCCTGCGTCCTGTTGGTACACCCGTTTGCTACAGAATCATTGCACGACTTATGGCGTGCCTTTTGTCAATATATTTATCTATACAGGGTGTTCCACAATTATGTTAACACCATGATTTCTGAGGTCATTTGAAGTAACCTTTTCCTTAGCGAAAATGCAGTCCGCGGCTCCATTTACGAGTTATTAACGAGAAGCACTGACCAATGAGAGGCGAGCTCGACCTAGCGCTAGGCGGCCGAGCCAATCAGCGGAATTGAGCTTCGATTGCTCGTTGGCTCAGCCGCCTTGCACATGCTGAGCTCGCTTCCCATTGGCCAGTGTTTTTCGTTAATAACTCGTAAACAAAGTCGCAGATTGCATTTTAGCTAAGGAAAAAGTTGCTTCAAATGATCTTAGGAATCATCCCTTTCTGGGTGTGAACATAATTATGGAACACCCTGCAGAGTCTGTAAATTCTATTTTTAATTCTATTTTGTCCACGTGTAAATCTGTCTATGAAGTCTATACATTTTCTAAATAAAAGCTGCCATATCGAAAATCGTGTCTCGCTGATTGGAATGGTTATAAAGTAATCGACGAATTTCTGATGGCAACGAAAATGTTCGACGGCGAGAACTCGTGTACATGTCATATCTATACCAGAGAGAATGAGAAAAATTCTTTTATATTTTACGCTAGAACGTGAAATAGATATTTTTACTCACCGACGCTGTTTTCCCATTTTTACTCGTGACTTTCAGCAGGGACCCCTCGTACCCCTGAAACAACATGAAGTTCAGCATATTATTGATCAGCACAGCGCTACAAAAGAACGTTGAACGAAACATTCACATTTTCTTCAGTTCTATTCAATCTACTGATTTAAATGAAGTTTCTTAGAAAAGAACTCTCCGATCTTATTTCGTTTAAATATTCATGGAAAGATAATTTTGAGATGTTCAAAGTTTCAAGCATCTCTTGAATCGATAAATATCGCGATTTATTAACGAACTGTGCCCTCGTTAGATTCAGTTTGACGTCCAGAACATGGTTGATCTTCAAGATCAAGAGTTTCTTTACGAAATCGACGAAACCATCTTCTGCACATAACGAGCGATAAAACAAATTCTCCGTAGAAGAGAGAAGTGTTTCTTTTTTAATACTGAGTTCATTACGATTTCTCTTATTAACGATCTTAACGATATGAAAATAACGCATTGATTTTCTTAAATTTATTTTTATCTTTGCACTGTTTTAAATATTATGTACTCGATTTTGTGTAATATGTGCATAAACCCGCAGTCTAATTACTGCTATATAACATTTTGTCACGACCGCAAATAAAATGACGAGATATTATTATTATATCATCGCTTTATTAAACAAGTAATAGCTTTCAATAGTCCAATTATTAATATCAATTAATATTGTAGGTACAATAATACAACGATTATTATTAATTTTAATAATTCCAAATAATCTAATTTGGCTTAAATTGTCAATTTGCGTCACTCGAGTTACTTAATACTAATAATAATTGGACAATACTGTTTTCAAGGGACCAAACAAACATTCGCTTTATAATATATACATATAGACAGAGTGCCTCGTTTTAATTCCATCGAATAATTATCTTCCAAACAATTCGTTATTCGAAAGACTGTTCCAAATAAAACTTGTCAAGTTAATATAATATTGATTGAGGAAAAAATGAGGGACTTGATTAAAACGAGACAAGCTGTACAGACATTTGCATAAGTTTCAGTCACTAATTATCGTGGCTAAGGATTCACATACGTTATTAATTGATTTAACGCTAGTTTCAGTGGGCAACAAAACTTATGTTTGGAACTTTTTTTGTTTATTAAATACAATACTGCGAGTGTATTGTTTCTTATTTCTTTAGCTTTGGTACATGGGAACTCGAATTGTTAAACTGTGGATTTTTGTGCAAAATAAAAATTGTCCCCATCAACTGCAAGAGATGGAAATTAAATAGTAAGTTCTTTTAATCTTTTAGTATTTCTGCTGCCTTAAACTGCAACTACTCAAGTTCGTCATAAATGCATAAAATTTTTCAATTTTTTCGGAGAGATCTACCTATTGTTCGAAAAGTGCAGAAGGACTTTATAAAGCGAAGGAAAATATTTCGATTAGAAGATATTGCATGAATTTAGCGAACGCGATACATCGGTTTTCAAATATTTTTTGTCCTCGAATAAACGATCGAAGAAGTTTCGCAAGTTCGAATGAGTTTTTCTATCGCAATCGAACAAGCAGTTTTTCCATGCTTGTGCTTATTCGCGGAACTCGTCCAAACTGTCCTACATTTTCCTTCCTTGATTTGTCGCTCTCGCGCATGTTGGCACGTTCCATTAACATCATTTAAATGTGTTTGCACGGCCAATGTTGTTGATTCGTCTGCGAAGTCACTGAAAACTTGGGAAGTGAAATGAACGTGTCATCAATCGACGAGAAGGTACGGAAATTCGGTTATCTCGTGGACGAATGGAAAGGGGGGTTGGTAATTTCGTTATAGCTTTGGTCGATCAATTTATAAACAGACAAATTGCACTCGCAACGATAAATAACGTTCGATAATATGCTTCGCTTTTTATTGTTATCCGCCTATCGAGTGAAATATGAAAATTAGGCGCTTTAAGAACTCATTACAAGAACTAAGAAATATTTTACAATGCGTCTGAGCATGGTGCGACATTGTAAGTTATTGCAGTTATTAATTCAATTTGTTGACAAAAAATTCATAAAAACTGAATCGCTCGTGAAATTATCTAAAATGAAAGAATGCTTCTCGCCCTAAGTTCGACGAAATATTTTATTACAATTGTAATTTGAAATGAATTTAAACGGCGATTCACCAACTTCGCAATGTATTGTGCCTAGCGTGATTTCTATCAACTAGAATTGTTTTCGACGACTAACATGCGGCACGCAAAATAATTCTGTGGAACAATCCTATTGCAAAGCTAATCGTATAAATTTATGATTCCGCTAGATAATCGAGAGAAACATGAACCAGAATGACCGAGTCATAAACAATAACCGACCGTCGCACAGTGATGCGATCTTATGGACGTTCGGGACAATAATCGTAACTTCTAAACTAATTAATTTTCAACCCACAAGTACGCTAATAATTTTTTAGAGGGAATACAAAGATGAATCGACTTGTACATAAATAATATACAGTTATGTTAAAAAAATTGCAACGATTTTGTTTTTTCATTGAATAAAAAGATCTGTTATCGACATTTAGTATTATAATTTGTTAAAAACTGTGTACCGACTAATATTTTTATTTTTTAACATTTTTAACATTTGTTATTAAGATTTACTAGGTGTCGGGTAACACACAATCCAACATAATACATACATAACTGACATATATTTGAACATAACACAATAAGCAAGTAACAAATATTTCAGTGTAACAGGTTAATAAATAATAAGAAATTATGTACGAAAATATCTGCAAAAATCAGACGTCGATAGCGTATTTTTCATAACATCTTTACAAGTATTCAATCTGGAAGCTTTTCGAATATGCTTCAATCTATTGTTGATATCCACACATAGAAGGTTGCAAAATTATTCTAAACCTTTGTAAGCTTTTTCTGTGCAATTGTTCGAATGGAATGCGTTCTGGATTAAACAAAACACATCCATTTTTTGTCATTGGGTGACGAACAAACCTATTTCTCAAGAATATCCCGATTCGTTCTCGGATGCGCTACGAAAAACCATAATTACAATTACAAATGCAGGCCACTGCAAGGAAACTTTGTACAATATGAGATCCTACGATATGTTTTACCATTTTCGAGGAAAATTAAGTTAAAGATAATCAAACGTACATAGTAGGTCCTCAATGGATATGTAATTTCGAGGCAATAAAACTGAATATAAGTAATTAAACCATTTGTCATCAAAATAACAAGTGTTAAATATATTCAATTGAGTAATCTATTTATATTTATATTTATTGCCGTGTACTTTAAATAATTCGATGTTACAAACACTGCGATATAATAGGCAAATGCTTGAGAAAGCAAACACAAGTAGATCATTGTCCATACTAACGTGTTTCCTGGGTGTTGAGGATTACTTTTTTGCTTTTTTTAAAATTGTTTACGCATGAATAAAGACTCTAGATTACGATTATTTTATAAAAAAATATTGATTTTTTGATTTTTGTCCACGGTGGCGCGCTATACCAACGCTATACAACTTGAGTTAGTATAGCAAATTAGTTATTATCGTCGAAAACTAATGAATACTTGATTGAAAAAAGGTATAGGACATTTTTTGTCAACGAAATAAGTATTTTCTATATTAAAAATTTTGCTAGCGAGGACACTATACAGGACATGTTTGCAGAAACGTTTAGTGATTTTGAATATATGTATGCGTAATATTACTGGTTTAGAAGATATATTGATTTCAATGACACTGCGTATATGTTGAGCCGATTATTTTCTATCAGATTTGAATTTCAAATGTACTTTATCATTACCGAAAATATCGGATACATTATCGGACGACAAGTGAAATAACGATTCAATAATGTTCCAAATTTCCTCTCTTTGTTGACTCCACATCGGTCTTCCACGACGCCAGTACGTCGACTTTCGTAGTAATGACTATACGGAATGGATAATAGAGCGAAAACTGTCAAGTGCGACGTTATAGATTCAATGTGGTCGTTTCGGCTGCGAATATGTCAAAATTTGAACAGCCGGTTCTACCGTTGATCGCAAAATATCGTCGAGCAAGCGTTCAAACGATGACATAGAATTGCGAAGGTGTAAGTTTACGGGGCCATTAAGCGTTCGCCATAAAAGCAAAGGAACGAACGGAAACGTCGCCGGTAGCTATCCGCCTCGCACGACAATCTTCGGCTTGTCATCCATTATTTTCGCCGTGGAATATCTTTCCTGGCACATCTCGAGGAGCTTCGGCTCGCCGGGGAACCGAACGATATTTCAGATTTCATTAACACGCGTTTTCTACCGAGAAGCTACGCGCGGTACATACAAATATAACACGGGTACTCATAAGTTTATTGTGCCAGTAAAAGCCGGGACCATGCCAACGAACCAGCGCGCCGGGATTACACGACGGTGCCAGGGTGCTGTGTCCGTCCGATGTAAAGAGCGCCGGAATCGTGTAACACGCTGTCCATATATCATTCGACCGACTCGCACTGCCGTCGAGTTATGCGAACCTGTCCGAGTACTCGAAACATTCGAAATTGGAAACGGAACGACGCTCCCAAGAAACACCGCTGATCTCAAAATCTCCATTGTCGCTTTCGAATCTTACGGGGAACACCGCGAGAATTGACGATGAAGTTGCGGAGAAATTTCTGTGCAGATCGAGAGTATATTTTACACAGTTGAGGAAAATGAAAAATAAATTAAATGAAAATTACTGTCAAACGTTAGTCGGCCCGCGAGGAATTGATAAGAATCGCGGTGACAGGCGCTCTTGGAACAATAAGTATATGCAATTTAATATTCAATTTAATCCAATTTTATAAGTATATCCATCATCTGACCTGAAAAATTATTGGAAAATATTCAACTGTGGATAAATATATGTAGACACCTTGTAAAACTTCTTTAAAATTTAACTAAGCGAATTGATTTTTTGTGATAATAGAAGAGCTAATTGGCTAGACAATGCATAACAAAAATTCTGCAAAAATTGCAATTGGATAGAATGAGAAAAAAATAAGAACATCACGTTCTCCAATCTTTTTGTCTGAAGATTTCGTCGAAATTGATCGATCTATCCAGTTGCCATTATTGCATTAAATTTGTTGCACAATGTCGAGCAAATTAGTCCTTGTAACACCTCAAACAAATTCAGCTCGTTTGGTTCGATTTTAGAAAAGTTATTGCCTTTTAAAAGCTGACCACGTACATTTGTCCACGACTATACGTATCATCATATCGTACTCATGAACATTGATAATATTATAAAATTACAATGCTGGTTATTATATACACCAGTCTTCAGCTGACAGATATAAAAAGATGACCAAATGTACAGACAAATACATAGGGAACTCCAACCGCATACTGTTTTAACTCATTGCACTACGATTTCACAAATGCATTGATTGGAATTTCATTTTGTCCCTCATAATTTCCCCAATTTTTAGGACAAGGCAATTTTTGTTTCTCATATGTTCCCATTTACCTTCATTCCTCGATTCCGATAAAAGAAGAATCAAAGTTTGTTTCGATTTAGAAGAAACAAATAAGATTCATATTTAATAAATAATACGAAGGGTTCTTATAATGCAAAGGGTTAAATCTATGTCAAATAATCAGTGTTAAATAGATTGTCTTATTGGTAAATACGTAGAAGCGGCAATATTCGCGCGTTGCAATTATTCTGAAAATTGTTGTTGCTTCAATCATTTTTTTAAGTCTTTCTATTGAGAAAATTATCATAAATGTAATACTTAAATACATGTAATTTTATCGATATTATTATTTCAGTATTATTCTAACATTTTTTTAGCTGTCATGAATAAGTAATTGAATATCTTTTATTTCATCTAACTCATTTTCTCGGAATAAATACCGACAATTTTGTTATTTGCATCCGTCAACATATTTTCCTTACTTCTGTAACATACGTTTTTCTTTCGGCCTGCGCAAACATTTCTGCGCGACTTTATCACCAATTTTATAGCGTCCCTTGTTATATGCTTTTTCATTAAGATAACAGCGTTGGCAATGCTCCATTCGTTAAATCAATCCGCGATACCATTTCTACACGTATAAAAGCGGACAAATTATAGAATATCTTGAAAGTTTCATACTCCTTCTATATTAAAGCGAATCGTTTTCGAAATAGCGACATTGAATCGACATGAACGTCATTCTAAATTAGACGAGTAATTTGTGATAAAATGAGACTTTCCTTTTAATAAAAAATAATAGATTCACACGTAGACAAATTGACAATACTTTAGCATAACTTTGACATAACTTTAAGTGCATGATGTCGTCGCTGTTGACCAAGCCTGTGCATGCAAAATAAATAGTTAAAAATAATAAACGAGATAATATTTCATTGAACAAAGTCACTGGTGTTCCTGTTCATTTTCATCTCTTCGAATATCACAGAATTTATTTCCTAATTAGAGCAACTAGATACTCCCGCGAGCGACGGCAGGTCAGATGTCAACAGTTGCGGGGGAAATAGCATTAAAAGAATGCAACACCGAGTTGAAACGGTGAAGAGGACACGAATACAATCTCCGTCGACATTATAAATATTCCGGTTGGATCGACAGTGAACCACTCAAATATTAAAGCGGTCCAAGAAAACTGGAGCAATCCGAGCGAATATTTTTAAATCGTCTCCGACGGAAATGTCCTCTTTCGAAGTGACCAACTAATGACGAATGACAACGCACGGAACCATCCAAGAGCTTTTCCAAACTCGATGAACTGAGCAAAATGTAAATTTTGATATCTCCGACACATTCACGTCGTCGAAAGTTATGAAACAATCTGATCAGCCTTTGACAATTACTTCCTACCTTTTCAAGAAAAATATTATGCACTCATTAGTTATGTTGTGACTTAATAGTCGCAGCTTATCTAATGATAAGTTCTTCATTGCAATACTTTTCTATGTTTCTTTTTACGGATTCGATGTCGTCAGATCTTTTATCCGTTAGAAGAAAGGTTGTAGGGTAATGGATGACAATGCGATGGGACAATGCATGAAGAATACGGTGAAAGCATATTTAAAATAGCAGTTTGTTTAAGGTAAATAAAACATTACAGGATGAGGTGCGAGAAAAAAAACTGTATGATAATCTACATGTTCCAAAAATGTCTCGCAATCAGGAAAGGGGGGGGGGGGTCCTGAGGTCATTTGAAGTAATTTTTTCCTTGGCGAAAATGCAATTCGCGGCTTTGTTTACGAGTTATTGGCGAAAAACGCTGACCAATGAGAGGCAAGCTTGGCTGACGCAAGGCGACCGAACCAACGAGCGGACGAAGCCCAGTTCCGCTGATTGGCTCGGCAGCCTAGCGCTAGGCGAGCTCGCCTCTCATTGGTCAGTGCTTTTCGTTAATAACTCGTAAATAGAGCCGCGGACTGCATTTGCGCTAAGGAAAAAGTTACTTCACATGACCTCAGGAACCCCTCATCAATTATTACACTTTTATATTTCTGTTCCTCGATAAGAATAAAAAGCAAAAGTATCTGAAAGTTTAGTTCGAGTGAAAAATTTCAGAAAGTAATGATGTTGATAATTTGTCCAATGTCCCCGTATATAAAATTAGTAATGTTTATTATAGTCTTTTCACAGCAAAACTTATCCAATAATTTTACTTTATTTTTGCTTGTTATTTGTTACAAATTTCATTTGTTTAAATGGCAGTCGTCTTAACAACGCTTCACGCGTTCAAGGTAGGTACTGCAAATGGAAATCTATAAAATGTATTTTAAGGTGCTGCGACGAAATTATGGTAAATTTGTTTATACAATATAAGAATTTAGAAATTCCTTTAACGAAAAATATTATGTGATCAACGATTTGTATAAAATTATCGATTTTTTAGAAAGATTCGATAGAAAGAATCGATTATCGATTTGGTTAGAAAGAAAGGTTAAATTTTTATTGTTTGGTGATTCAAACGAGTTACAACTTTTAGAAAAAGATTTGTTAGACATTGAAAGGAAGACGTACAAAATTCAAGTCATTTGCTGCGATCCTAATTCTTTCCTTTTAAAAGGTGTTCGAATAGTTTCGCGAGCCACTCTTTATTCTATCATGTTTCGCCTAATTCAATATAATATTCGTGAATTGTTTGATAAAATGCTAAAAGATTATCAGAATATTGCGTTTATTACATACGTACACTCCATCGAATTTGTTGTCGAAAGACATTTAGCAAATTACACTTGGCTGTTGGAGTTTACAAATTCCGTGAGCTCAAAGTTTCCATTAATGTCTCCATAATTGTCTTTAGTTTTATTAACTGTAAAAGTTTTGCAACCAAGACGCACAGAAACCGGCGAAGACTAGTTTGTTTAATGGAAATCACATCGAAATTACGTAACTTCGTTCTCGGCTGTGGTCTAGAAATGCGACAAACCTTTGTGCTAATCTAATCACCTCAGAAGTACTTCTCTTATAGTCTGTGTAACATTATGCAAATTCCAATCTCCGTGAGTTAATCTACACACAGAAAGGAGGTTAAATAGAATATATTTTCTTTATCAAAGGTTCCGTAAGATTCTAGATAAAATAAAATATGCAATGTGTTCATGTACGATACGCGGGGTGTTAATAATTCAGCTTATAAATGGGAGATTTTTTTTATGTATATATATATATATATATATATATATATATATATATATATATATATGCATATATTTCCGTCGCATGCGAATATTAGCATTATGGCCACGCGAAAACTACAATTCGAATGCCTGAAATTTCGACGTTATAGAGCCCTTTTTCACTATAACGTTTTATAAGTTGATCGAGATAGAAGCTTTCATAAACGTGTGCATTCTGTTTGTTGAATTCTTTTATCTGTTCTTTGTTCACAGAATAACCGAAAACGAGTAAATTTATTCGTAACTCTATAATGTGTGCAAGCAATCAGTGTTTTTTATACGTTCTTGCCAATTGCATGCATCCACACGTACTTCGTGAGTACATACTTGTCCTCGCTGACGTAGAAACCATTCTTGTTACAGGTCATTGAATTTGTTTGCCGAAATGGCTGTCGAATATGAATAAGTGAAATAGAGCATTCCATTTATAAAGGCAAAGTTGTCCTTTATATTAGGGAGTCACAGTAATAGTGTCATAAGTCACATTTTCCTTATTGCGAGAAACAAGGAGTATTATTGTTTATTAACATATGCATTGTTTACTGATCGAATGTAATATAATCTGAATATATAATATAATATAAATATAATAAAAAATATATAATATAATAAATATATATATTATAAATAAATATTATTATTATTTATATTATAAACTATTAATATTATTATATTATAAATAAATATATATATATATATATATATATATACATATATATTATATATAAATAATATATATTATATATATACATTTTTTTGTTTGTTTAATTATATTATATAATTTATAATATAATTTAGAGTTAAGTTAATTCATAGTAACATCATAATTTATTTTACTTGCCCTTTTAACATTTCAACATATTATAGATTACATTTTAAGACGTAAGTCAAAATTTTCGGAAATGTGACTTGCTTCTCAACGATTTTAACCAACTCGTACCTTGTTAACCTTTTACAATACGGAACTGTCGTCGCTATATAAAAGTTATTACTGTACAATTATGCAGTCGTTGTGAGAAATACTTCTGCGAATCTTTGATATGCTAAAGCTAGATATGCTAAAGCATGCACGCAGTATTTTGACACACTTGTCATTATTCAAACTGTTATAATTTTATATTACATTCAATTATATTATATTTATATTAGGCGTTCAACAATAAACCAGAACTGAAATAATCTGTTGTTTCGAACAAATTTTTAACAAGTTCAATATAAAACCATCGTCACGATGGGTCGGTTTAACAAATTCACAGTTGTTTAATTAACGAAACAGACATTTAAAAGTTGAGATTTACAAAAATAATTGCTGCACTGCATTAACAATTTTCCGTCGCATGAATTCTAACATAGTCAAACGTTCAAATGCCTGAACTTTTTAATGTTTAACGATTTAAAAGATTGTTAAATCGTCGCTGATAATTCTATTGATAATACCAGGAAATTTTAACATTGGCAACGAAACAACGATGGCAACTGGTCGTAACTTAATCGATGAAACATAATTTTTTTTAAATCATTTTTAAGTATAATACTTATACATGGAGCTTAATTAAATCAAGAACAGTTGTTTTAGCTCTTGAAATAAATTCATTTGGGTTGCGTTTTCTCAAGAATTAAATAACAGATATTGGACTTGTTAAAACGGTAGTTACCGCGGAAGAATATATTAAAACATGACTTAAGACTGTAAAAACAGGAAAAGAACAATGGAGAAGGCACGAGAAAGGAAATTCCGGATCTGGTTTACAGAGAAACCTATTATTCGCCGAGTGGATCCATTTTTCCAACTTTCTTTCCTCGTGGAATAGGTCTGTAACAAAGGTGGATGAATAATTGGGGGTAAACGCAGCTCGTTAGGAGCGAAAACAAGCGAGCGGAAATAGCGTCAGCGGCTGATCATCGCTCGACTTTCGACTAGTAGCGAAATTCAACAGGAAGAACCGTGGTGTAAAGTAACTAATTGCACGTTTTATATTTCAAAATGAAACTTTCCACAAGTGTGGCACTCCATCGGAAGACTCGTACCAGCGTAGTTTCGATTTCGACGACTTCTGCGTCTAGCAAACGTGTGCTGAACTGCGGCGTCTTTTATTTGATAATTTTACTGACGTAAACGATTTTTAACACGTTGACTGCCACGCTTATTTACAACAAAATCTCCTACAGGCCACCCGTGCCGCTATAGGAAGCGTGCGCTGTTAATTCATATCTGTTTCTGTTCCTGCATGAACAGTTGGAATCTTTGCCGAGTACCGAATGGTATAACTTAAAATCTCTGCCCTTATTTTTTGCCCGGAAGGAGAAGCATAAATAAAATTACATCGTCAGATTCTGATTTGGATACTGATAAATATAATCTTAGTGATAATGAATGTTATGAAGATACTATTGACGAGATTTTACGATAATTGGTCATGGAAGAAGAAATAAATGTTGATGATACCGAGGAAGCTACAGTTCAAATAAAAGATACGAAATGGACCGATCAGAGGCACGAGCATATCTGCATAAATAAACAACTTTTTGTCCAAGCTGTCCTGATCAACCTCAACTTTGCAGAGAATGTTTGAATGTTATACACTGCGAATAATTTTTTTAATAAACCATTTTTATAAGAATTCAATAGTTTCATTACCTTCTGTAGAATATTTGTCGAAATATTTTCGGAAATCCTTTGTAAGTAGTCAAATCAGCGTCACCCGAATTACGGGTGACGTGGCCTGATGAGAACTTTTGCTGTCACCCGAATACGGGTGACGCGGCAGTCAACGTGTTAATGAAAATATGTGACACGTGTTTTTTTCACCCGTCAATGATACCTTGATGTAAATGTGAATTGAAGGTGTGAGTGCAATAAGGACACGAGGCTATCTTAACCCTCTTTTTTACATACAGTAAATTCTTCCTAGAGAAGTTCAGTAAATTTTCTCCCTAGATACGATTATTCCAGTCTTACGGCTCGTTTTTATAGTTGTTGACAATCAGCAACCATAAAAACAAGCCGGAAGGCACGAATAATCGTATTTCTTCTTCCCAAATTGTCTATTTTTATGTATAAGCTAAAGGAAAATTAGGGAGAATTTTTTTTTACTGTACATCGATTCGAAAGATTAATTGTTGCGAACTATGTTGTAGTAAACAGAATGTTGCCATCAGTGTCGATGTTTGTAGAAGAATAGACGGAAACTAAATCCTTCACAAAGATGAACAAACTTTAAAGTCGAAAAATGTTCAACCAAATTATTTTCTTATTTTTTCAAGTAGAATCATCCCCTGTTCAGCTGTGCTACGAATTACGAATTCCAGCCCACCCCGTATAAGAGGTATGGAAAATAATATTTCTAATACAGTCCGCGACAAAAAGATGGCACACTTTAAAAATAAGTGATTTTTGCTTATTTAACAGTACAATCAAGGTTTTATTTGAAAAAAAAGAATTTTTACGGAAATATAGTGGGACAAAACGATAGCACATTTAACTAAAAATGATGCATAGCAATAAATTAACGAACGATAATTAATGCTTAATATTTACCTCTCATTTACATTTAATAACAGCTATCTTTGACATTGGCAAAGATTTATCGAATTTTTTAATAGTTTTTTGTTCCAATTGCCCCTAATTATCTGGAATACATACGACATTTGACGAAATGTATCTTAGTCTTATGCTGAGCTTTGGACCACCCTAATCACTCTCTATTTACAAACGCGAAGTTTTATTCCAAATATGTGCCCATAATTATGAAAGTGGTCTAAGTCAAAATTTAAAAAAAAATAAATTTATCACTTATTTCACACGACATGATTTTAAACTAAATTTATTCAATGTAATTTTTACGACATCGTCAAAAATGAACCTTTAGATAGTAGTTGTAATTACAACGTTATACGGAATTCATTTAGTGTTAATTATGAAAGTGGTCTAAGTCAACATTACTATGAATTGATCGAAAATTGTAGAAAAAGAAATACATTTTCGATCAAACGAATGTCGCAGCCGGATTTTATTTCAACGAAATCACTTGAAAAATCAATAACAAGGAGAGTAAAAAATACCGCGGGCGAATCTGTCTCTTGGCTAAAAATTCAATGGATGAGATTCTTGAAAAATGAACCTTATAAAATGTTTTATAAGACTTCTTTAGATGATTCTGAATTCCAAGTTTTGGATCTTTCACTTAAAAGAGGAAGACCAAAAATATACGAAAATATTCATTTACTTCCATTATACAACACCACTAGACCAGTAACGGAAGAAAAACATAAAGATCTTATGTGTTTACTACCATACATCCCTCCAGTTTTTCATGAACATTTTAAAAATCTTAAAAACTCGAAATTATGATAAAAATGGATTACTTTTTAAAAATGATTAATAAATGTTTATGAATTATTTCGTTAAAGTTGTTGTTTCAAACGGACCGTTTATTTTGAAAGTGGTATAAGTTCTTTTTTTTTAAGAAATTCAAAACGCCGAATCTGAGCTTGTATTGTCTAAATACCCCACGCAACGCCACTTACAATTTCTTTCGATGACATTGGACTTACACCACTTTCAAAATAAACGGCTCAAATAAAAATCACAATTTTTTACTACTTTAAGTCAATTATAGGACATTCAGTTAATTTTGAAAATGGTCTAAGTCAATTCAAGCTTTAAAAACAACATTTTCCTATGAAATTCGCACAAAATTTCATATCTATAATAAATTTCCATTAATCAAGACTAATAAAATTATAAATTAAAATGTCGCATAATGTAAAAATATTTTTTAATTTATTCAAATGCGATTCATTGAATATCTCGAAACAAGAAATATATGATTTGAACCACTTTCATAATTATGGGCACATATGTACTATTTTACGCTATGTATACAGAGTACAACGAGACTTGGAGTCGCGAAAAGAAAGTCGCGGAAAAGAAAGTCGCGATAACAGCCGATGTTTGCGCATCTACTCCGACGCCTTCGGAGGGCTATTTATTTCGTTCTTGTGAAAGGACAGAGTGCCCTGTTCGACAAGAACGAACAGGCGCCAACGGAAAAAGTGCCAGGCGTGGAAACACCTAGCGGGAAAACCCTTGGTCGCACGAGACAGGCTATCAGGTATGTACGCATACCGAGTCTGGCTGCCAGTTGTGTCAACTGAACCATCATAAGCAGGCTCGTACCGAGCCTAAGTAACAATTCTGGCAATACTTGCAATACGACGAAAGTCGAGATTTCCTGGAACAGATGCAATGTCATCTTAAATAAATCTAAATACATATAGTAAATTCTCCCTAGAAAGCACGGAGCTCGCAATTGAAAACAGTAATCGGACACTCGGACATCGAGCTTCGCGGCTCGTTTTTATAGTTGCCGATGCCTGAGAGAGATAGAGAGAGAGGGAGAGAGAGAGAGAGAGAGAGAGAGAGAACGAAACTCGGGCAAAAAAAGCAGCGGTCAGCATGCCGGTGTAAATTAATACAAATTTACAATAATACTAAACTAAAAATGATGCCTCGAGTGTTTTATTCCTAATTTTTCATAGATGATATTTTTTTAATATATTGGTCAGATTCTTCCAATTAAAATGAGTCTAAACACGACATGCTTTAATTCATATTTATTCACTATACGTAGCAAATAACTTATTTTATTTCATTACACAAATTGTAATTATAACAAAAAAACGCATTAGAAAAATATTAAAGACGATGTCAAAGGAGGTATGTATGTCGTTTAGAAGAAAATATCAGCGGAGTTATGCTATTCGGGCCTACGCTCGACGGAAATACGGAGGCCACGTGCCTCGATTTGAAGACAATTCAGAGGCCACATGCCACGAGTCGAAGGCAATTCGGAGGTCACATGCCACGAGTCGAAGGCAATTCGGAGGCCATATGCCTCGATTTGACGGAGAACTTGAACATGAACGGTCGTTGCGATTGGTCACGTGCCTTGTAGCTCCGCGGTTTTTCTTACCTAAGTCACACCCAAACAGACTATTTTATGTTGTCTTCCGAGAATTCGAGTCAAAGGAGCTGCGTCGCGTGCCGCATTATACGCTTGAGTGACTCAGCCAACCCTCAGCATTGACGTAGCAAAAAATTACGTAGGGAAATTCACAGCATCCCGAAATTTGGCATTCTAGGGAGAATTTACAGTATTTGATGTACTTGATCTATAATTTTTCCTTCATCTGATTGAAGTTCACGTTCTAATAAGTGAGTCACATCAGGTCATTCAATAAATAAACAATGTAAATTTACAAAAGAAAACAATACCAAAGGAATTTGTCCAAAATGTGTACCGAAAAGTTATAAAATGGCGAACGGTTGTAAAAAATGAAGGTAAATATGTAATAGACTATGTTTTTGCGTTTTGAAAAAATGTGAAATTCGAATAAATTTAATAACAAAAACATATGTGCTTTAAGTTTGTCACGTGTAATGTTCCGCATAGATATAGCCAATCCTCAGACCATCTTTATGAAAAGAATGTTATGCTTAAAACGTATTGATTTAAAGGTTTTCAAAATAAAATTGTTCATTTTATTTTATTTTCTCGTCACAGAATGACTTGAAATTGCCATTATTACTTACAGCATTAAAAATAACGATTCGAAATAAATTATGTATTTCTTATTTTCATTTCAAAGAAAATTAGCCTAGGTCTGCTTCCACAACAAGCAACATCAGGTTCTCTTTGCTCTTTTCGTATCTGAATCGAGGAAAATGTTTTGAGTTCCGGGGAATAATTTCCTTCGTTTCAAAGAAACATGGTTTACTATGGTTTACTGCATGTAAAAAGTGAAATTGAATCTGTTGTCACAAGAATATCCTGATCAGATACGAAAGCTGTTTGCCGAGTTACTTCCAATTAGTGCTGTTAAACGATTTCGAACTTTTCAATGACACATGCTTCAATGCATCCAGAAAACAAAAGGTATTGTTGATATTTTTGTCTTTAACATTGAGCTGATTTCTAATTGTAAGAGATCGCGTTAATAGTGGAGTCATTAGTGACCGGTGCCATCAATTGTACTATAGTTATGCCACTCCATTATGAAATAGTTCATAAAATATTTGTTGTACAAAACAATGTTTCGGATAGAAATTGCATGGCTTCCAGAGGAACATATAGTATTGTAATCAGTTTTATATTATCTTACTCTTTCATCAAGATATAATGGTCACGTTCAGTTGTTTTAAATGGGACAGTTAATATTTCTTTCCAAATACAGATAAAGCGTTAAAAATTCTGCATAAAAAAGTATTACACCAAATAGGGTCTAATATACATAGTCACCGAGATATTAGCGAAAATAAATTACGTTTGTTAGGAAAGTCCATTAATCAACGTGACAGTTAACACAACTTAGTCATACAACTTTGTTTACAATCGGCCAATCAGTATTGGAAAGCGCAGTCCTAGATGCTACTTAGGTAACAACGTATACAACAACGTATTAATCGCGCACGTTCTGGAATAACAGCGGAAACTCTTGAAAATGTTTCTCGTTCTCTTAATAATAAGATCACGTAATCGTACTGATTGTAACGGGCAGCAGTTCGAACATCGCTAAAAATAAACTTCTTTTGTTAATATCTCAGTAAGTATGTATGTATCTTAAACCCTATTTAGTGTAATACATTTTTAATGTGGAATTCAACGCATTATCCGAATTCCGGGAGAAATATTAATCATTTCAATTAAAACATTGAAGATGACCCTCATATCTTGATAAAACAGCAAAATAACATAAAACTGATTACAGTACTATATGTCCCCCTGCAAACCATGCAACTTCTTTCTGAAACATTTTTCTATACAGCAAAAGATTGTAGGAGTCGTTGTTACGAGACTTATCCTGCACATGCAAATACCGTCGATTTTGTTGCATCTTGTCTTGAGAGAAATGCTGAACTAGAAATATCAATGTTTTGAAATTTTCAAACGTTTATGGTCCCGAGGCAAGAGTAGGTCTCGGCGGTATACGTTGCCCATTCGTCCCCGTTCCCGTTCATGTTTTCTAAATGCCTCAAGTGGAGAGCACAAAGCGGGTGGCGCGCTTCGACATCTAGCATTGTGGCCCGGTCTGTATCAGGTATCATACGCGCATTACGAAATTGTCGGGGGATTCCAGGGCGAGCCAGAAACGCGAAAAGTCGATTCCTCTGCGCGGGCACAATGCCCGAACGGTAATACAACATTCTGGCAGTGATATCCTCGCTCTGGCGTAACGGATCATCAAAAAATACTGTTCGCGTGCAGGTGACACTTTCCCGAAACTCTCTTCCATTATGTCTCCTTTTTAATACTTCGCTAGTGGAAGAAACTTTCAAAGTGAAGACTGTAATATGAGTTGGTTGATTAAACGTTGCCATTCATCAAAATGGATTTCTTTCTAGTTTTACAAACATTATATTATATTATATTATATTATATTATATTATATTATATTATATTATATTATATTATATTATATTATATTATATTATATTATATTATATTATATTATATTATATTATATTATATTATATTATATTATATTATATTATATTATATTATATTATATTATATTATATTATATTATATTATATTATATTATATTATATTACAGGGTGTCCCAAAATTATGGTACTTCTGGGAAATGAGAGGTTCCTGAGATCATTTGAAGTAAATTTTTCCTTAGCAAAAATGTAATCCATGGCTTCGTTTACGAGTTATTAACGAAAAGTCGTGACCAATAAGAGGCGAGCTTGCCTAGTGCTAGGTGGCCGAGCCAGCCGAGCTCGCCTCTCATTGGTCACTGTTTTTCGTTAATAACTCGTAAACGAAACCGCCGATTGCATTTTCGCTAAGGAAAAATTTACTTCAAATGATCTCAGGAACCTCTCATTTCCCGGAAGTACCATAATTTTGGGACACCCTGCATATTATATGATATGCAGGGAAAACTGAAACTTTGAATCAATAACATTCATAAATTATCAAGTTGATTAGCGCTAGGTTTGCGAAGCACTAGAAGCGTCTATTTTATGTTGCTTCATGAAAATGAATAAGCATTTATTTATTTAGACTTTCAGCGATTTTTATTATCCAGTGTCCAATGAAACAAATTTCTTGGATAAGTTCCCGAAAATGGAATAAAAATGCAAACAGTGGTTTCAGTGGTTTTTGTAACCCTCGAACGTCGGACCTTTCTAATGAAATGTAACTTGGGTATACTTATGATTATTCATCTTTTTGTTTATCAATTTTGTTCAGCATATTTTTTATGGTATTCCTACTAGATACGTTAGTTTTCCTATAGACTTTATCGAAACATGCGAAAACTGAAATTAGTTGTCAGAAACTTGATGTTTACTTGATGCTTACTGATGTTTATTCAGATATCAATTTTTCCAGTCCGGATCCGAATGGACTCTGAGTCTGCCGCACGAATGTTAATATGTATGAAACACGAATACTGAAATAATAGTAATTATAAACATGTAAGTTCAATCACTTCATATAATGCCTGCCATTTTCAAACAACAGCAGGAATAAGCGAAGTTATTCAATATACATTTCAACCCGAAGGTCCATTAAATTTGTATATATATTTATTTTGTTTTTTCGATGCGTTGAATCTATTATTGTATTAATATACACGTGTTCCGGTATATTATGTATATTTTATATTATAATAAAAAAATCGATATTAAATATCCTCTACCGTGATGTTCCCTTTCACGTATGCTGTAACAAATGCATTCATGCGAAGTTTATGGTAGCTCCGTGTAAATACCCTTTTATAAACGTAACTGAACCGCAAAGCATGGAAAAAACAGATCACGAAAGGGTATTTTCCAAAGGGTTGAAGTATGCTTACCATTTTAATGTTATGTGCAGGCATTGCCATAGGAACACTTTCTACCATTTCCATAGGCAAACTAAAGCCATTATGAACACTACACCTGTACAGTTGTTACAAAAGTACCGTAAACATGTCGCATTGTTTCACACGCTTCCGTAAAAAGCAAAAGGTATCTACGGATTTTTCTCCTAAACGATTATAGTAGTCGGTTTTAAAATTTCTTTTCCTGGCGATTGTGGCGAATCAAATAATTTGTTCATGAAATGTGGACACACAATAATATAATAATAGTAATAATAGAAGATATAATAATATAGGATAATAATAATAACAAAAGATATAATAATATAGAGAATCATAATAATAATAATAGAAGATATAATATCACATAATAATAGTAAACATCAATAAAAGTAAAGTAAGAATTTTTGTCGAAGTGCATCGATGTTTTTTGCATTCAACTAGATCTACATTTTTTATTGCGTCGTGTAAGTGATCATAAAATATAACTTTTAAAACAGCTGAAATGTGCGTTGTATTTTATAAAATTAAAGTTAAAATATTCCCTAAACTGCTGATTTTTCAACATACATGGGTACTAGTTTTTTTTTATAGAAAACGTCGATTCTCGTTAACTAACACATGAAAATATATATGGTAGCATTTAAGAAAATAGAGGTAAGTTAGAATTCTCCGAAACTCCTCCACTTACAACAAAACTTTTATCTCCCTATAAGATCTCCCTATAAACAAAACAACGTTGATTCAAATTGTTTTTTATATCTCTAAAATCATCGAAGATATTCGAGCGATTTTATTTGACTATAGTTTCGTGATCCGTGACTTCAAAACTTGAATTCTGCATACAAAATTTGCTTTTCACACACGGCTTATTGTAAACATATGGTTACGGAGAATTAATTCAATAAATATGTTCCTCTCAGCAAATATAATATTAACAATCGCGAAAAATCTAAATGAATAGATTTTTGCTATTTTTATCGAGTAATAGAGATAATAAAGATAATTGCTTTTAGTGTTAGGTAAACCTAACGTTTAAAAATAGTGAGAAATTGAAGTAGAAATCTATTTCTTAATATATACTTTCTAAAAAGTATAATCAAACGCAGTCTTCTATCAGTGAATATTAAAGACTATTCAATTCGAAGGATTCTCGTCATCCATCTAACATCCACGACGGAAATTCGCATAAAAATTCAACGTGACCGATCAAACTGAGATCGATAACGAACGGATTAAAATTCTGTTCTCATTTATGTTCGAATGAGATTTATTTCACATACAGGTCTTCGCGTACACGCTTGTGCGTGCTGGATAGAGTTTCATTTTATCAGAAATTATATTTGAAGAGTATTCCTTCTAGCAAATATGATTTATACATTATTAAATGGAATTACGGGAGATGCGTTCTTCGATAGATATATGATACTGTTAATTGTTATTCTTTGGACCATTTTTATTCATACGAAGGCGAAGTGGACGTCAAATATGCAACAACTCAGTTAATGTATTTAATATTTCTGTTTACTCGGCTGGCAAATGAAAATGAATGTTGGTCGGAAACATTTTTTGATAATTCTTTGATATCTTTGAATGATAGATTTTTATTAATATACATATGATAGGCTGAAATAATAAATAAGGTTATTTATTATATGTATTATTATATATAATATATAAATAATATATATTATATGTATTATTATCGTACAATATTATATATAATATTCTATTAATAAGAACTACTGATAAATTATTCCATATAATAATAAACCTATATTTTATAAAAAATGAAACTATTAAATCTGTATTATTAGATCGAAAGTTGCATAAGTTACTTCACTCAAATTATAATTAATTTCGCTGTATCTTGTTAGCTTCTAAAGCGATATAATATAATTTAAGAATCTAGAATTTTCTGAAAAATTTAATCCTTTGCAACATCGTTGAAAGAATAATCGCTAAATAGAGTGCAAAATATAGATTTCTGAGAATAATCTGGTACGCATGAAAATAATATTATTCGTTATGAGAAAACGTAATTCATGAAATGAACATATGTATACATAAAGCTCGCTTCGCAAGCAGAGTTATAATTGGATTCAAATTATATGTGCATTTATGCTCGTCATGAATAGAACTCGCTAATGGAAAAAATTAGTCTTACAGCCATCAACATGTTCGACACGTAGAGACGAAGGTTCTCTGGATTTTGACATCTAGAATGAATGAAAAGTCAATGTACTTCACATCAACAATTTTTTATGTTATTACTAACGTTATTGTTATTATAGCTATTCATTTTATTATAACATTACCAATTGTACGGTTGCAACCAATTATTAGATGCAAGATTAAAATGTGAATTTTACAGTTTAAATTAAATGATTCGTTTCAGACACAACTTTTAGGTTCAATTTAATGTATTATATTATATTATTATCTTATTACAATCTTTATTTATTACGTATTCACAGAATACACCGATTCCAATTTCAGAAAACTGTACTTACATTATTTCTATGGATAATCAAATGTATCTTATATCTTTTTACAAAAACATGCAGACCTTGGCAATTGCGAAGTAAAATATCTGAAATAAGTAATCTTCACGAAGCAAGTTAATCTACCGCTACAGTCAACTTGGGGAATTACATACAGGTATTATTAAAATTAGACGATTGCTTTGCGCATTTCGTTGATTTCCAGATCTTAAAAATCAATGCTTGCTATAAGAGCACAAAGATTCGTAGTCCATGAATTAGTGTTTACAAGATTTCTTTGTAAAAAGAACGATTTACCTGGTACGTATTTCTATGTGTGGAAACGAGGAAAGAAATATTTAAATCTGAAAGAGAATAACGTAAAAATTATTGCACTGCTGAAGCATTCAACGGAGTAATGCCGAACGTGGCTATTCCAGAGAAGAAAATGGGTCAATACAATTTTATGGGAGGTTCTGCCGTGATAACAAATGCACCGCGGCTTTTATAAGATTGCATTTTCTGTTGAACTCGTTTCCCGCAAATAGCTGTGCTTTAAAAAAAAAAGCAACTTCGTTTATCTTAGCCTAGATCTTTAAAGAATGCCGGGAACTGTGATAGAAACAGCGCGAAATTTGAAACTTCACGTTAGAAACGTGCGTGCACGTTATGAAAGAAGAATTACAATTATACCGTTATATTATTTCTAGTTCTCGTCATTGTAATGTGAATAATTTATTTTGAAAACAGCAAATTTTAACATCTCGGAAACGTCGCATTTTCGAGAGAAATATTAACTGCGAGAGTTTTATTTCTCCAAGCAGGAAATAGAATATTCTACCTTTTTTTGTCCATTTCTTGCGCGTTTCTAAATATAAAACCCCGTTTTTTTGGCCGGTCTCTTAATTTACAGGCATAAAAAACTTTGCTAATTATGCAGATTTGGGGACACCTCACCGATTTCAGTGAGCTCGAAATATGTTGTCAGGAACAGAGCTCGGCAAAATTTTATACAGATGTCGGATAAATGACAAAGGCTGGCGAATATTCGACAGTACCGAATACAAATTTATCGAAATAAAAATATATCCGAATAAGATTTTATTCCAATAAATTAATGGAATAGAGAATGTAAGATGGTTGGCTGTTTTTTGTCTTTACGAAATTTTATAAGGATATATTTATGCGAATTTATTCTGGATCAGTTCAATATTAACTGCTTACCAAGTACTGTAAAATATTAGTGTAATAATTATTAATTATTAATAATTAATAATAATAATAATTAATCATCAATATACTAATAATTAATAATCAATATAACAATTCATATAATAATAATCAGTATAATAATTCATATAATAATAATAATTAATAGTTAAGATAATAATAATTCTTACAATTATTACATTAATTATAAATACAAGGTTTGCATTATTTGTTTATTTTGATACGATTCGGTAAAAACAAGCTGCACTAGCAACGTTTTCACATCCAGCATTCGAATAAATAATTATTCGAATAATTATGGCGAATAGTATTATTTGAATAAAATATTATTCGCAATTAGAATTCTGAACTCTTGTTTGCTGCAATCGAGCCAGAAAATTTTTATTTTGCACAAAGATCCGCAGTCTAATTATAACTATCAAACCTCTTACACTACGATTTCTTTAGGCAGCTACGTTAATTAGCACTTCTTCGTTCTTAATCATTTCGTTGATAGAATGAGGTTATTTTTGTTTCCGGTATAACTCCAATTATTTTCCTGAATTTTCATAACAGAAGAATTCAATTTTGTTTCGATCTAGAAAAAACAAATAGCACACATCTTTAGTAGATTATGTATGAAGTATTCATCACGAGTCTGACTTACAATTAAATTAAATTAAATTAAATTGAATTAAATAAGAGGTTAATTTAGAGTCAGTCATTGGAGCGCGACACATTTTATGCGATCTTCTTTTTATCAATTTTTCATTCTAGCAGATTAGCGTACGTGCCATTATTTATTATATTTTCTTATTCTACGTAATTATATAGTTTAGTCTATTGACTTCAATTCCTGTCAACTTCAGTGAAATTTTCTTTCAAAATCATATTTTATGAATCAGAACCATCGAAATGATCTCTTTTCACTCGGAAAATAATCGAAGAAGCCTAGTCGACGTAGATGTGCAGAAAATAGTAAAACATAATCTTCACTTTTTGTATCATTGCAACCAATAGCAATCTAAAAAGAATGTCGCGCACTCATTCTTTAGAAAACTAGTCAGTCTATTATCTCAAAAAAATTCAGGCCATCTCAACAAATTTGGAGTAAGTTATTTCGTTTGAGAAGGTGTTAACTAACACTTTCTGACGTGGGTGTACATTTTATTGTCACTAATCCACCAACGATATATATATATCGTTGGTGGATTCATCGCAACCAATAGCAATCTAAAAAGAATGTCGCGCACTCATTCTTTAGAAAACTAATCAGTCTATTATCTCAAAAAAATTCAGGCCATCTGAACAAATTTGGAGAAAGTTTTCGTTTTCGTTTGAGAAGCTGTTATGTTACGAAAAATGTTAGTTAACATATATATGACTATATATGTTAGTTAACCCCTTAACGCGCAGAAACGTATTAACACGGGCGTGCAAAACCGGCCAAAATGTGCAGACCCGTATATATACGGTCGGCGTCGCAACTTGTGTTATGTTACCTATATTAATTGAAAAACAGTACGATGGGTACAAAATTCGATCTGCAATGCGATTCAATATTCACTATAATTATTTATCCACTATTTTTATTGAATTTTTAGTAATTTTTGCATTTTTTTTACATATTTATTGAAATTAAGGTCCAAATATGTATTTTCTTAGATAAAAAAAATTGATTTTTTTTGGTCGGTTTTTTTTTTAAATTGTGCATTAAGGGGGGTTAACGTATATATATAACTCTATATGAAGTTATATATATATATATATATGTTAGTTAACATATATATAACTCTATATGAAGTTATATATATATATATATATATTCTACCAGACACAGGATGCAGTGTTCAGTACAGACTCATGAGAATAGATACATCGCACTAATTGATTGACCATATTACGAAACAATTATTTTAAAAACAACAATTATTCGATTTCTATTCTCATCATGCTGCACTCTGCGCGGCACCGTGCGTCTGGATCGAATATCGCGAAGTTGTTCCCTGTGGTACCGTTCGCGTTCGCGAGAACTTCCCTTGCGATCGATGTGACCTATCAGTCAAGGCGAAACTGCCAATCGATAACGGGAGAGCTGAAATCGTCTCGACGAATACCGGGGAATCGCTGGTTACACGCTGACGTAGAAACGAGGAACACCGAGAAGCGCCGAGGAGAAGCGAGACCCACAGACGATAATAATGAATCCCGGTGATAGATTTTCGCGAAATCAGCTCGAGTGGCACTCATTTAATTGGAAAATCCTACTCGCGATCGGCTTCTACCGTTGAACATCGCCCTGCGGTTCACTCTGGTCCGGTTTCTTCGAGAGCGAATTGAACGATTTCTACGACAAAAGTTTTCTGCAGTGGCCTACGGATAAACTGATACACCGGTAAAAGAGAAGCATTCGACTCTATATGAAGTTACTCGCTACAATATTCGGACGCCCTTTAAAATAGCAACAACTTTTTAAGACGTGAACGAAATTGATTGGAACAATCAGTGAAAATTGAAACGATTAGAAACATGACTTTTTTTTCTCTGTATAAGGAAAATTTTATCAATATGTGTTTTTAGTTCTCCGTAACTTACATGTATCTAAAAATTTTACATATTTCTATCTACGATTCCAACTTTAGTCCTACTATATATATATATATACATGTACATATTGCCTATCTCTATTCACAATCGCATTAATATTCCATTACTTACATTCTATAGTAGAATTATTTTTCTCGAATTCAACTTCGATGAAAATCGACGCTTACATTTAATTCCACTATCTAACTGTATTACTAACATCTGCGTTCCTTTTAAAGAGTACACAATATCTGTTCTATAAACTGAAAATACCCCATTCGACCATCCACATCTTTCGATTACTTCGGATAACCGAGGCTTCTTAATAACTGAAGTTAATCAAACAATGGAAATATCTTGTTCGAAAACTTTAAAAACTAGGTGTCTTGAGAACTTCGTTTATATTAATTAACGCGATACTTTCATTTTTAACTTTTATGAATTCCACCAAGTCAAACCGAAACTTTTAATCTCAAGAAATCTTCTGTGCCTGTGAACTTATAACACGAGTATTTGCTTTTAAAACTACCACATGTAATAAATTTGAATGCAGCGTATGGGAAAGTTTTATAAGTTCCACGAACCCCCTGATTTAAAGTCATTGTGCGTGAATGATGGAAAAAAAAACAATTTTTTCCAGCTCTACAGTTTGTACGATGGAAACGGTAGTTCGGAAATAAGCAAAATCGTAAAGGGAAATATGGTGTTATATTACATGAAATCTAAAGGCATGTACCGTTCAATAGCTGACGAAGAAAAACTCACCACTGCAAAATTTCAACGCAGTAACTGGCCCGTGAAGGGTAACAATGACTTACAGGACAAATTAGGTTTGGGCGCTTTTCGGGCCATTTCCCCTCATCGGTGACTTTTTAAAATTAAAAAAAAAATGTGTTCCACATCGGACATCACGCAGCATATTATAGAATTTGTTTAGATTCTTTGGTTGGAATTTGAGATATTTATAATTTTTTTGGATTCTTTGGGATATGAGATATGGGATGTGAAATATGGGTTATGGGATATGGAATATCGGAAAAGGGATATGGGATACGGGATATAGGATATGATATATTGGATACGGGATATGGGATACGGGATGTGAAATATGGGATATGGAATATGGGATTTGAGATATGGAATATGATATATAGGATATGGAATATGGGATTTGAGATATGGAATATGATATATAGGATACGGGATGTGAGATATGATATATCGGATGGGATGTGAAATATGGGATATGGGATTTGGGATATGAGATACGGGATATGGGATATGGGATATGGGAAATGGGATACGGGATATCGGGATATGGGATACGGGATATCGGAATATGGGATATGGGATATCGGATATGAGATGTAAAATATAGGATATGAGACATGGAATGTGGGATATGGGGTATGGGATATGGGATATGGGATATGGGATATGGGATGTGAAATGTAAAATATAGGATATGAGACATGGAATGTGGGATATGGGGTATGGGATATGGGATATGGGATATGGGATGTGAAATGTGGGATACGGAATATGGAATTTGAGATATGGGATATGAGATATGAGATATGGGATATGGGATATGATATATGAGATATGGAATATGGGATATGGGATTTGAGATATGGAATAGGAGATATGAGATATGTGATATGAGATATGAACGTGAGATAAAATAGTGGAACTTCAAGGTGAAATGACTCTAAAATTGCTGGGGAATCCAAGGAGTCCGTTATGGATAATATATATGATTATAAAGACTCTTTCTCAACAAACGATTGAATAAATTAAATGGCAAACGGTCTAAATAATAAAGCAATACGCGTTATTCGCTTTCAGAGCTCGATAGAGTTAACGTTAATCTTACACTTCGCAAATCTTCGGTTTTCGATCCTTTCAAACACCACACCACGCATGCCAGTCGATAACATAGGAATCGATTACTTTCACCAACAGAACCATTCTCGATGGTTAAGGGACAAATTTGTGAGATACACGGATTTCTGTGTCATGCAATGGGTGCATTGTAACTGTATGTCGGCTGCGGACAAGAAGTGCCCCATTGCAATGACAAGTTTAACTATAAAAAGGAGAAGACCGCCGAGCCGCGCCGCGCGGCGCACCGGTGGAACGATAAAATTGTTCTCGCTCCATTTCAAGATTTCCCTCGAAAGTTAAACCCATCGTGTGCCCCCTCGAGCGTGGTGCGCGCAAAGTCAAAGAGAAAAAGTTACACGGAGCCTTTCTCTTCGCTCAACGTTCACAATTATCCGGCGACCGCTGGAAAACCGGCGTGCTGGAAGACCCGCTGCATCTTCAGCCTTTTCTCAAAAAGCGAGGAAACGTTTACGATCGATCACACAGAAATGTCGAATGTCCAACTGGCCAACATTTCCTTTCTGTGCGCTCCGATAATTAGGGATGGGATCAAATACAGTGACCTCTATAAATATTCGTGCCCCTATTAAAACCATAGAACCGTTTTAAAGCTGGACCAACGAAAATTTAAAAAATACGTTTTGTGGATCTCGGTAACATGTATCCATTGGTCGAAAGTGTCAAAAATAGTGACAGAACTGCAAATTTCGCGATCTTTAATTGTTTACAGCTCGTATGGAGGTCAGCTGATTTTTTGAATTTTCGTAATTAGCAGTGAATACTGCTTGAATATTTGTTTAATGGTGCCAACTATTTCAGTCGTATACCAACGAGTTGTTTCCAGTAACATTAACTAATAATTTCGTTTGAGATTATCACGTAGAAAAGGTTCATTTAGATTTCTCTTAGTATAGCACGTTAATTGAAAATTCGATTAATACTGAATATAAGTGTACTCGTTACTAAACATCAAAATGTTAAGTTTGAAGAAAAGACCAATTTATACCTTCCATTTTCAAGCAAATGAAATTATCTTCAAACAAGTGACTCTACCGAGTGCAATGCTACTGTAATAACGTTAAAACGTATAAATAAGCTAAAACTGCGTTTGAGGCAAGTTGCTGGCTGGCAGTCATTTTCTCGGACAATTTTTAATTAACTTTGCAAAGTAATGGTCTATGGCAAAATATAACTATGTCGTGTTATAAAGTCAATCTGTTATTCTCGGCAAAGACTAACATTAATATTCAACGATATATTTACAATTTATTAACAATTGAGAATCGATGAATATCTGTTCGATAGAACTGAACTGTGGATTGTATGCACATGTTGGAAAAATGATTAGTTATATAAAATTGTGAAGACATACACTACTTTCAGCTTAAAAACATTTTAAAACATTTTTGTTTTATTACATTTGTAGAATATTACAATCAATTCTCAATTAGAATATTCAGTAATTGTAAATAAACTGTGGTGGGGAACAAAAGTATTCGGATACTTTTAAAACGGTATAACTTTTTTCAAACCAAACTAAATGACTTGAATCTTTTGGAGATGATAGAAGGACCAGTCTACTAGGCAATGTCTGAAATACTTTTTTTAATTTTGTTATTGCTTGGAAAGACAAAGAAAATGAAAAATTCACGTTTTTTTCACATTTTTATCTGAGCTCAGAATGAAATTTGTACAATGCGATTTGTAGGTCTCTGTATAACTTACGTGCATGCTGAAAATTTCACTGAGACCAATCGAAAAAGATGAACAATCTTATTTTTTCTTCTCTTTTTGTCACTCCGCCTAATGGCAAAATTTGAAAAGGTATTATCGTCATTGTCTAATGGACCAGTCCTTCAGTCATCTAAAAAAAACTTCTAGTCATTCGATCCGTTTTAAAAGTGTCCGAATACTTTTGTCCCCCATTGCATGTAAATAATAGCATGTATAGTACGTAATTCATCAAGATTTGCAATCTAGTGACAAATTTCGATCGAACTGATCCGCGAGAAGTCGTCGACCTCTACGGAAATGTAAACGCAATAGTGTTACGGGTTACGGCGGCGAAGATGATCAAATCACGTAATCCTATACCGAGTAATCCGTTTATCTGTAAACTCACAATTCGAAGAGGGAAGCCGAAAGCGAAACGTACGTTCCCCTATTCAGTCCTTATCCGATCTCCTTGCTAGTATTTTACACGATTTTCCTACCGTAATGAAGTTTCAACTTGAACGTAAACGTTTTGGTAAGTGTTTAATGTATCTAAGTGTTGACCTCCCTGTTTGCATTCTCGTGCACTTTCCCGGAACTTGTATAAATAATACTGTTGATAGTGTGTCAATTCAGCGTCACCTTAATAGCATTAAAGATAATGTGTCGTTCACTATCGTATAGTTATTCGATTGACCCATCCTATAGTTAATATCCGAGTAAAATGGCCGGTTTCACATTTTTGTTTTAAACTTGTTGAAATTATTATGAAAGGAAATGGACGATAGATTACTGTAGAATGAATGGACTTTACTGTACAGTGAAATTTCCCTAATTGACGCACAGCTTAGAAAAAAGATTGGACAATTTGGGTAGAGGAGATACGATTATTCGAGCCTTGAGGCTGGTTTTTATAGTTACCGATTGTCAACAACTAGAAAAACGAGCCGTTGCGTCTGGTTTTTATAGTTGTTGACAATCGATAACTACAAAGACGAATAGTCGTATCTTCACTTCCCAAATTGTCCATTTTTGTTTAGAAGCTGACGGATAATTGGAAAGAATTGACTGCACAGTGATGTATTGTGGACAAAATCTATCGATCTGAGTATTCTAGTGGTTTTAAAGTCGATTATATTTCAAATACTTAGGAACAGTTTTTTCATCAATTCGATGTTTCTTGAAATTATATTTGTGACCAATCCAATTTACTTCAAACCTTATGACAATCTTCAATAAATCCCCTACTCTTGTCAGACGTGGAACAAAATCGATATGTCAAACTTCAATTTCTGCGCGCCAAAAAAATCATCAATCTTCATGCTCGAAATTTTGCTTTCTAGTCGCTGCGATCTTCAGGCATAGGTTCAGCAATACAGTAAATTCTCCCTAATTGACGCTGAGCTTAGAAACAAAAATGGACAATTTGAGAAGAGGAGATATGATTATTCGAGCTTTGCGTCTCGTTTTTATAGTTACCGATTGTCAACAACTAGAAAAACGAGCCGTTGCGTCTGGTTTTTATAGTTGTTGACAATCGATAACTATAAAGACGAATAATCGTATCTTCACTTCCCAAATTGTCCATTTTTGTTTAGCAGCTGACGGATAATTGGAAAGAATTGACTGCACAGTGATGTATTGTGGACAAAATCTATCGATCTGAGTATTTTAGTGGCTTTAAAGTCGATTATATTTCAAATACTTAGGAACAGTTTTTTCATCAATTCGATGTTTCTTGAAATTATATTTGTGGCCAATCCAATTTACTTCAAACCTTATGACAATCTTCAATAAATCCTCTACTCTTGTCAGACGTGGAACAAAATCGATATGTCAAACTTCAATTTCTGCGCGCCAAAAAAATCATCAATCTTCATGCTCGAAATTTTGCTTTCCAGTCGCTGCGATCTTCAGGCATAGGTTCAGCAATACAGTAAATTCTCCCTAATTGACGCTGAGCTTAGAAACAAAAATGGACAATTTGGGTAGAGGAGATACGATTATTCGAGCCTTGAGGCTGGTTTTTATAGTTACCGATTGTCAACTTCCGAAATTGTCCATTTTTGTTTCCAAGCTGAGCGACAATTAGAGCGAATTTACTGTAAACGTTGCCCGACTCGAGGATCACGGTGTATCGAGGTCGAAGAACGATCACGACTTACCTCGTATGCTCTGAAGAGCAGATAAAGCTCCCTCGGCTTGGCGTCCATCGGCAAGCCGCTCACGAACAAGGTGCGCACCTGCAAAAAGAACCAGAAAGAAAGCGATAATTGAGTTAATTAAGCTAATTGTTGGGGGCCAGGGGCTGAGCGATAGAGGAGAGGGAGGGAAAGAGAAACAGACGATACGGAGCGGAGTTCCGTACGGAACAGAACGGAACGGAAAAGGATTCGTGTCGGGCCGAAGGATGGCTGGAGATAACCGGGAATTAGCCTGCTCTGTTTGACTGGTGCTCTCGCGGGGACGAAGCGATAGCTAATTGTCAAATTAATAGGAAACGGTAATGCGACGAGGAACTCGCTCCCTTTGTCCCGTTTCTAATTTAACGACAGAGTTCGTCTATACCTTCGTTTATTTAATGTAATTCGTCTACGTCGAACCCTTTACGGGGTACAGACCCCGACAAAATTATAGGTTCACGAATACCAGTCCACAATCATATTGTCTCTGTGATTGAATATGCGTTGCTCTTTGAACCAAATCAGTGCCAAATTTTGTGTATTTTGGCCAACAGAGAAACTTCGGCTATTGTTATTCGGCCTCGTAAATTATAAAGATCGATTCGGTGCAATTTGAAAACAAATATATCATAATTGCATTATTAAAGAGTACATCATAATTACGTTATTTAAAAAGTGTATCTAAATTGCATTATTTAAAAAAAGTATTATAATTACACTATTAAAATAGTTGAGTAATTTTTATGTTAAGTAATATGACATTATAGTCATTGTATAATCTTACATATTATAATATTATAATGATTTTATAATATGATTATAATATAATTTTATATTAAGTAATTTTCTTTTTGGTTCTACAACGTGAAAACCTGCATATTTTGACAAAAGTAATCAGAAAAAGTGGTTATGATAGAATTAAATGATTTTTTCGTACTTTCCAAGATTATATGTTACTAAATTCATAAGCATTATTTGCTTAAACCAAAAATGCACCGCTAGCATTACTGCGAAACATTTAATATTTCGGTCACCCTGAGAAATATATCAAAAAAATAATTCCAAAGGAATTATGTATTATTTCCCTTTTTTTGTTTAAGTAGTCTTAAACAAAAGTTCTCATTGCAATTGTTATATGGTATCGTAAACATCTTTACATCAAATGCAAAGTGCAGTTGTATAATTGAACGGAGCCCAAGATATTAATTGCAATCAATAATCGATGCATAATTTCCACTTTAATGACAGTTAAAATTTGCAAACGTTCTTATATACAGTTGATCAAATAATTATATTTTTATTTGATCATTTCCCACATTGTTACTACAGCGCGGATTTTATGCACTTGTGTCAAAATTAGATGGATGCTACTCAAAGCAGTCGACAGATTAGGAGAATATAAGAACGCCAATATAGGATCTTCTATAACTATAACCTAGAAAGGGGTGATTCCTGAGGTCATTTGAAGTAAAATTTTTTCCTTAGCAAAAATGCAATCCGCAGCTTCGTTTACGAGTTATTAACGAAGAACACTGACCAATCAGAGGTGAACTTGGTTGGCGCGAAGCGGCCGAGCTGGTGAGCGGTCGAAGCCTAGTTCCGCTCATTGGCTCAGCCGCCTCGCGCCAGCTGAGCTTCCCTCTCATTGGTCAATGTTTTTCATTAATAACTCGTACACAAAGCTGTGGATTGCATTTTCGCTAAGGAAGAAGTTACTCTAAATGACCTCAGGAAACCCTCATTTCCCGCTTGTACAATAATTTTGGGACACCCTATATATTGTTTCCAGCCCTTTAAAATTATCAATGAAGAAAAGACACTTTCTGAACGGCTCCAGTCTCATGCAATTGACGCGAACAGCTTTTAGTTTGCATTAAGAAAACAGCAGTTTTATTGTTGCATACGTATAGCATTATTCGTCGGGCTATTATACCAAGAATATACGTCGTGCCAAACGTTGAAGTTACAAGCTACTGTCTCGAGTGCGCTCCCATAATTCAAAGTTGAATGCTACGTTCCCAACGACCTGGGATCAATATCTCTTCTCTTTGAAATCGTCGAATCCGACGGGCCAAGCAAACGGCCCCGTTTGTTTGTATGCCTCTGTCATAGAAACGTCAAACCGAGTATCCTGTGTCAAATATTGCAAGTCCCGAGAATCGTCTTATTTCGCTTTCGATTCATTCTTGACCCAGTTGCTCGGGCTCGGAGACTAGAACACATTGTGGGGTACCGCGGAAGTAAGCAAAACTGAGACGGTAAATTACATACTGATTTGGCGGGCTGCCAACTGAGACAGACCGGTCTGTCCAAGGCAAGACTTTCCTCCGCGAAAAAGGAATCGCCGGCAGATTAGTGCCCGTCTCGGGTTCTACAACCTATAGAAGCGGATTGTTTCCAACTGGAATACAATTTATACCGTGCAGTACAAAACGATGGAATGTCCTACTCATTATCACATTTCGTACAATTATTCTTCGTACGTGGCCGGATGCATTCTCATTCAGCGTTTCAAAGACGTTCAGCTCTTGAAACTGATTTTTATGTGCGGATCCTGTTTCGACGCATACAAAATTCTATTACCAAAAAATATAAATATGAATGAAAACACAAAAAATATATAAAAATATAAAATGTATAAAACTATATAAAAATATAAAAAAATATAAATAAAATATATAAATAAAATATAAATAAAATATAAATATAAAAACTATTTAATTTTCTTTTGTACCGAACGAAGCAAATCAAATTTTTCTTAACACTTTATTTGCCAGCTTTTTATCGCTGTCATTTTAACTACAAAAATCAATAAACGGAAGTTTCTTAAAAAATGTAAAAACAAGTCTCCGGTAACATAATCCAGTGATTTTCTTCCCGATTATCATATTAAAAGAGGATTTTATTCACTAATCATGACAAGTTCCACGAATACACAGTTATTAAGATTTTCTTTTTCGTAACTTCTTCATTAACCCCTTGACGTATCATTTTCTTCGCAGTTACTGCGATACGAAATTTTTCGATTGCAATAATTTCTTAGAAAGGAGAGAATTTATCGTGTGTGTGTGTGTGTGTGTGTGTGTGTGTGTGTGTGTGTGTGTGTGTGTGTGTGTGTGTGTGTGTGTGTGTGCCTAAATTTACTGAAATGCTGAAATATTGATGACAAGAGATTAGAATTTTATTCACATTTTAAAGGACAAAATAACATCTATACTTAACAAGTTATTACTAAAAATTTTCATCGCGAGTCGGACTCATCAAAGTATGGCAAGAGGTTAATGTTCCCAATTGATAATATAATCACTTGCATTCGTAATAAAAATTACTTACAACGATCGAAAGTATTACGATCAATTTACAAAAAAAAAATAAGATTTGTTAAAAAACAATGACGTCAGGAGAACTCTAAAAAGTTATATCCAAGAGGTTACATTCGAGAGGAAGAAATTAGGGAACAAGAAGTATTTTATGTTTCGCACAGTGTGGAGTCATGAGTGAATCGTGCATTCATTTCATGCGCCTTATACTGCATAAGTTTAGCAAAGGAAGTGCGGCAACGCTTGCTACGAACAATGTTTGCCTCGTTTACGTGGAAGGAGTATCATCGTTCCTTACATGCAGAAAGTGGATACAGTTCGCGAAGGAATGAAGTCGTTTTGATCGTGTTGCAACGAAACGTGCAGAAAAGTTACGTAAATTCAATTGAGAAATTTCCCCGTTTCCACCACGTTCTTTCCACCCCATCGTACCACCGGTTTTGGTTATTGCATTTCTTAGCGGGAGGAAAATTTCGCAACGTAGTAATTTTATTGAAAACGTAGTAAGAAACATGGAAAAGTATCATCATGGAAAATGTATAATCACTGCAGAATGCCTTTGACTAAAAATGCGAAAAGATGTAACCAGACGACGATTGTATGTTTTCGTAACGTACGAACTTATATGGGACGACCTAACGGTTGCGATTTTCAACCATTAATTTTAGAGCATTTTTACGTGTCTAACTAAAGACCATTAGGAGACTACCATAATCTCTTAATTTATTTACAAATGACGATTATTGCGCGGCGGTGAACTTTAGTTTAGTGTAACTGATAACGTAACAGTAACTACTTGCATGCGTCTCAGTTCAATTTTGAGAAATCCGAGCAAGTTATACAAATGTGGTATTGATGTAATTCTGTGCTGTAATTAGAATAATTCTAACAAAGTATTTACAGTAATTTCTCCCGGAAATGCCACATTTCGGGTTGCAGTGAATTTCTCTGTGCTAGTCCTACACGGTCGAGGGTGTGTGCGGCACGCGCCGCGAATTCCCGGAAGACAACATAAAATGGCTGTTTGGGTGTGAGTCAAGTAAGAAAAACCGCGGACAAAAGATACTCCGAATTTGCTGCTTGACTATGAATCTTGACACTTTATTTCAATTGTACGCTCTCTCTCTCTCTCTCTCTCTCTCTCTCTCTCTCTCTCTCTCTCTATCTCACTCACTCGCTCACTCACTCACTCACACACACACATATGCACTCATACATTGCGTCCTTCGCTCAAGCATATCCATATACACACTGTGGCGACTCTAAAATGACGGAGGCTTTTAGAAGAAAAGAAAGGAGAAAGCATTTCATCCGGGTCCCGCTAGAGAACTCATCAGTAAGGCTAAGGAGGTAGCCGCCACACACACCGTATGCTTAGTAACACGTTTCCTAACGTCTCTACAGTACTAGGTACGTGATCGTACATGATCGTCGAATCGTATCATGTGACTCCCGAATTGCTTTCGAATCGTGGCATGTGGTCTCCAAATTGTCTTCAAATCGTGACATGTGGTCTCCGAATTGTCTTCAAATCGTGGAATGTGGCCTCCGAATTGCCTTGGAATTGTGGCATGTGGTCTCCGAATTGTCTTCAAATCGCGGCATGTGCCCTCCGAATTACCTTCGAATCGTGGCATGTGGTCTCCGAATTGCCTTCAAATCGCGGCATGTGCCCTCCGAATTGCCTTCAAATCGTAGCATGTGCCCTCCGAATTGCCTTGGAATCGTGGCATGTGGTCTCCGAATTGTCTTCAAATCGTGGAATGTAGCCTCCAAATTGCCTTGGAATCGTGGCATGTGGTCTCCGAATTGCCTTCAAATCGTGACATGTGCTCTCCGAATTGCCTTCAAATCGTAGCATGTGCCCTCCGAATTACCTTCGAATCGTGGCATGTGGTCTCCGAATTGCCTTCAAATCGCGGCATGTGCCCTCCGAATTACCTTCGAATCGTGGCATGTGGTCTCCGAAGTGCCTTCAAATCGCGGCAAGTGACCTCCGAATTACCTTCAAATCGTGACATGTGCTCTCCGAATTGCCTTCAAATCGTAGCATGTGCCCTCCGAATTGCCTTGGAATCGTGGCATGTGGTCTCCGAATTGCCTTCATATCGCGGCAAGTGACCTCCAAATTGCCTTCAAATCGTGGCATGTGGTCTCCAAACTGCCTTCAAATCGTGACATATGCTCTCCGAATTGCCTTCAAATCGCGGCAAGTGACCTCCGAATTACCTTCGAATCGTGGCATGTGGTCTCCGAATTGCCTTCAAATCGCGGCAAGTGACCTCCAAATTGCCTTCAAATCGTGGCATGTGGTCTCCAAACTGCCTTCAAATCGCGACATATGCTCTCCGAATTGCCTTCAAATCGCGGCAAGTGACCTCCAAGTTGCCTTCGAATCATGACAAAAAAAATTAGAAACAAAAAAGTTAAGTCATCATTATTATTCTAACATCACTATGTATCGCTTTCGCAAAGTGAGTGCACAAAATTCGTTCACGATCTATGATACGTAAAAGAATTGGAGAGGTGTCGGCGGTTCACGCGTTAAGAATCAAACACTGTTTCGAAAGTAAGGCAGCTTTGTTTAGACAATACCAGTGCGCGTCGGAACGGCCGCAACACGTCCCAGAAAGCGGTGTGAGTTTTATTTCAAAGATATCCTCGAACGACGAGCGGGGAGACAATTGCGTGGATCGATTCAAGTGGGACAACTCGTGCAGCGTGCAGCGCATACGAACGTCCGCGAATCGCGTACGGCGTATGAAAATCGCACGGATCAATCTCACCGAGTGCCTATGTACAATCGATCCGCTTTTTCCCATGCATTGTCGTCGATCGGAAGACAGCAGCAGGCTTTTCCAGAGGAACACGACCGAATCGGTGCGCAACGCGTAGAAAACAATGCTGCGAACACGTAGACGTGGAAAACGTGGAAAACCTGGAAACAATGCGTAACTGCTTTCTCTGCATCCGTGTTCTACTGTTCGCGCAACGTCTATCGGAAGGCGAATACTAGAAAGAAAGGAGGAAACCGGGAAATAGAGGCGGGAAAACTGCCTCTTCCTCTCCCTGTTCGATGCGATAAACGGCACAAATGGGCTCAACTATTTAGCACGTATTAACACTCAACAGCGGAGCTATTCGACAAAAGTATTACTAATATGAGTATACGTTTACGATCATTTATAATTTTATTCAGAAATTTTTTCCTACATAATTTTTTAAGATAGTCCAAGCGTATTAGTTTTTTGTACAGCGTGTCCCAAAATTATGGTACTTCCGGGAAATGAGGAGTTCCTGAGATCATTTCAAGTAACTTTTTCCTTAGCGAAAATGCAATCCGCGGCTTCGTTTACGAGTTATTAACGTAAAACAGTGACCAATGAGAGGCAAGCTCAGCGAGCGCAAAGCGGCCGAGCCAACAAGCAGTGGGATCCCAGTTCCGTTTAGCGCTACACGATCTCGCCTCTCATTGGTCACTATTTTTCGTTAATAACTCGTAAACGAAGCCGTAGATTGCATTTTCGCTAAGGAAAAAGTTACTTCAAATGACCTCAGGAATCCCTCGTTTCTCGGAAATACCATAATTTTGGGGCAACCTGTAGACGTCAATGAAACATGCGAACTTTTGAGTTAATAGTCTGAAACTAGATAATCAAATAACAATATTTACAATCGGGGTCAATATGGACCCGAGCATCGCCGTGCCGTCCAAGTGTTCGATTGTCATTCGAATATTGAGATTGGAAGGATTACGTCAATTTTACATTCTTAACCGTACGTGCGATTTTTGGCATTTACCTTTTGGAGGAAAGAGAAGAAGCAACAAAATTAACGAAGTTTCTCAGAATAATCTGTTATACATTGAATTCAATTACCCATTCTTTCCTGATCACAGATTCGTCCCCTCGCAGATTCAAATTTGTTCAAAACTACTGAAAGGACTGCGAAACTTGCGAATCAAGTACCCTTACCGATGACACGTGACCGATTAATCATGCTACGATTACTCCTAATTACATTGATTTTTAACATTTTAGCTACCATTAGTAGCTTCATAATCTACTAAAACTATTTTTTATGTTATTCGATTTTTAATATGATATATATTCTTGTGTTAGATGTTAAAACATGCAGTCATTCTCTTGATATAAATCAAGCACTTGCACTATTATTCGCCCGTCCTAAATCGATAGAAAAATTGTTAAATTGTTAATCCATCAGGGAAATTGTTAAGAACGGAGAAGTGCTAATTAATGTAGCCATCTAAAGAAATCGTGGTTCAAAGGGTTGACAGTTCCTAATTTACAGAAATAAAGATTTTCCACTTTTACATGGTTTTAGACATATAGCTACGTACTTTTCTCAACAAACACGCTGTCTCACTCTTCTCGTAGCCAACGGTTTACTCAAGATTGCTATCGAAGTTCCGCGCTGTTTCTGGCTCCTGATTTTTTCTTATCACACTCCAACCACGAACGTTCCATTTCTCCACATTTTTCCCTACTTCCGATCTACATAGAGGCTCCTGTGCGACTTCATCATCAACGGTGTCTCTTGTTAGATGATACCGTGTAGCCAATTGGAATTTACTTTGCGGTGGACATTGAAACGCAATGAAATTTGCGAGCGAACGTCGGATCCGATCCCATTCCTACGTTGTAACGGCCACGTGATCCTGCGAAAAGCGAGGAAATTGTCGCCTTCTTGTTCGCGTTGCACTAAATATTGCATGCCGGTTCAGGCCGCAACACCGAACGCCGCAACACCGCGACACCGCAACGCTGCTTACCCCGGCGTGTGCCGGAAGAAGGAGGCTTCACTCGCCGCCCCTGTAACTCCTTCACGTTGAAATTCACGAGCGCCTATTCAATTTAACCTTGCACCCGTAAGCATGTCATATATGTCACCGACGGGCTTTCCGGATGGACGAAATCGAGTGATGTTCGAGCCGAAGTTGAAACATTTTCGATGGGAATCAAGTTCAACGTTCAACCAGTACTCGCGGGACCGTCCTAAGGTGGGTGTTACGGCCAAGTGGCCAGGATTTATGGCAGGGGCCATGTACACTGTTTGGGCACGTAGGCCCATCCGCGCGGGATGTCTAGCAGGAGTTATTTTGCCACTCTCCCTGCTAACTCCCGGCCCACCGTTTTGGGGCAGTCTCACTGGATCTGGGATTGCAGTGATTGGACCGTAATTCCTTGCCGCCCACCCTAGGTCAAGAGGAGTAGGGAGGACCGAGGTGATATTAGGGATGACTCCGGTCCTCTAGTAGATAGACAAGACGAGAGACAAGACAAATCTAGTCAAGAGAAGAACCTCGTCAGCGCCAACGGTTCACTACACACGAGACCACAAGGGACTCACTGGACACGAGACCACAAGGGACTCACAAGACACAGAAAAAACCTTATTATTCGGACGGCACACCACGTGCAAATTTCTACAAAGCTCGAAGCTCACAAGGAGCATCAACGAGCAATAACAGCGGGTGTCCATCCGAGAGTAAAACTCTTGCCAGTTGCTCTATAGTTTAGTATAATATACGTGGGGCCCGCCAGGCCCTTTGCCCCTGCCCGCGTCTTGCCTAACTATGTTGCGTACCAGAGTCGTACTAAACCAGATAGCTACCGCAGATAGCTGCTCTCACAGTACGAAATCGATTCGTTTTGTGAGAATAATTAAACTATAAATAGAAATAAAAATCGGAAAACTAAATCCCTGTTATTCGGTTGAAGTATTACTAAATACAGATATTCACCGAATAGCGCGGCACGTTTGCAATATGATCTCGCTTTAACGCGGTTAAAATAGACGACAACTCAATCGTAGTTATAACAGCGCGGAAATTCTCGCAATTTCAGTTTCTATCAATCTCGTCGTTTTATCTGCCAAAGAAATGATAACATCAATATTAAATGCTCGTTGGAAAAATCTATGGCCAGAGTCGATTGACTAATCGCAGTTATGGAAAGAGCTATCGTAGCACGGAAAACTTAATGTTTTTCTTGAATAAATAAAACAAATATTGATTTACATACAGCGTATCCCAAAAATGTCTCGCAATCCGGAAATGAGGTAACGTGCAGTCGCTTCCGATATTAAGTGCCATTCCACATTTCTTTAAAATCACTAACCTAAATTAATGTTAATTCAATTTTAGTAAATTGTAACAATGTTCGGTTATTTTATTACTATATTATTCCTAAAAGCGTTAGCTTCTAATTAATGAAAAATAGATCTACAGAATGTCCCAAAAATGTCTCACAATCCGGAAATGAGGTAACGTGCAGTCGCTTCCGATATTAGGTGCCATTCCACATTTCTTTAAAATCACTAACCTAAATTAATGTTAATTTAATTTTAGTATAGATTGTAACAATCTTTGGTTATTTTATTACTATACTATTCCTAAAAGCGTCAGCTTCTAATTAATGAAAAATAGATCTACAAGATGTTCCAAAAATATCTCGCAATCCGGAAATGAGGTAACATGCAGTCGCTTCCGATATTAGGTGCCATTCCACATTTCTTTAAAATCAGTAACCTAAATTAATGTTAATTCAATTTTAGTAAATTGTAACAATGTTCGGTTATTTTATTACTATATTATTCCTAAAAGCATTAGCTTCTAATTAATGAAAAATAGATCTACAGGATGTCCCAAAAATGTCTCGCAATCCGGAAATGAGGTAACATGCAGTCGCTTCCGATATTAGGTGTCATTCCACATTTCTTTAAAATCAGTAACCTAAATTAATGTTAATTCAATTTTAGTAAATTGTAACAATGTTCGGTTATTTTATTACTATATTATTCCTAAAAGAGGTCATTTGGAGTAACTTTTTCCTTAGCGAAAATGCAATCCGTAGCTTTGTTTACGAGTTATTAGCGAAAAACAGTGACCAATGCGAGGCGAGATCAGCTAGCGCAAGACGGCCGAGCCAATGAGCGGAACTGGGTTTTGTGCGCTCGTTAGCTGGGCCGTCTCGCGCCAGTCGAGCTTGCCTCTTATGGACATCCGCCTTTAAGCCTCCGTAATTCGAAGACCCTCTCTTTGCGTCTTCTGACAGTTTAGTATCCTAAAACTAAACGTAGGCTGAATGTACCTATTACTGCGGATGTGCGCTTTACTGCAGGTGTTACTTTAATCTCATTGGGTGAAATAACGCAGTAAAAAGCGTATACACACACCCGCAGCTGACGTACACCCGCAGCAATAAGTACCTTCATCCTATCTGCCGTAATTACATCTTCTTACAGTTCAACATTCTAAAAGCAAACATATGTCCGAAGCATTGTCACGAAATTCGAATGTTCGATGAAATTGGAAGCTATACAGGGTGCCTCCGAATTCTCGTTACACCCGGAAAGAAATGATTCCTGAGATGATTTGAAGTAACTTTTTCTCCACGGCTTCGTTAACGAGTTGTTATTCGAGATAACTATTGCGCTGCTATTTGTTTGCTGTATTCTCAGATGGATCCGTGTTCCTCGTCACTAACTCGTTAACATTAACATTTTCGTAGAGATAGAGGTTACTTCGAATCGCCTCAGAGATCCCTCTTTTTCGGGTGTAACAGGAGTTCTGGGACACCCTGTAGGGCGCAGAAACGAGACCGGACGCGCAAGAAGAAATCGAAGTGCATGGCACTCGTGGTAAGGGCTGTGTGTGGCTATTGCAACAAAATACCACATGGTGCTGCCAGCCTGTTATGTTATTGAAACCTTTCCAGGTGTGTTATATGGTAGGGTAGACAGAGGGAGAAGCAAAGAGAGAGAGAGAGAGAGAGAGAGAGAGAGAGACAGTGGCGAACGTAACACAAATTTTAGATGTCGTCACACGCAGAGTTGGGCAAAAAGTAATCCGATTAATGATTAACGACCATAACTCGTTAGTTATTATAACTGATTTATAATAAATGGGCGAAAAGTAATTCAAGTAACTATTTTATAATAATTTATAATAACTAACGAGTTATAATCTTATATATATTACTTTTTTATATATTATATATATTACTATTTATATATATATATATACTGTACTATTTATATATATACTATATATATTACTTTTTTCCCAACTCTGATCATACGTCCGTACACAACCAGACCAAAATAACAATACTACGATTGTGTAAATGTGTTGCTTTTTGTTTCTCTGATCTTTAGTTAGACGTTCATTAACACTTTGACTGCTACGTCATCCATATATGACTGACAGAATTATTTGTTCAGATTTAAAAATTAATTTTTTCGCTCATGCTTTATATCTTTCTAATTTCATTGGGTTCCGCAAAACGTAAAAATATTGTAAAAGAAATTCAATAAAGTTTGATTTTATGAAATTGTGTTAAAATTGTTGTAAGGTTTTAGCGTGAAAGTGTTAAAATTATTATTAACTATTATTAAGCTAGCAACTAAGTTTCTCTAAAAAAAAGTTACTGCTTGATATTATACAATTAACTTAGCTTAATTAATCACAACAATAAATTTTGAATTTTCACCGGAAATCATATTAATTTGTAATGTTATAATAATGAATAATATTTGACACGTTTACCGTCAATTCCGAAAAAAAATGTACTCTGTGCATTTAAACGCGTAACGCGCTTCCATTTACATCCATCCCGATGTCAAACAACGAACAAAGCCAAAAAAGAACGAAGTTCGCCATTTTTATCCGCATCACGTGTCCTACGTTAATCCTTTCCCCGTATTAATTACTCGGCCCGGACCGGGAAACGACGGCCCGACGACCAGCTATTACTTCCGGCTGAAGTGGTTTTTGTGAAACATTAAAAAGCGTAGTATCCTGCAGCGGAACGACTGAACCAGAGAGAACCTTTATCATTAGAACACATTCAAGCACGCTGATTAAATGTTGCCTCGTGGACAACGGGATGTACGGTCGATTCATCCGCGATAACAACAAATTGTCGAAAATTACACATCTCATTTCAACACGATTTGTTTCCAAAGCACACAGTGTCCGGCAAACCCGGACACATTTAAAATGCCATTATCTGAAATGTTATCTTATTTCGTAATTATATGAAATAATTATTTCAAACAATTGTGATTATTTTTCTTCTATATAAAATATACAAGAATCTTCTATATTTCTTTGTATGAAGGTGAAATAAAAATATAAACGTTGTTTCGTGTTTGTCAATAATTCACGTTCACTGTTATTTATTAGCAAAATAATATTAGCAAAATATTTCAAAGCATCAATGTAAGACGAAAATTCGCAGTTTCTCGTTTCAGGAACAAAATTGATATTAAACTCTTCCATGGATTTTCGCGTACAAAGAATAATTATTGCCACGTACTCATTATGAAACAGGTTATTATGTATATTTGAAAAGCAATTTTTAACGCGAGTCATTTGACACGAACCTATTCCGATTGAACACTTTTCGAAAATGTAAGTAAAACATCGTTCGAACAGTATCGAAGAAGTCTTTTTGTCGCTCATGCGACCACTCAACTGCTAATCATTAGGCAAATGTAAATTGTTAGCAGCTAAGTTATACAATCTAGACAAACTTTCTTATCGTTATTCCTGTTAGGAACTTTCTTTGCCCTATTAGGGGTTGTAAGATATTGCAAAAGTATTGAAAATCTCGTTTGGAACATTTTTATATCGAACATTTGTAGAGAAAATCTTTATTCAAATAAACAAACTTTCGTCGCTTCATTAGATGTTGTAAGATAATGTAAAAATATTGAAAATCTCATTTTGTACATTTTCATGTCAAACATTTGCAGAGAAAATGTTTCTTCGAATAAACAAACTTTCTTTACTCTATTAGGAGATGTAACATGTTGCAAAATCATTGAAAATCTTATTTTGAACATTTATATGTCGAATATTTGTAGAGAAAACCTTTATCCAATTAAACAATCTTTCTTCACTCTGTTAGGCGTTGTAAGATATTGCAAAAATATTGAAAATCTCATTTTGAACATTTTCATGTCAAACATTTGAAGTGTAAAAATATTCTACAAATACACAAAATAAGCTAATTACCCGAATACCTGGACATTAGATTAGAGATTAGGCTGTTTAGAATCTAGAGGCTAGACTGTAGAGAGAGGGAGTGAGCGAGGGGGAGAAGACGGTCAATCCTGTAATTATCTTGGATCAAATGCATCGCATGCTACACTTTCAGCCGATAGCACTTCTTAACTTTATTAATTGGCGCCGCTTCGTTGTGGTAATTTAATGCATCTACATCATTACAAGTTGAGCGTCTCTCACGATGCCATTACGTGACACGTGCGCGCGTCATAAGTTAGCGCAACGCAATTACTTAAGCCGGGTTCACATCAGACGCTCGTCTGTCGTTCCACTGTGAAGATCGCTACTCTGCCGAGCCCATCAAGATTGACCCACACTTGTCAGTGGACTGCCGGCGTTTATGCAAATTTCTATTTTCGCGGACTTTCAAGAACACGAAGTCTCTCAATTTTTGGATTAATGGTTTAGTTGGATCGAAGGTAGCTGGGAAATGTATGAAAATTGTGTTATATATATGTTACCGTGAATGACCGAAATTGGAGAATGTCGACTTTCACCGGTGAATGTCAACAGATACCAAATACGTCGGTGAAAGATCGAATATTTCATTACATTGTTGTACATTCGGACCCTCTCCGGTGTGTGTCGACAATCACAGATATGCTCTGGTGGAGGTCCAAATCCTGTCATTGCAAAAGGAAGTGTTCCACAAATAAATGCAGTTGTAAAAGCAAGGGACTCTTGTGCAATTCAAAGTGTCATAATAGTTTAAGTTGTTGCAATAAATAAGATTTGAATCACATAAGTAAGTAATTTTTTTATTACTATTATTTTCTTTTCTCATGCAGAATGTACCGTGTATTTTAAATTCTTGGTCATTCCTTTCAGAAAGAGAGGCGAAAAAGTTACGTCACCCTTGTGGCGTTTTATAGCGACTGAATTACGGAGAAGAAAATATAAATCTCCAACATGTTCAACATTCACCATTAGTGCATGGTGAATGTCAACATTTACCGGTGTAAGTCAGAAATAAGGGTATTTAGCAAATATTTCGGACATACACCAAGCGACTATGTGAATGTTGACATTCACCGGTGAAAGTCGACATTCTCCAGATTTCGGTGTTTCACTGTAACATATATACTAAATTTAATATAATATGATACTTTATACCATTAGTATTCCACTAACGGTGGAAATGATTCTTAACGCTGGATACGTAGAGAGAATGATTTTCTCTCAACGTAATATATACGGCAAGCGCCAATTTTTTGTTACCTAAGCGTACCCCGAGATCCTCATTCGGTGAACCCGATAATTAGCTATTTCCAAGAAACAGCGGTTCGCTAAAGCAAATACAGTAATGACATTCTTTCGAACGTTATTACTGTACCGCCTGGATGTCCTTCAAGTAGCCCCGAGAAGGAAATGCAATTTCTACGGAACAATCGATCACAGACTATTGGATCCACCAAGAAAGGCTGCGAATGGCTGTTACCTCGATAGCATTATTTCCTCTTCAAATCGAGATGCGATTCGTGTGTATTTCGCTTGGCGTTTTCGCAGCGCAGATAATATTTCAATTTCAATTGAATTCTTTATTCAGTAAAATTTCTTCTCTCGGTATTCTAGCTCGTGCGAAGCAAGCTGTAAAAATAAGAAACATCTTTTTCCTATTTCTCCGATTTTTAACGGCAACTCTAAACGAACATGATGTTCCTCTGACAATGAAGCTTGTTAATTCAACAGACAAAATAATGCATTCATTGTAAAAAGAAAACGAAGATGCTATTAAATCTTGTTAATTTATACGTTTTCTAGTATTCGTAGATGCATTGTATACATTTTTATTATAGACTCAGATAAAATAGTTATCTTTTTACGTTTTTATTTCTTTTTGTCACTACAATTAATATGATCCGTCGATTATACCTGTTACTTTAATATCTACAAAACATTTAAGTCACGTGGTCCAATTCTTGAAAAGTTGTTTCTTGTTAAAAGGTGTATGAATATTCTAGCGAGTAACTGTACTATGTATAGAAAATCGAAATCCAATGATTATGGTTCTCGATATTATTTTTTGAAAGTATGAGAGGAACGCATTAGTTCCGTTGTTCGACGGCCCGATACCATACATAATTGGTTGGTCGGAACACAGGTTGGTTAAAAATATAACAATAAGAATTGTCGACTCCATCGGTTGCAGGAACTGGGCGCGGAGTCGATCATGCGTAATAAATTGTTCCGTAAAAACTTCATCACGATGTTCGTTTCCGGTTGAAGTTCCACGAGTTGAAATCAATCATGGGAAAATATCTGGATTCTACAAGGTCTCGAAATCATTCAGTTATTATCTCGGTGAACGATACTTGAGCCTAGATCGACAGATTTAGCTGTGATTTCTTACTTACTTGGATTGTTAACGTTTCTTCAATTACGTTATTTCTCCCTAATTCGCGCTCAAAAATGTACGAGAAGAGGTGCGATTATTCGAGCATTGCGGCTCGTTTTTATAGTTGTTAACAATCGGTAACTATCAAAACGTGCCGCAAATTGTCCATTTTTGTGCGCGAATTAGGGAGAAATTACTGTACTCAGATCATTAACACATTATCTGCCGCGATACCCTTATATCAGTAACAGAATTATATTTAAAATTTCATTTTTACGTTAATCCTTCATAATTTCATAATTTGATTAAGATTCGCAAGAGGCAGAAATGTTGAAAAATTAATTGATGTCACGCTTTGCAATTTTAATGTAATTGAATAAAATACTTCAATTTTATGAAATTTATTATAGGATCGCTGGTTTATAGCTTTTTGTGTAATTTTGTGGTTATGACGTAGATACTAAACGAGGTTGGATAGATATTTAAAAACTTAACCCTTTGTTTAGAAGTTAAAGATCGCCGATTCCAGCTGCGAAAGCGTCAACGTTTTGCTCTATAGAAACAATCATCGCAAATAAAAACAACTGAGGTTATAAAAATGATCCGGCATTGGGCACCGCAACAGAGTTATGTTGCAAAATCTAGCTTTTTTTTATTGCATTTTTTTGTTTGTAAACCGCAACGAAAGCCACAACATTTTATACTTTTATGCTACTATGGCAGAATTACTCGACCGCGTAATAATTAACGAAGAAACTTGGATAAGGAGAACATTTGTTTCGTACTGCTTCATTTGAGTTTGCAATGAAATGCTGCGCATTGTTAGAACCATGAGGAAATAAAGTTTTTTTTTTCTTTTTAAATTAGCCGACGAAAGCAATTTCTGTTTCAATTATACCACGAATTTTCCATCACCTTATTATACAGATTCTTCGATCGCGTATTCCAGTAAATTTTTTCTTTTTTATATGCTTTTTAATTAGTATTATTAAAAACTGTCTTAAAAATATCCGGTATTACGAAATATTTTTCAATCAATGTTTCATCTTTGTAATACAAATCTCGCATTGACGTGTTATAAAATTTATAAATCTTATAAAATTCGAATGTAAACCAAATTTATTCAGTTTCTTGTTCTATTAGGAAAATACAGTATAAATATAGACATCTTTCCCATCATAGTAATACCACCATGCTAGTTTATTGTCATGATTATCATCCCGCATAGTCTCGCTACGGGTTAATGACTCCTATGCAACGGTGGGCTACAGCTGATTTATTCTCTGTGTATAAACTTATTAATCGACTAATTAATTACCCTATAAGTCTAGACTAGTTGAAGTTCCATTATATATATTTAATTATGGTAGATTGCTTCTGATGTTCTATTCGTCATTATAATAATGGATAAACGTATGATAATAATGAAATTAGTTTGAAGTATAGAAGCAAAAATATTCAAATTGGTTAAATATCGTTAACATTATAATATATATTTTTGTACATCATATGCGACAATGTTTTTTTATGCCAATTTTCTCATTTGGCACTACAGTAATTTCTCCCTAATTCGCGCTCAGATTGCGCACAAAAATGAACAGTATGGAAAGAGAAGTTACGATTATTCGAACCTTGCGGCTCGCTATTATAGTTATCGGCAATCGACAAGTACAAAAAAGAAACGCAAGCCTCGAATAATCGTATCTTCTCTGTGCAAATTGTCCATTTTTGTGCACAATCTGAGCCGAATTAGGGAAAAATTACTGTATTTTCAAATCATTTAATATTGTGTAAAGTATTATTAGTATACTTTGGTACTTTCTGCAGCTAATAAGTACTGTATACAGGGTGTCCCAAAATTGTGGTTCTTCCGCGAAATAAGGGGTTCTCGAGGACATTTGAAGCAACTTTTCCGCTGTTTTATTTACGAATTATTAACGAAAAACAATGACACTGAACAGTGATATTAATCTAGAGTCGAAATATGATAAGTAGTGTGGTTTTAAACGGAGAGAACAATAGACCGTATGTGTAAAGACAAGAAAAACTAATTACCGATGACTTTTTAAGTCAAGTATGATGTATTCACTAGAATAGTGTGCTTAGTATGTAGGTATTTATCGAGTACTTCAAGTAAATACACCTGTTATCCTAATTTAATCTTATTTATTATAATTCTGGTTTAATCTTAATTTCTGCTCAGTCGTGATCATGGCGTTGTTCATTCTTAATGAATATATCAATACCAAAAACAATTCGATTGTTCAACCTAAAATCAATGCAAGCAACTGTACTTACTGCTAGACAATTAATTATTTAATGCGTACCATTATTGTTATTATTGAAAGAGAACTGTTCGTTCTCAAACAGTGTTCTAGCACTCAAAGTTTACAAAGTACACAAAGTTACACATTCGTAAAAGAAGATAATAGGTGGCACAAATATTTATCGGCAAACAGAAATTTACTGTGTGCGATAAAGCAGTGACAAGAAATGCGTTTAGCACCGTCGCATCGTTCGACTATGCTTGGAACAACCTGCTCTCTTCCGGCAAAAAAATAGTTGCTTCGTGTCTTTAGTATTACCATCGTTTCGTATATTTTTGTCGTTATCATCTTTTCTTTAAATTACTATTTACTATTTATTTTATCTAATTCTAACATTAAACAATTTGCCAAATCATACAAAAATAGACTGCAGTCTCATGTAGTAATTTATGTATGTTCAAAAATTATTAGTTTAGAAATATTTTAATTTTAATTCTGTGAAATGCTGGGCATGTTACGTTACCCACAATTTTATATTAAATATTATAAGATTCTGAGCCTCTTTATTTATTTATCAATTTATTTATTTATTTATTTAATTGATACCTGAATATTATATTACATAATATATCACACAAAAATGTTTGATAACAGAAGATGCCCAGCATTTTACAATATTATATATAAAATATTTCTAATAATATATAGTTTTATATATATACATATATATATATATATATATTTTTTAATTTTTATTATTATATATAAATAATATAATATAATATATATAAATAATAAATATATATATATATTTATTTACTTATTCGATGCCAGAAAATCTATGTAAGTCGTGTATATACATATTAATAAATATAAATGGTATTTTACATCAAAACATATGTCTAGTTATAAAAAGTGCTCGCAATAGCAGGTACATCAAACGATTTCCACTGCTTCCCACTTGAGAGCTATGAAATAATTACGCTTCTCTTTGTAATTCCACGCAATTGTCGAACCATTGTTTCGCCATAAGTGCGTCGTGCAAACACGTTCGGCCAAGGGTAAGAATTACATGGAGAATTCTGCAAATGCGCGGAACATGTTGCGAGAAACTAAATCACTGACGTATAAACAGTGTTTGGAAAATATTTTGAAAAACCCTTCGTCCTCTAACTCGAGATATTACGTGTTTGCCGTTCACAGTAAACAGTCTCGGTAAAAGGAGAGTGAAAGAGTTCGGCGTACTCGCGGGGAAAAAGTTTCCCGGAAACAAATCGCTGAAAGCTAACAATGCTTTCGAAATACTGCATCAAAATGTTCGCATTCGTTTTCCCGGTTTGCCGTGGCTTTATGAGTCTTCTCGCCGTGCATCGCAGACACTTCGAACAGTAGCACAAACGGGGAACGGTCTTTATAAATCGCATTACCGAACTTCCAAATCGTATCGACACAAGTCGGTAAATCAAAAGAATCCTTCCGTTTCTACGAACGCAGCGCACTTTGCATTGCATGGAAATACAAAAATTGTTCTTAGTTCGTGAGAAATTTCATTCGTACCGGAATTTAAATGTTGTAACCAAACTAAACGGATGAAATACGAAACTATAAAGACATCGGTAGAATTTAACAATATTATCACATTATTTTCGACGTGTATAATAATATGTTTCTTTCATCTAACATTTATACATATTTCTTACAATAATGAACTTAGACAATTTTTATTTTACAAAACAATTCGTGGTCTTGTTACAACGTGAAGATTTTGGTCTGTGTTAATCGTAACGCAAATCTTTCTTATGTAGAACGATACTGTAGACATATTTAAACAATACTTATGGAAACTTTATTCACTTTATTTTGAGAACGAAGGGTCTGAGACGAAATCTAACTGCATCTATCGGACAGTCTCTTTTCTTCGGATACCACGAAGAAGAATATTGCAATGTAAATTTCGATTTTGATTTTATTGATCTCACTTGTGTCTCACAGTTTCAATTATGAGAATAAATTTAAAAATGTGCGAGAACATCGATACTATAAAAATGTCTTACTAAAATAAACAAAAGAGGTTTCGCTGATTTAATTACCTAACCATTGTCCCTGCGAGAATTAATTTTCTGGACTTCGAACGCATCTCCAACAGAAAATAATAGCGACTGTTAATATACATACGCCATTTTATAATAATGTCTTTGACAGTTTCTACGTAAATGCAAATGTTTCTACGTAAACCGTGTTTAGTTTTGTTCATATCTTAATTTGACGAAACCAACATGTCTCAGATGTTCGTTCGATAAAGTTCAATGCTTCGAGCTCGCTAATCTAATACGTGCAGTAGAGACTTTCTTATCCGAACACTTATTTTTACGATATCCTGGTATCCAAACGTTCCATCGTCTAATCATTGTACTAATTAAATACGTTACCACTTAGTAGAGAACTTGAATGAAGTATGTGGACAATAGAATGTTTTGGTATCAGGATATCACAAAAATAAACCATCGAATAAGAGAGTCTCCACTGTATTTATATCTTATCCGGGTCCTCTTATTTGCATTATCTATCTACTGTCCCTTGCGTACTATAAACTTTGAATGCCATGCATATAAACCACATATCAATGTGTGAATACTCAAAAGATTTAACAAGAATTTTGTGTCACGTAGTGACTCAACACTTGTGCATTGTTCAGGTAGGGTCACTTTAATTATTTATGAATTATAATACATCAAGTTGACAATCAACAATGAAACATATTTATCATTTTTCAAAAAATTAAGCATTGAAATTATTATGAAATAGAATAATAGAAATAATATATTTCAAATAATGTCATTTCAAACGTGCCCAGGTCTAAGTGAAAGTAACAGAAATTACTAATATAACAAAGGGTCAACTGAATATCAGTTAAAATTTGAGAAAATTGATCTGTAATATATTCATGAATTGTTAAATGAATGTATCTAATAAATTTTACAGAAAAATACCTCATTCTTCTCAAGAATCATCAAACAAAAAATTAGAAATTGGCGATCTTGGCTCGTCTGATATTTCAATGGAATTCGAATAATTTTAGATTGCGTCAGATTGCTTGGATTTTTGCGTAGTGATTAGTCAAACTTGACGAGCATCGCGGTATTCATTTCACAAACGATGTTGTAAGCGAAACGAAATAGATTCGAATCGCTTGATAGTATTGTAAAATGTTACTATGAAAAGATCCTTTGCACAGCTTTCTTATTCTGTTGATGAAATTAGTTATCCTTTCTATTCTCTTTCGACAGGTTTTTTGTCTTTAATCTTCGTCGTTGACTACGATGCTATTCGCGTTTCTTACGATTTCATTCTGTATTTTATACTTTACGCAAGCAAAGAAGAAGTTCGCTATAATGTCTCCCTATAATTTTGTATGGTAAATTTCTTCTAAATTGTTCTGTCATAAAAAATCTTTGAATTTTTGTGAACAGATTACTTTAAAGAAGATAAAAAGTACTTTGGTAAAAGTAAAAAGTGTAAAAAAAGTACTTTTCGTGAAAAAGTGATCAATTTTTTATAAATTATATAATCTAAAAATATTCAATTCGGTAAGTGTACAAGTACGAAAATTCTTTTGAAAAATCAACGAACTTTACTAATGGTCTTTTATAATGATCGCAATTATAGTGATCTTAGTAGAATATGGATTTTATGCATTCATGATACAAATTATTAGGTGCAATAAAAAGTTATGAAGATACTTGAAGAATTTAAGAATACCATTGCTTCGTTGTTGTCTTAATAAAGATTATTAAACGAGGAAATTAATTTTTCCCTGTTCCCTCTAGCTCACAAAGGGTTAATATCGATTTTTACTGAATTTATAGGAGAAAATGTAATACGCTTTATAACGCCAGCTTCGTAAACACTCAAGAGAACCGCTTGAATAACGCTTTGTACAGGGTGATCACTGAAAAACTGAAAGGTTTGAGAAAGTCATAATTTGTTCATTTTCAATCGTTCCCATTTTCCTTTTTTTTTGTACAGATAATAGAGTTTTTCTTGTAGATTAAAATGGCTGCGTATAGTATTTTACTCTAGTAAAAAAATCAATTCTTAAAACTCCGAAAAAATAGCCGAAATCCAACGTTTGGGACCAGAAACCTTGGGTAAGGTCATGGAAAATTCTTTAAAAAGAACCCGTATTTGTGAGCAGGAAACTGGTAGCCATGCGAGGAATATTGTTTTCCACACATAATACTGTGAAAAGGTCCATTAATTACGTTTCCAATTAAAATAATAAAAGTTTTCAAAAAACATACGTTTGTGAAAGTTACTTTTGTTCTATGTACATCATTTAATCACTCAGTGGCCACCTTATATAACGCCATGCATTATGCGTATTGTGTATGTAGACAGTACACATATACACATATACACAGAATAGTTTAATGGCGAAGGAATTGTCGCGGCGACTACTAAAAGATGCTCTACAGTAGAAAGTATTATTTTCGACATGGTTAAATGCATTGGCTCGGCGTGGTCGCCCACGCTGTTGGCTTCATCAAATCAGATAAACCACCACACAACGAAGCATTGTTTCTTGGTCGTGAATAGGAGCGGTTGTAAGTATGTGTACCGAGAGCCCGCGAACACAAAGGCCGCAGATTAGAGCGTGAAGCTTCGACATGGATTTCACGAGCCGCTTTTCGATGTTCTCGAATTACCAGTAAACCTTGACTCGGGATTCATCGAACCCGCAAGAACGTAAACGGCTGATTTACCCATTATTACCGGCACCGAACGACAACATTCTCGATAGTCTCTCGCTGCTATCTGCCAAATCGAACACCGCGCCGTTCGAACAACGCGCGATTCGAAATTCGATTTCACTATTCCATGCCGACTAATCCATTCGCGTTTCATTTTCTTCGCATCTGGATTTATTAGACTTCTTTGTTTTTAATCATTTCCCTTGTGAAAGGAGACAATTTTTATTTCTTGCGCCGGTACTCTCCGCTGCTCGGAAGAAGTCCGACGGTTCGGCAGAGTGAAGACAGTAATAATTTATTGTGGCAATGCAAACTCTACGAGAATTCTCCCTTGGGAGAAAGTAATCGAGAAGTTACAGAATATGAGATTACAGTTACGTTTGTATATATCTACGTATACTTATCCTTATACATATAATACCTGCCTGCATATACTTATATTTAACCATAGAAATGTTACTAATAGGTATTATTGATAATAATAATAATAATTAATTGTATTAATAATAATTAATAATATTGATAATAATTAATGAATACTAATATATCTAAATATAGAAATATTAATAATTATGAAACCTAATATTACAACCTGACTACACGTCTTCTCTTCTTTCAAGAAATATAACCTGTGCAATTTAATATATTTTGTACACATTACATATATTGTGTATACATAAATCCTGTCTGAGAGGTTTTGAACAAATGAACAAATAAGAACAACAAATGAGCTAATTATAAGAAACTTATGTCTCATAAGAATATCTTCCATCTTTTAGTAATTTTAATAAATTGCACACATTGGAAGGAGTAAATTCTCTCCAATCGTCCCTCAGCTTCTAAACAAATATGGACAATTTGGGGAAAGGAGATATGTACGATCATTCGAGCACCGCGACTCGTTTTTATAGTTGCTGACAATCGCCGATTCCAAAAACGAGCCGCAGGGGTCGTATAACCGTATCTCCTCTTCCGAAATTGTCCACGTTTGTTTACAAGTTGAAGAACAATTTACTGTATATTCCGCTCGCTCCGCCAGACCTGCACGCCCGTAGTCCCCACTTTTCTATGACCTCCCGAAACCCACTTGTATTGGTAAACGAGAAGACCCACAAGCTAATCGACGCGAGTAGCTAGGGAGATTGCTCGCCAGCTCCACCTAATCACGTCTCTTGTTCAGCGCGTAACTTAGCCAATAATAAACAAAAGTCTGGAATCAAAAAATTTGGAAGAGGCTAAGTGGAGCGGGCGACCGATTTCTCTTGCACCTTGCGTCATTTAGTTTATGCGCAGCGTTTCATTTTTTCGTTTCCCGACGTTACCTAAAATTCCTATACCCAAATAATAAATGATATATAATAAATACAATATAATATGTATAATATATAATAAATATAATATAATATAATATAATATATATAATATATAAAATATATAATAAATATAATATAATATAATATATATAATATATAAAATATATAATAAATATAATATAATATAATATATATAATATATAATAAATAATACATTGCAAGCCTGCGAACATGAGAGTAATACTGTACGAGCAAAACATGATTATTTTCAATCATACTTCAAAAATATTGAACACATAGTTAAGACATCTATGATAATCGTTTAAAAAATCATATGATACAACATAAATATAAAAAATATATGCATAGTACAGCACGTTTGCTGCATAACGCAATAAAAAGTTAATCAAGATGCTAATTAGTAACTACAAATAATCATATGTTCATCGGAAGAATCTGCAGTTAAATTTTTAAGGATAAGTTAAAGCTCTTGCATCTTGTAATTGTTGCGTCTGTTTCACTTTGTTTCGATTGTTCCATGTCTTCTGACTCCCGTCGCACGTCTCGCTCGCCGTGGTCGCGTAAATAATACGCACACAAACACAGGCGCACGCGTCTGATGTGCTTCTAGCGACGACGGCGACCACGGGGGAACGAGATGAAACGGGAGTCAGGGGGCGTTGTTTGTTTTTAATCGGCCGGACTCGAGTCCCACGTTCCGTGGAAATTCCGTGTTGCGTGCACTTTGGGCTAATAAGAAGGCCAATAATCTGCCAATAAGGGAAACGCGTTTACCCTTTTGTTTTCATTTTGAAGATATTAGTAGCATTCAGATTATGTATGAAATCTTCATCGCAAAATAATACCCTGATAATAAAATAATAAAATACCTAATAAAATATCCTGAAGATGAGAGTTATTTCTGGCTTAATATTATTGTAATAATTAATCAGGTTTCCAATTAAATAAATTCATAAAAGGGAAACAACGAATTATTATCAATAGAACATCCGTTTCATATCTGCCCTTTTAGAACTTCGCCATAATTTTGAATACATACTTAATTTTTGTGTGTTGATGTTTTATCTGTTTTGATTTTTGTTCACATTAAATATATGTCACCCAAACACGAGACCGTGTTAATGCAAATAAAAATCAAGATACTGTAAATGAATTTCAATGAGGTCAGTTCCACAAAATCTTTTAATATAACTTCGCGATTTAATTGCATGAGAATTCATGATATTATGCTAATACAACGCTCAATAGAATCAATTTATGAAAAGGATAATGTACACTTTTTAAAAGATCGAGAAGAATAACAAATGGTATTCTTCTAAATGAAGATGGAAGTGCCGCCATATTTTATTACCGTCACCTAGAACGTTCAAAACATTTGCTTGTTTATCTCACTTATCAGACTTACGCAGACCTTTGCGAATGTCTGTAGTTATTTCCGAGAATCGTACGAAACGTGAATAAAATTATGATTTATAAGTTACATTTCCCTTGAAACATCCACCGGTCTCAGTTTATTTATGGATCGTTATAGGTGGAAACACGAGAAAACGAAATTCCGCGGAAAGTACGAAAATTAGAGCAAGAGTTGTGTGTGTGTGTGTGTGGAAATACTAAGAGAAATAAACGAAAAGTTTGTATTTATTACATTTAACAGTTCCGTCTGCCGCATAAACAGCCGGATCACCGTTCTGAAAAGATCTGAAAATTGAAAGTTTCAAAATAACTAGATTGCGAATTTGATGCATTTTTTACAATAACAATTAGATTGATTACAAAATCGTGAAGACATTAGAAGAATTGAAGAATATCTTTCTAATGTGTGCAATTTATTAAAATTACTAAAAGATGGAAGATATTCTTATGAGACTTACTTATTTGTTGTTCTTATTTGTTCATTTATTCAAAACCTCTCAGACAGGATTTATGTATACACAATATATGTAATGTGTACAAAATATATTAAATTGCACAGGTTATATTTCTTGAGAGAAGAGAAGACGTGTAGTCAGGTTGTAATATTAGGTTTCATAATTATTAATATTTCTATATTTAGATATATTAGTATTCATTAATTATTATCAATATTATTAATTATTATTAATACAATTAATTATTATTATTATTATCAATAATATCTATTAGTAACATTTCTATGGTTAAATATAAGTATATGCAGGCAGGTATTATATGTATAAGGATAAGTATACGTAGATACAAACGTAACTGTAATCTCATATTCTGTAACTTCTCGATTACTTTCTCCCAAGGGAGAATTCTCGTAGAGTTTGCATTGCCACAATAAATTATTACTGTCTTCACTTTCATAAGAACACTTGCATTTAGACTCGTTTATGGTGTTTATAAGAACAGGAGAGACAACTAGATAAAAATCCGATCACATACGATTTATATGTAGTAACTAGGCTGCGACTTTTCTGCACTTGTAGCAAAAATAAACAGATCAAATGCAACAGATAAAAATGCTGTTGCGTTAATTTTAACTCGTCAAAATGATTTAAGAAAATAAATAAATGTGTACGTTGCTGCTGGCGCATGTAGAAAATGCAAAAATTATTATATTGCACAAAAATCCGTCGTCTAATAGTAACTATAATGTCTACAGCAATTATAAAAAAAACTAAGATAGTCACCATAAAATAATGATCACAATATTACCATAGTCCATCACCGCCTTTGCAAAACGAATGTTCAAGCTCCGCGCGAATATCACATTAATCCCTGAACAATCAAAACGCGACAAATCGTGGAGGCGACAAATTCTGTTTCATTCGGAACAACCACCGGTTCTGCGTTATTTATGAAACGTTACAAGTGGAAGTACACGAAAACGGAGGCCCGTAGGTGATTTCGAGAATTGGGGCAAGTCGCGTGCGAAAATACCAGTACAAGTAAACAAACAGAAATTCCGCGGACCGTTTAAACGGAATATCAATTACAAGGCGCGGACACGTGTCCGCGAGCATCCGACACCATTATTTTCAATGGTTCTCGTACAACTGCGAACTGGAAGCTGTCCGCGATCGCAAGAGAGTCGAAATAAATCACGAGGGGCCGGCAGAGAACCGGCCATTACTCCCGCGAAGATGGGATTTTAAGGGAATCGGCGTGAATTTAAGAGCCGGTCGGTCAGTTCCTTTATTGCTATGAATAATTTCGCGCGTCACGTACTCGTTTCACCATTATTTATATGTATTTACGGCGCTGGTTATTTACGCGGGGCCTGGTTGGACATGGATCAACGCGGCTACGGATCGTCGGTTCTTGATCAAACATTCCGTACGACCGACCCTATTAGAAACTTATCTGCGAATCGTTTAATCGTACGTCATTTTAAATTGCTCTATTCATTTGCGCCGGTGATTAAGTATGATCTCGGGAAGTTTTCCCCTGTAATTTGTAGCTACATTATGCGCGACGTGTCGCCGCCATTAAAACCACGCCGTGAAAATAAGTCGACATCGTGTCGCGTTACGGAACGTCCGAATCGTAGGCCGGCGACTCAGCTTCGGTGTCAATTTTTATTTTTATTTGTAAACCATTTAACGTCGCTCCTTGGGATCCCTGTTGGTACAGAACATTAGAGCACACCGCTGTCGTCAATTACAATTTGTTATTTCTAGTAAGTATTTTGATTGAGTAATTATTTATTATTTTTATAGTATATTTTGTTTACACACACAGAATGTAAGAGAAAGTAGAATTAATTTCACATTAGAATTACAGCGCGAATACGCTGCAAAATTATTACATACGTATGTTTCATTTCTTCATCAATGTTGCTATAATTGCACAATAAAGTGGTAGCCAGATCAGGGTAAATTTTATTTGAAATGAAAATAAGAAATAACTGTTTGAAAATAAGAATAATGTCGATCCATTTGCAGTAATAATAATTTTGAATTATCATAAAATAAAATAAAATGATACTGAAACATAATATCTCAAATAACGTTACTTCCAAAGTGATCACAGCGTGGAAATAATTATGAAATAAAACAACACGTTATTTGAAATAATATCTCAAATAATGTAATTTGTAATGTGAATGTTTATGGGGAAAATGTGTACAATGTTTTATGGTAAAGTATAACAGAATAATGTCGCATATTCGCATGAAGTAACATAAATGTAGGTATATGTACAATCTGTGTAATTTATCGTTGATTCTTTTGTTTAATAAAACAAACATCGCAACAACGCCATTTCACTTAATTTGTTATGTCGAAGACGGAACATTTTAATCATTTATTAGTACATTTCGATTTATCTTAAAATTAAAAAGAATTAATTCCCGCACCAAATAATTATAACGAAGATCATTAATTAAGTAAGCTACGCATGTGAAATTTGTGTCCCATAATTTTCATGTAAAGAAACGCAAACGAATTCGTTATACAGTCTACCTATAGAACAAATAAAAGGCAGGGGAATCGTAGCCATTTCTCATTGGATAAACGCGAGCATGGTAATTGTAAAATGTAATGATACTTCTTTTCGTATGGATAAATACGTGATCAAACAACCGTGTAATGAAATTACTGTAATTGTTTACGCATCAGAACGAATCACACAACGAATGTATTGTTCCACGATCCGACGACCTACGCTAAATAGTGATTACAATCCTGCAATTGATTGAGTGCTTGTTTATGCAAATTTACGCGTTCGAATATTACGTGATTATTATTATAAACATTCATTATTCTATCAATTCATGCATATCATTCGAATTTTTTGTTCGCCTATTCTTTTCTCTTTCAATAGATATGTATATATATATATATATATATATATGTATAGTTAAAATTCTTAAAACTGTGTATGTGCGGCACACATTGACATCCTTTCATCTACTGGTTTTTAAATCGTTAATTACTTCATGACTATTTCAATCTAAAAACATGTTTCAATTTTTCAAAATCGACAACTCTATGTATTTATAAGTTATGAGATTTATAGTTTTATCGTTTTATGCAGAGGGTGGTATAAAATTTGGTATAACATCTTTTTATGCAGGACTCCGTTTCCGAGAAAATCGCGACTTTAAAGTTTATTCATCTCTTTATAAAGAATTTTTAGTTGTCGTCAATTCTTCTATCACAGTTGCCTCCGTCCGAGATAGTGTTTACAAACATTACCTGTTACAAACTATCTAGTAAACAGAATGTTTCCAGCATCGTCGATGCAAAAAAGTCATCGTACATTCCAGGATTCATATTTCTACAGCACACATAATGCTTAAAAAATTTCGTGAAAGAAGAAGCGAACACTGATGCGCGATCACGATACATGCAACCATAAATAAAGTTACTCATTTCAGGGTCAAAGACCGTTGAAATTGTGTTCATTCTATATTTCTCCTACTCGTTTCCAGCCGTCGTAAAGCGGTCCCGGCTCATGTCCGCCACGAATACCTGCCACACGGTCGAACATTTCCATTTTTCATTGCAACAACACGTTTATTTATATATACTGACGTAATATCGTGGTTACGTCAGCAGCGCGCGAACCTCTAAATTAATCCTAGGTGCAGCACGGCGAAGGAAACGTTAAAAAGGGCCGGTGGAAGCCAATGTTCAAGAAGCGTGCTTCCGGCTGCGAGACAAAATAAAATACCGGAGCTCGGGTTCGATGAGCACCGGGCTCGTTTTCAACGCGTTCGACTTAATACATTCGGCCTATCTTCTAACAAAGAATCTCGTGTGCACGTTATAGGGGAAATACGCCTACATGCTACGCGGCTATACCCTCGAGTCTCGAGTCCTGTTTCCACGGGGGAAAAAACCCTTCTATGCTCGCAAAAAATAGCTGCGAATCGAATCTCGGGAAATTAAATCGTCCCTTTCCCTTGGTAAGCTAACTTACGCTAACGGAGGACATTGTAAAGCATTCTGAAAATTAATTGATATAATACCATTTATATAAAATCGATTAACCCAATAACGCGCAGAAACGTATTAACACGGGCGTGCAAAACCGGCCAAAATGTGTAGACCCGTATATATACGGTCGGCGTCGCAACTTATGTCGCTAAAATGTTCAGATTCGAATATATCCGAGCAGTAAAAATAACTTAATAAAAACAAAGGAAAACATTCAATTTATTGATATTCATCGTGTAATTCTGTATTGTAAGCTGTAAAGTTTGTTTATTTGGGATTATAAAATATGGCCTTTTAGGGTGACGCTTATAAGCATCTCTGACCTGGTAATTGTTTCTATCTATCTATATCCATTATTGCGTATCTAATTAGCGTTGGCACTTTTGTGAGTTTTGTTATGACTAATTTATTTATTACTCTCCAGTTATCTCCGATCTCTTTCTATTTTTTGCTTATTCAGGAATAAAATATGCACTTTTAGGGTGGCACTTATGAACATTTAGTGTATTATTCGTGAGCAAGTCGTGAAGTAAAGTAGACGTTATCAAAGTGAATTTCTTCAAAGACAATTGTTTTTTACTTTTTACAAATATTATTAGTGTCAACATATAAAAACGTTTTTGTTTTATGGTGTATTTTTATAGAGAGTAAATTGGATTCTTAGTGTATAAAAGGTATATTTTCTAATGTTGGAATAAGGAATGTTGGGCTATGTGCTGCACCTTGTTTTGAAATTTACCATACAAAAGAAAATTTTGAATAGTTTTAGTTTATTATATATTTTTCAGCTAATAAATATTATTATTATATTATTACAAATTTAGGTAAAATTAAATATTTTTCAGTTTTTTTTTTCGTCTCCTCCTTCCCCTTCAAAATAGTAACTGGTAATTGAAAAACAGTACGATGGGTACAAAATTCGATCTGCAATGCGATTCAATATTCACTATAATTATTTATCCACTATTTTTATTGAATTTTTAGTAATTTTTGCATTTCTTTTACATATTTATTGAAATTAAGGTCCAAATATGTATTTTCTTAGATAAAAAAAATTGATTTTTTTTGGTCGGTTTTTTTTTTTTAAATTGTGCATTAAGGGGTTAAATACCATGTAAGGTAGATGTACCGGTTGTGGTAGCGTTTGTGGTAGTATTTACAATGGGCCACAAAAGTGTTCGTACACCTTTCAAAACGCAATAACTTTTTCGAAACTGTACCGAGTGACTTGAATTTTTTTTAGATGATAGCAGAACTTGTCTACTAGACGATGATCAAAATGCTTTTGTTGCTATCACTTGGGATGACAAAAAAGAAATAAAAACCTCTCGTTTTCTAACTTTTTTTATCTGAGCCTAAATGGAAATTTAAAAAATGCCTCACGTAGATCTCGGTAACTTGTATGCATGCTGAAAATTTTATCGAAATCGGTTGACATTGTTATGAGTTACAACAAGTAATAGGAAAATTTTAAAAAAAGCATTTAAAGCTTTAAAAAACATTTTTGAAAAATTCAAATCATTTAATTGAGCTTTCAAAAAGTTATTACGTTTTAGAAGGTGTACGAAAACTTTTGTGGGCCACTGTATATCAATTTCAATGCAAATATTCTTAGTCTTGTATCATATACGAAAAGTGCAAGTCTTAATAGATTATTTAATACCCTTAGTTTTGATATCTAACTAACAATAACGCGTAACAAAATGATTCAAGAATTATTACAATACGAAACTACGAAAAATACGTATGTTTTACCGTTTGTGGCCAAGGTCGAAACGAACCTGCACAAGACCGTCTGAGCTTTAAATAAAACATCAACATCAAATGATTGTAAATTTCAGATTTTAACGGTACAAGAAAAGCAATCAAGCGATAATAATTGGCCGTAAACGATAACAGCTGTTTCAACCAGACGATCTATTTTCGCGTGCGATTATCAGTCGCGCAGCTAATCGAGAAACGCTGACACGTTGCGGAGAGAAAAAGCCAGAAAAATGATTCTGGAGGAATTTCAGTCACGGTGGAAACGGCTGAGTGGAAAGTGACTGGATCGAGAAAAAAAGGTAATATTTCCGAGTACTGTAACAGCCGAATGCACTTAGCAATCACAGAGAGTAACGAGCTGAGAAAGAAGGGAGAAAAGAGGCTTTCACGCACGCCGCCGATTCGTTTGTTCCTAGTCGAATAGTTGACTCGTCGCAAAGAAAAATCAATGGACGTAACAAAAAACTGAGAGAGAGAGAGAGAGAGAGAGAGAAAGAGAATAAGAGAGCAAGAGAGAGATAATAAGAGAGAGAGAAAGAGAATAAGAGAGAAAGAGAGAGATAATAAGAGAGAGAGAGAGAGAGATAATAAGAGAGAGAGAGAGAGATAATAAGAGAGAGAGAGAGAGAGAGATAATAAGAGAGAGAGAGGGAGAATAAGAGGGAGGGAGAGAGAGAGAGAATAAGAGGGGGAGAGAGAGGGAATAAGAGAGAATGAGAGAGAGAGAGAGAGATAATAAGAGAGAGAGGGAGAATAAGAGGGAGGGAGAGAGAGAGAGAATAAGAAGGGGAGAGAGAGGGAATAAGAGAGAATGAGAGAGAGAGAGAGAGAGAGAGAAGAAGAGAAAGAGAGGGGGGAGAGAAACGAGTGAAAAAGAAACGATAAGATCATGGTGTCAACGTAGTCAGGCTGCCGAGCGACTCGTGAAATTGCTCGGATGCGCTCCAAATGCGATGGTACTCGAGACACCGCGGCGGACCCCGTTTTCTCCGACCTCTAAGTGCACGTGCAACTCTGTTTCGTTGCATTTTCGGCCGCCGCGAATAGCGATGGGTATCCTGACCTCTCGAACCTGATCGAGAACCTGAACGAAACCACCACTGTCACGAAATCCTCTCGGTCAATAGTTTTCAATCTCTATTGTTACATTTTACCCACTGCGACGCCCTTATATTGCAATATTTACTATCTTGTTGCAGTAAATTCTCCTCAATTTTCCTTCAGTATGTAAAGAAAAATGGACAATTTGGGAAGAGGAGGTACGATTATTCCAACCTTGTGGCTCGTTTTTGTAGTTGTCGACAATCAGTGTAACTATAAAAACGAGCCGGACGGCTCGAATAATCGTATCTGCTCTTCTCAAATTGTCCACTGTTTTGTACAAACTGAGCGTCAATTGCGATTTGTGACAACATCCGCAACATCATTTTGTAGCAAGAGATTCAACTCAATAATTCTATATTTATAATGAATTTACTGCGAATGTTCTTAGAATTTGTCAAGTATTAAGGGTCAAGGATAACTAGGACGGTTGTTCGAAAGAAGAAACCATGAGTTTCACTGATAGTGTCACGACAGCTTTCCACGCCTTTTCTGTCGTTCATATGCTGCACAACTGGAATGAAGCGGACAGATGTTGCGACGAGCTGTAATTTAGGTCTCTTATTCCGAAAAGCAGGATATAAAAATTGTACTCGTTAAATTCCGTTGAACTTTGTAGTTGAATATTTTTTGAGGATTACGATATTCGACCCGGGCACATTTGAAATGGCATTATTTGAAATATTATTTCAAGTAGCATGCTATTTTGTTTCGTAATCATTTCCAAGACCGCGGTCACTATTGCGATAACATTATTTGAAATCCTGTTTTAAATATCACGTTATTTTATTTTGTAATTATTCGAAATCGATATTTGAGGCAATTATCAAATTCCTCTTGAATGTTACACGATGATCTAATTATCAACTGACTGTGTTAAATGATTATCCGATAACAAGACACAATTTCCCAAAGAAAACACCTCTATTCTATCGCGACGATATTAGACGGACCTAGACAAAAATCTTTTATGAATAAACATTTCGTGGAAGAAGTTTCGCTCGAAGGAATTCGCTGTAAAGATTTCTTCAAATAAAATCTTTCTGTTGCATATTATTTCAGAGATAATAAATGAAGTAAAATTTTTAATCACATGCTATTCTGAGGATTATTTTATCATATCAGAAATAAGAAAGGTAACGAAATAATTCATATATTAATTATTATTTAAAGAAGATCGATATTATTTTAATTTCCAAATAAAAGCGTTTAGAACAATGGGTCGAAATAAAACATTGTAATCAGTTATTTCTTATTTGCATCTATTTCAAATTGTTATTTGCATAGGTCTGCTTTAAATCTATGTTTGAAGGTATACAGTTGATAACATAACTTAGATAAAGTTTTAATTAATTTGGAGGGCGAATGCTGAAAAAAGCGATGCTCTGATATGAAAGAAATGCAGAAAAATATATTTATTTCAAATTATGAAAGAAGCCATCGCTACGGATCAGTAGCGCAGCGCGATGGCACGCCGGTACGCATCTAAATCAACACTAAAATCAACTCCAGCCGCGCGCAGACTTGTGAATCGTGCTTACAGCTGCCAGAAATGCAGGTCACCATCGGACCACTTGATCTGGGACACCGAGTTTCCTGTTCTCGAAGCTCGTTTTCCTCAAAAATCCGTTACCTACCTTATAACACGAAAACTGCAAGCTTTCATTATACTTAGAGTACTGGCTGAATATTTTAAACGAGAAAATGTTTGTTATATAAACCCATTGCAATGAGATTACATCGTATTTATACAGTGCAATATAATTGCAGCTCTGCGATAAAGAGAATTTCGTAGTTATTAGTCTCCTGTGTAGGAACTGTAATTATGTTATAAATTTATTTGCTAATTATTTCGACCGGAATGCTCATATGAATGTTTTATTGTGTGCTTACTTTGCTTTCAAATTGATTCAACTATTTGATTTGCAAGGAAACTTGAAACATTTGCATATGAAATTATTTGCATATTTAGAGTTAACTATGATGTGTTTTTTTACTGATTGTTCTATTTAAATCAATCTCTTTGAATATATGCGATACTGTTACAGCGATAATAAACGATTTGTCGGTGATTAGAAACAATGCAAAATAATCGATTAATTTTAACGAATAAATAACTTGACATACTGTGCTCGGATCATATATTATATTTTTTAATCCACTGATCGAAGCACCTTATAATTCTCTAGAAAGGAAGTATTAAGCCACTTATGAATATTTCGTGAGGTCTTACATGATTTAGTAATTCACAAACAAGAAAATTACAAACTGTATCTACCAGTACATTCCAGAATATGTATAAGATTTCATTTAAGGGAACTCATACTTAATTTTCATGCGTTCTCTGCACGGTCACCGACGAAAAAGGTACTTAGAAAGTTATGTTCCCTTCGACAATAATTCTACTTTTATGTGCAACATTTTTCGTTATCACGAATAGTTTAATAAATAGGCTGCGGATCTCTGTGCAAAATGAAAAATGGTTCATCGCAATTGCAAGGTATAGGAGCCAAGTTTTTACCTTTATTTAATAATTATAAGTTCAAACTATACTGATGATGCATCAGTATTCTTAGTATCATTTAATATTTTTGCTGTTTTAAATTATGCTTACTTATTCTTACCATAAATATACAAAAGTAATTGGTTCAAATAATCAGGTTGATAATAATAAATGCTTTTCTTATTCATAACCATTTCATAGTCACATGTACATCCTCTATTAACTTACTATTCTTGAAAGACACTTGTTTTATTACTTCAGAAGTCAACGTTTATATTTACTAATCATTGTTTTCTTATCATTTGTTTGTTTAATGTCGCCTTAGATTATTAGCTGTAGACAAACAGTTTAGATTAGAACTATACACATTGTTTACTTTCGTGTTGCATACTTAAGATTGCATTTGCATAGCTAACTTGTCGTTACATAAGTAGAAAGCTACTTATCGTACTGGTATTTACAATACATACCAGGTGTCCAAAGTTACTCCTGCCAAACGGTGCCAGCACGTTGTGCGAGTAGAAGTGAAACAAATTCGTGCTATTTAGTTCGCAATTCCAGTAGTCTTTAGAATTTGTTTGTGCAGATATTTGGTAATTTATTATTTCTAGGCTATGAATCATTATGGAAATTCTTATTTTTATACCGAATCTTATGAAAGCTAAATTACGGAGGAAGATGTTCTTATCGACTAAATAATTCGCTGTGTTGAATACACAAGTTTTATTTCACTAGATCATTTAAAAGTCGAGTAATTATTTTCTATTATTACTTTTTAATTTTTTGTTCCAGATGTTTAAAATATGACCCTTGGAAACTAATTATAAAGAAATTCATGACTGAATAACAAGTAAAAACAATGTTACAGATTTTAACTAATAAATTCTTTTAGGCAATTTCAAAGCATTACTTATTTTTACCAATGAATAATTGATGCCTGAGAAATTAAATTAATTATGTCAATAATTTATTTATCGAAAGTACAATAACAGTTTTTCTAACGGCTGCACTACATGTAAAAGGAACTCAACAATTTTCTGCTAAATTGCAATTCAAAAAGAGAAATAAAGAGATTTTTTACTAAATTAATATTCTAGATTGCGACTTAGACGGAAATTGTTAATTTCTTTAAGATACATACATTACAGTACACGTATTAAAATTGGTAATTTTCGGTTTGTAAAATATTAATATATGTTAAATTTCTCATAGACATTCATTTTCACTTGTTCAGTGAAAAGTGAAAAATGTTTCAGATATTTTTTCTACGTTAATATTTTCTACATTCTATGCAATAGTTTCTGCTGAACACTGATATCTGCATAGTAGAATATTTCTAAAGTTAGCTGACAGCACACGACAACCTTTGACAGTTTTTGTTATTGTTCTTATGAAGCCTTAATTGAAGTTTATTACCGGTTATACACACACAAACAGTAGACATGACAGATCAAAACAGGAAACATAACAAAACATAATTAATATCATGGTTTTGCAGCACATTTGACACATTTTTCAGAAATAGTCCTATATGTGGCTTCGGTGTTCTCAAAAATAGATGTAACCAATACAAATGATGGAAATAGATTACAAAAATATTGCTGACACTTTCTATATTTGGACGCCGAGTATAAATATTATTCGATTTCTGCAGTTTTTGGTAATTAATTAAATCTTCACATGTTCAGCTTGAATTAAGATATAAAAACAGTGCATTGTGATTTTATAGCTTTTTTTAATAACTTTTTAATAAAGCATTTACTAACGCCTGTTTAGTCGACACTCTTCTTCGTTTTTGCACTGGGACACTCTCTGCAGTCATAATTATGTTCTAACCATGATTGTTTCCAAACTAATTTACTACCTCGAGGACTTCGCGCATGTGTGTAACGACATTAGGTCACGCGGGCGTGAAAAACTTTCACACGTTGAAAATTGTTAACATTCGAGAAAAATGACAAGCACGGGACTCAATACAATTAAGTCAACTAGGCATTTCTAATGAAACTAGCACTATGATTAATGTGAATTGAGAATATTATAAGCAATTTGGTAAATCATAAAACTGTCTAAAATATTTTATATTTTACTAACTTTCTGCAACTTTTGCGAATAATAAATAAAATAAATATTTATTTATTTATTTATTATGTTTATTATATTTTATAACATTGTGAATAAAAATAAAATAAACAATAAAACTAATGTTGTCTGAACTGTCGTTACATTTCGAATGTAATTATCGCAAGTCGAAAGCATGAATTCCTTCCAAAATCGTAACATGCAAATTATAAAAATACCGCGAATGTATAAATTATAGATAATATGTAGAGAAAAGAATGTGTATGTGTTTTTAATGTCATGAGAGATATTTTAGAATGAAACGACACTAGCATATAGGAATATACAAAGCCATGCTACGGTTGAAACTTCACGTTCAAATTTTTAAAAATGAGGAGAATTCTGTATTGCAGAAGGAAAAATGTACGCTAGAAGCTTCAATTATTTCTATACAGAATACAGTCGTGGAAATTCGTTCGTTTTTTGAAACGTCAACGTTGTGTACAACTGACCAAATTCTAAATAACAATGCAAATAATTAAATATAATGAAACATACTACCGCAATAATTATAATTTCGAAATATAGTAAAAAAGATGTTAAATAATCGTAAGGTTCGCATGATTGTTCAAAATTTCAAATATATATATATTCAACGCTGTATTTAAGTTGAAAAATTATTTAGAATGTTATTTAAAATTATTTAGAATTGTTTAAAATTATTTAAAATTATTTAGAATTATTTAAAATTATTTAGAACTATTTAAAATTATTTAGAATTGTTTAAAATTATTTAAGATTATTTAAAATTATTTAAAATTATTTAGAACTATTTAAAATTATTTAGAATATTATTTAAAATTATTTAGAATTATTTAAAAATCATTAAAATTATATGTATACGTCTACAATATTATTATATTTTTAATCGATCTTATGAAACAATTATGTCTTTTGCTTGTATACAGTAGAATATACATCCGAAACGAATTGTTATCGAACGTATCGAAAACGTGAATTTATTTTGCACTTCATTTCACACCTGAAACTTGAAATAGTGCGGCCGATTGCGAGAGTGAGTCACCGTATGAAAAAAGTATCCCCGAACTAGGGTAAATCGCTGTGCAACGAAAGACAATTAAATAAATGGAGAAATGCAAAATGATAGTATAAAGTGGTTGGAACTTTTGCACAGTACTGTATTATAGATAGTGAGAATCGTGAATTATTCCCTGGAACGCTACCCTCTGAAATGGGAAGCATACTGCTCCTGACCGGACAGCGCAGACTCGGGGCAGCGTAACATGTGTCCGACAGTTTTATTCCATTTTCCTGGGTATAGAAAAACAACTGTTCGCCGCTTTCCAAAGAGAAAAGAAGAAGAAGGAGAGCTGACTATAGAGAACGGTAGCGTATCGAAGTTATATGGAAGTGTATGGAAGCGTGTGTATAGTCCTATGGAGGACGACCTCGCGCGATCGGTACACGTTTCACAATCGAAGAAGGCACACACCGGACAAATGGCGGCCAGCATGAATAATAAAACTCGGCGAGGTCAGGCTAATTGTAATACTCGATTACACGGCGACGGAACCGCGCGTCATGTGCTCGATCCTCACATTCATTTCGCCGTGCAAACGCGGTCTATACACACTGTTCACTCTTCACGGCTTTTACTTTCTATACCAGTCCACATAATAATCCAGTCTCGAACCTTCCGGTATACTGTATACGTATAGAGCGCAGCGGAAACCGCAACGGTTCATAAGTTGGTCGATCGAGTTACCCATTGCACGAAGAAAGTTCAATTTTTACCGCGCGCCGACTCGATCGAATCTTTTTGCAGTCTTCTCGCTTTCTGAGATCGTTTCCTATACGGTTGCTCGCTAGAATCTTCGGACACCTGTCAAAATAAGATAGGAATAACTTTCTCAAAATTCGACCGAACGATTTGAATTTCATCGAAACGTTTAAAGCCATAGAAGTTTTTGCGAAAGTTGCACAATTGATTGGGATGACAAAATGGGGTAACGTTTTCTTTCAAACAAGAACTGGTAAACAATTTAACATTTGTAGAGAGACCTTTTTCGGAACGTTACGAAATTATTAACGCAGCCGTAGTGGACTGGATCAATCTACTTCACCCAATTATTAAACGATAACTCAAAATTTAAGAGCTATATTCGAAAACGTCAAAGAAATAATCGTGCTGAAATTAAAATCTAGTTTTAATGAAAAGTGCCGGATTTAATACCATATCTGAATAACTGAAATTTCGAAAGACGAAGCTGTTGAGATGCAGATAGCATTTGTTTACAAATTAATTCAGTAGGCAAACGCCTTCAATGAGAAAAACTGCTAATATGAAAATAATAAAAATGTATGATATTTTAGAAAATTTTTAACTTCGCTTCATTCGATTATCAGTCATTTAGTATGATTGGTATGACGGTACATTAAGTCGGGGATCATGCGAAATGCATAGTAATGAAATAAATATATATTAATAAAATAATAAATGGTGTGTGGATGTATTTTTGAAATAAATGAAACATTGCAGAAACAAGACAGAATTGTACCGCATATGTCGATAAAAGGATTTCAATAATTTCAATAATTGAAAATTTCACCCGAAGAACGAAAACCAGCGTGGTATTTCAATGAAAATGTATGTATGTTGATGTTCAGCAAGCATAAATGAACAAAATCCAAGGTATACATACGTCGCGAATACATTACATAAATTTGTTTAATAATCATAGTAGTCGGCGTTTATACGAGTTATTTGTGTTCCACGACGATGCTTTAATACGCGGCGTTTGTCTCTATATTTGCGAAACAGTATTTTCATATCGTGTTAACAGGGCAACGGTGATACATTTTCAAGTGATATCATGCGAGGGGCATTTAAATTAATTAGTATTTCTATGAAGCGTAAATGGATTTACAATCTAGACAGATCGAAGATTTATTTCAGATAAATTTTTAGACAGATCGAAGAGAAAAATTTAGAAGCTACAAATTATTCGAGCCTGCGTCTCGTTTTTATAGTTGTTGACAATCGGTAACTATAAAAACGAGCCGCAGGCTCGAATAATCGTATCTCCTCTTCAGATCCAGGAACAATGCTTCCCCCACTTTTACAGGACACAGAATCATCAAATTTTGCTTTCTTTACAACTTCATATAATATGCAATGTGTACATAAATATTCTACAATGTCTGTATTCTACAATCTCTGTTTTGAGTTACAGCAAATTAAATATGGCAAAAATCGCAGTTTGACCAAAAACTATAAAAAGTCTGCAGTTTTTTCAATCTTTCAACGAAACGAATTTTTCGTTTTGACGACAGTAATATAGTAGCGACGTGAAAAAAATATTCAGTTCAATAAATAAAATCGTAAATGGAACTTTTTAACATACTTTTGGCAATTACGAGTAACAGAGATGCAGTATTATTTAGCTAGACTATTAATTTTACGAACGTATGGTATGCGCGTGACAAATGCAACAGAGCACACGCTTTAATGATGTTTTAATCAAATGCTTCATCTTGATCGTGATCAGGAAAGCGATGACTACCAATTAGTCCCAATTAGTGAAGAGAGACTCGAGCAATTCGTCTATAGATCTACAACGTTATTTAATAACGATCCTAATAACAAAAACAAGCGTCTGTTTGATTTCTGTTTTTCCAAATTGAACACCCTTGTGAACCCTAAATTCTGCATTGTTCTATATCGGCAACAGTTAATTAAAAGTATTTGTCTATTATCGTTAATCTACTACTACAAAACGAACATTATATCAATATCGCATGATGTAATTGGGTTATGGTTAAATTTAAAGGTCATTTAAAGCCATTTTCGGATCTATTTATGGCGGATTTGACTCTATTTTTCTAATGAATATACAGTGGCGTACACAATAAGTGTTCGTACCTCATTTGAAACGCAATAACTTTTTTGAAACTGGACTGTGACTTGAATTCTTTTTAGATGCTAGCGGATGGTCACCGTCTAGTAGACGCTTTTTTAAAATTTTGCTAATATTATACTTGGAATCACAAATCAAAACAAAAGACTTTCATTTTTTAACATTTTTATAGAAGCCACTGCTTCCCCCGCTTTTACAGGACACCGAATCATCAAATGTTATTTTGTTTACAACTTCGTGTAATGTTCAATGTATATAAATATTCTACAATGTGTCTGAGAACAGAAAATGGTTGACGTTGTTGCAAGTTACAGCAAATTAAATATGGCAAAAATCGCAGTTTTGTCACGTTTTAAAAACTATAGGCTTCTATAAAAAAAAAGTCAAAAAACGAGAGTCTTTTATTTTAGTTTGTCATCCCAAATAATAGCAAAATTTTAAAAAAGCATTGTTAGTCATCCTCTAGTAGAGTAGTCCCTCTATCATCTAAAAAAATTAGTCCAGTTTTAAGAAAGTTATTGCGTTTAAAAGGTATGCGAACACATTTGTGGGCCACTGTAGATGATAAGAGGTGGGATCCATAACTTTTAATCGTTAGTTTCTCGAAACTAATTGGACATCTGAGAAGCCTCCCTTGTAAGAATAATCGGTATCCCGAATCTCTTTGATAGGGTAGCAGATTGGCCGATTGTTAATTAGTGTGCCCAGTGTGATCGTAAATGGTACAAGGTGGACGTTGAGTTTGCACGCAATAATGGCGGACTTTGCAGCGGTTCTATGGCGAGCTCGGTCCCTTCACGGCATAAAACGCCCGTAGTTTTGCGCTCATTAATATTAATTTCGCAGCTCCCGGTGAAAAAGCGACCCTAGATTCTCAGGTAAACCGAGGACAGGCCTGCATGCATCGGCGATGTCCGCCTGCATCGTCATAAAGAAACAGGGCCGACCCCCTAGCTATCGTTCTTTACACCGTGTATACATATGTATAGCAGCATAGCCACCTCCTTCGCTTCTCTTTCCTTTCTCCCGCGACGGAATCGTAACAGTTGCTTCTGACAACTTCTGACGGCTGTCATTACACGTTCAGTTTCAACTTTCAACTGCGCGACAAACCGGCGAACAAAATGGAAATTTGCTCGCCTTTTTTTCTTTCTCGCAAACAGAACAAACAAACAGTGCTCGATCCGAAAAGAGTGACGCATGGAAACGTGTGAACCTTTTCATGTCTATGTACCGCGCGTTGTAGATTCTCTTTGAAATGAAAATAAGAAAGAAATATAACTATTCGAAGGAATTCATTTGGCACCGTCGCCGACAATGCAAGATTAATATCGATCCGTTTAAAGCATTAGCAATTCTAAATAATGAATTATTTCATTATATTCTTATATCGAATATGGCAAAAGAAATAATCCTTTGGGCAACCCTTGCATCTATTTGCTTTAAGTCAAACTTTCTCGCCGCGAAGATACAATTCTGGCGATAAAGATGTTATTTGAAGGAATTTTTACAGCAAGTTGTTCTGAGCAAAACTTCATTTCTCAAAATGATCAATCTCTAGACATTTTTCGTAGATGGAAGGGACATTTGATTTGACGCAGAAATATCGATAAGGATGCAGCGTAAACCAGACTCGGAGCTGGTATATATAATTTCCAAGAAGAATTTCAATAGTTATCTCAAATAATGATTTCAAGTAATTACAAAATAAAATCACATGTTGCTTAAAACAATATTAAAAATAATCTTGTTTCCGAAATGATCGCAAGCATGGAAATAATTTATAATTTCATAAAAAAATGGAAATTTTGAAGGAATTCATAAACAAATTCAAATTAGGATATAAAGTCCGGATTACAAATTTGGTTTAAACAATTATCCAGATCAATTTTCCATTGTCCATTTTTTTATGAAATTATAAATTATTTCCATGCTTGCGATCATTTCGGAAACAAGATTGTTTTAAATTGTTTTAAGCAACATGTGATTTTATTTTGTAATTACTTGAAATCATTATTTGAGATTTCTGCGTCAAATCAAATGTCCCTTCCATCTATGAAAAATTTCTAGAGATCGACCATTTTGAGAAAAGAAGTTTTGCTCAGAACAACTCGCTGTAAAAATTCCTTCAAATAACATCTTTATCGCCAGAAATATCGATATGAAACATCATATCGTCTCTATTTATCTTATTCTAAAAAATTACTGTAATGATATTACATTTCCTTAGAAATAGTTGTTCCTGAATAATAAAGGACATTTAAAGTTTACTGCTTTTACATTAATCGAGATATACGATGCTATACAAAATTATACAATATTCATTAATTATGTAACCACAGTATCTATTAATTTATAGTTTATTTAACATTTACAATGTTGTAAATGTTGTTGCGAAACAGTTTAATAGAATGAAAACACAAAAAGGAGATCCTTATTTTCTTAAGATTCTAAGAAAACGTGGTTTGCTTTTTTAATAAAGGTTGATGTTAAAAATTTCAAGAAACTTCAAATCTCAAAAATTTCGCAAGATCAATGTATATCATTTAATTAAATTAAAATTGCAAAGTGCTCGGTGTTCATACGTTTTGCGTATCTAAATATAGTATAATAATTAAAAATTTATAATATATAGATCAGCGTATCATTTTCAAACCCTAGTAAATAATTTCGTCACCGATCAGAGGGACGCGACAGTCGAACTGTTAGAACAATCGTGTCTCCGTCACATGACCGGCATTACAGTCAGAGTGCCAATACGTCTGTCTATTACTCGCCATTTCTACTTGTACGGTTCTCTGAAAGGAAAGGCTGTAAATATACTAAAGTACACATTACGACCCCGTAGTGATAGAAGTAGGGTGGACAGCTATCGTATCCATATCATGTACCTCAGGTTTTATTTATCAAAACACAAGCCACAACAAACAGTGTTATAATGCTGCTGGTACGATTTTCTTGGAACCGATTTCGAAACACCGAAATATCAGCTTTCACCGAGATTGCTTTGCCCACTTAATGTTTAACGCTATTCCCACCACGACCGATCAAATGGCCGTTTTTAAAATTTCGATTAGAATTTCCTATATGCAAGGCAATTGCATCGCCTTTAAACTTCACGATTTTTCCTAAAATATACGCATATTCACTTTGTTTTATTGTCTGTTTTCTGAGAAAAATTTGTGGTCTGTCTTGCCTACCACGACCGGTCATTTGACCGGTTGAACGATTTATATCTTTTTGTAATAGAATTCTCTCGAAGACTCAATTCTGAAACTATAAAATCGTTACAAATAAAAGGTAATACAGTTGTGGCGTGATTTTAGCCGGAAAGTGTCTTCCAAGGATTGCTTTACAGCACCTCTAAATGTTTACAGTTCGCAGTGTTTATTTGGCAGATCGGTAATAAATTATGGTACTTTCGGGAAATTAGAGATTCCTAAGGTCATTCGAAGCAACTTCTTCCTTTGGAAAACATTTCTTCGAGGCATCGTTAACGAGTTATTAACGAAAAACACTGACCAATGAGAGGTGAGCTCGGCTGACGCGAAGCGGCGGAGCCAACCAACGGACGAAGCCCGGATCTGCTCATTGGCTGGGCCGCCCCGCGCCAGCCGAGCTCGCCCCTCATTGGTCAGTGTTTTTTGTTAATAACTCGTAAATAAAGCCGCGGATCGCATTTTCGCTAAGGAAAAAGTTACTTCAAATAACCTCATGAACGCCTCATTTCTCGGAAATACAATAACTTTGGGACACTCTGTATACTTCTGAATAAAAGAAACTATATTTTTATACTATCAAATTGGTTATTATCTCCATTCTATATTAAAAAATATAAATTGTGCTAAAGACCGGTCATTTGACCGGTCGCGATAGAAATAGGTATACGTGAAGTGTCGGTAGACTTAATGTTAGAAGGCATTTCTCGTTTCGTAAATAAGTAAAATTGATATATGAAGTTAAGCTTCGACTGCAACACGGATACTTTTGATGCATTAAAATTAACGTAAGAAAGTTCGTTGCCTCAGTTACTTAACCATTGTTTCTGCGAAGGCTAATTATTGTGAGACTTCGAACTCACCTGCAACAGAAAAGAAAAGAAAATATTAATACAACACGTACACGTTATCTGCCTTTTTTACAACTATTATTTTCATAAGTTACGAAACATAGGTAATTATTTTTATAACTGTTCGAACAATCATGAAAGTGTAGTCGCGATTTCGTTTTAAAATTGCTCTCATTGCAATCTACATATTTCCAATTAGTGAATCGTATAATTTAAGAAAAAGATTATTCGTTCATCCTTGAATCTTTCTTTACATTTAAAGATTTCCATATTTAAAATCTTTTACGTAATAATCCTGAAAAAGAATGATCAAATTTGCTGCTACTATTTTTAATTCTGTAGTAGAATTGTAAACTTGCTATTGAAAAATTGCCAAACAAGATGTCTTTAGCTGTAAACCATACACTTTCGGCTTCGATCACACCGAAATTGATGACAATAGCGATCTGCAAAACGACGAGCACGTAAAGATTGAAAATTCATGGCACGTAACAGGCGCCGTTTATCATCGCGATATCGGATACACAAACTATTTGTCGATGAAAACATCATTTGATCGTTTGACAAATTTGTCGAAACTTCCACGCCCGTCTAACCATTTTTGACGTCCACTTTATCCAAGCTTGCAAAAGCTTACGGACGGTGCAGCGAGGTTACCTGAATAATTGAAAATTCCTATCGAAACGCGGCATGTCCGTTCAAGATAAATATACAGATGTTCTTCACGGCGAGAACGTAGCGCGTCGGCGCCATTTTATTATTTAATAACCGACGAAAGTGTCGCTGACTATAGATCCAATTCTAGAACAAAATGGAAGCCATTCGAAACTCGAGGTGGATGTACAAGGTGTTCGTGCAGTATTTCGGAGTGCACCGCGCCGTTCTGGTCAACCGTTCTCATAAAGAATTCAACGTACGGTTCCTGTTGCCATCTACGGAGAGTCGAAAATTGAACAATTTCAAAACGAGGCTCATACCAACGTAAACCTCACGGTAGCGGTTCAATGGCAATTGTTTTCGAAAACTGAACTGCACGCAACTAATTGTACGAGGTACAGCAGGTGACGGATTTACGAAAAGGCGAATATGGAGGGCCGTCGGAGTTGGACCGAGATGGTTTTTTGAAAAAGAATATCTGAATTTTTTAGCATGCAGTCAGCACTCAAAAACTGTCGTAGCTTTTTTTCAAAATGGGCCTCCGTTTTACAGAAAAACGAACGGCGGCTAACAGCATCGGCTTGAAAATAGTGCACATCTTGAACTATTTCTTGTGAGCAAATGAATAAATAAATGGAGCATTCACTTGTGGGAATTTTTTACATAAGTTTGGAAGAAGACTAAACCAATTTTTTTCTCGATCTACGTTAAAACGGCTATAAAACTGCGTAAGGAATTTTTTAAATAATGTTCTGAGCAGAAATGGCGAGCACTTGAAGAAAAAACTTTATTTTTATTAAGAAAGAGAATCGTAACGTTGTTCATCATTTCTGTCCGAATCGATATTTCAAAAATCTCTTACGATGTTCTCCGACTGTTTCAATAGATATTAATTAATGTCATCCTGTAAATTTCGGAAACGACGCTCAACGTCGACGTTGGTTTGTTGCCGTCATTTTGAAATCAAAGAACAAACAAAAATTTGTTTCGCATTCTTCAAAACGCGTATACCAAATTTCCATGAGCGAATTTTCCATTTGTTTATTCGTCTACTCGTGACAAATAATTAAAGAGGCGCTTTACTTTTGAGTCGTTATTGTGGTGTTACTCATTAACCATAGATCGAGATTTTTATTCACTTTTTTCCAAGAAGTACAGTTTTTCGATTCGAAAATGCGGTAGAAGTTCTTCTTGCAAAGTGTCGCGACAATCAAAGACTATTGTACTACTTTATGTTTGAAATGTTTAATTAAATTCTTGCAAGAAAGTTATTGTTGTCATCCTCTTTTATACAAGCGGAACGGCGCGGTACTTTCCTCGGTCAGTTCAACTGCCTCAGTAGGATTTTATAAATGTAAATAAATGTTATAATCGTGTCGATTTTGTTTATTCGTCTGACCATAAGTTTGAGTTTGTCGCCAAACATTATACGAAAGAGTTTATATACACCCGTTAATAAATAAATAAACAAACCGTTTCCTTCATATTCCGTTATTTTTATAACGCCGCTAGACAGCTCCGAAGTGCACAATTTCGAGATTACAGAAAAATAAGATTCTTATTTACGATTCTACTCGTGTCTCAGTCAATTAATTGTTGACGATGTCAGAGTACGATGAATCTGTCAGTGAAACCTATCGTTTCAAACAAAATTAACTGCCATAAGCTGTTGTTCTGGTAATGGCTGAGGTTAGAACGGGTACAAAACGCTTATTATTGACAATTTGTACGCGGCCGGTGAATGAATTCTCAAGGTGAAAGGTAATAGCTTAAGCGAATGGTATTGATGAGATATCATTGAAATCGGGGAAATGGCCCCTCATCTGTGTAATTACCACTTTTTTTATTAATGCTTTAATGGCCATACATCTACGCAGTCAAACATCGTCAGGGGCCGGCAATATTTTTGAAAAATTAATTTTAAAAAACTTCATGTAAATTTATGAAATAATTCAACACACACGCATGTTCGAACATACGCATAAAACAAAAAGAAAACGACAACGATAACAACACATTTGATACAACAAATTTAATATTTTTCCTTTGTGTGATAATTATTAAAGCAATCACTTACATGTAACGGTACTTGGCAAGTCTTACACATAAAATATGTAGGTTTTCTAATTTTATTCGCATAGCAAACACGACAATCCCTTCGCACGCCCTTTTTTATTACAGATAAATAATATATTGCAAATGCAATCCGCTGTTTTGTTTACGAGTCATCAACGAAAATCAGTGACCAATGAGAGGCGAGATCAGCTGGCGCGAGAGGGCCGAGCCAATGAGCGGAACTGGGCTTCGTGCGCTCGTTGGCTAGGCCGCCTCGCGCTAGCCGAGCTTGCCTCTTATTGGTCAGTGTTTTTCGTTAATAACTCGAAAACAAAGTCGCGGATTGCATTTTCGCTAAGGAAAAAGTTGCTTCAAATGACACCCTGTATACGAAACGAGTTAAATATAGCACAATTTATTAAATAGAAAAAAAGTTTCCTTGTTCATTTCTTTGTTTTTCCAATAATCTTCGGCGATAGCGTCACGCACATGTTGTGCGAGCGGCCATTAAAGTGTTAATAACTTTTTAGTGAACAACATAATTTTAGTCGGCGGCATAACTAGTCGCCTAACTCGCCAGTTGGATGAGCCAGTCCAGACGGCATCTCGAAACAGTTCAAATCATTCGGTCCAATTCTACAGAAGTTATTCCATTTTAAAAGGCGTTCGAATAGCTCCGCGAGCCATTCTATTTACATATCAGCCTATAGGCGCGGCAAGGATCCGAAATCTGCAAGTAAGCGGCGAAGGTAAGAATCGAGAAACCGCGAGAAAAAGAAAATCCCATCGGCCGATAATGATTCTCTCGATTCCGCGTCTTGACCCGTTTCCAACAATACCACCGGTTATCGACGTCGAATCGGTTATCTCCGATTTCGACAACGGTCAATAGCCCCGGCCACTCTTCTCCGACTGAAAAGTTCTCTAGAAAATGCGGGAGCGGCGCGGGTGTATGGTGCGGAGAAGAAAAGGGCCAGCCGAAAAAGCGTCTCCAACGAAGAAATTCTAAGGGAAATCGCGGGGCGAGCTGTAAAGACTGGCCCTGGCCCGAAGCCACTGTGCATCGAACATGACCGAATGCTGTCGCCGGCGAAAGAGATCCAGATAGCTTCTCCCTCTCCCCCTCTCTCTTTCTCTCTCTCTCTCTGTATCTCTCCCGCTCTCTCTCTTGTTCCTTCCCTCTCCTCTCTCGCGGTAGAGACATCGACGACGAACGCGGAAGAGAAGGCGCGACGCGAGAGAGCACGGAAGAAGAACGTGAAAAAGGACAAGCTGTCGCGAAAAAGTGGGAAAGACGGACTCCAAGGTGGAGGGGCGCGAGATGACCGAGAGAGGGGGGCCCATGGGAGAGGAACACAGAGCGACGTATGTAACGGAACGAAAAGAAATACATACCTGGCGGCCGTGCAAACCGGCGGCGGAGGGGGGAAAGGGGCAGACTGTATAAATAAAGCGACACAAAAGAAGAAAGAGACGGGTCGGTGGAATAAAAAGAGAGAGGGATGAACGAGGGACGAGGAGTCAGCTGCGATCGAAGCACAGTGGGGTATTTGCCCGATCTCGCTGGCCAAAAGTCGATTTTGTCAAACCCGTCGTAGGTAGAAATGAGTTGTTGCCTGGAAAGGACAAGTAATTGACGGACAATAAACCGTAAATTCTTTTCTCCGTCTTTTTCCCTCCATGTGCAGAGATACAATTATTTTATGTTCGTATCTTCTGTTACGGTACTTATGACGTTTTCAGTGTCTTCCACGTTATCAGAGTTCGGAGCGCGATACGGTGAATATATGGGAAAAAACAGCTATTTTGGAAGCAGATAGCTGTGTATTCGTGAAAGGTTTAATCATATTTGCATAAATTGCAAGATGGCAAAAATGTTTTTGAAGATACTCACTTTCCTATTTATTTTAAATTTAATATTCTTGTTGGCGGAGAAGGAAATTGTTATACTTCAGGATGCGTCCCGTTAATAATTTTTGATTTACTATAAAGGGGATGGTTTTTACTTTATTACAGCACAAAAATTAGCCGCGGAATCCCGTGAATTTCCATTTCTAAGTTAAAATAGATTCTTTAGTACGAGTTATATCTGCTTCGAAAAGCTTTTATTTGATTTACAGGAGTTAAGAAAATGACTTGCAAATAGATATTTAACATCATAGAACAAAGAGAAGATTATAGTTTTTATGAAAAATTGGAATTCATCGAAAATAATCAATTTGCATATAACGAATGTACAGACGATGAGACGGAGGATTTAAAACGTGAAATCTGTATTTAACACGTAGATAAAAGGCAGCGCGCGTCAATATCATAATTACTTCAGTGGGAATCATTAAATTATGTAGCTTGCAGACAATATTAATATTTGCTTTTTAACATTTAATATTATTCCCGCGATGTTAAAATACCATAAATATATAAATAAGCGCGTTTTGAATCCACATTAAATAATAAACATAATATTTTGAATATTTAATCAATCATTTTTATTTCTTCACAGTTATTTTTATTTTTCTATCATTATATTTATTCGTTTGTAATTTTGTTTTGAGGTAAAACATCATAAATAACTTAGTAGCCACATTTTACGGATATTAAGTGAAAAAAATAATTTTGGCCAGCTAAATCCGGCAAATACCCCAGCGTGCGACGGCAACGGAAGGGAGGGTCGAAGCAGACACGACGAGAAGGAAAGGATGGGGGAGGGTGAGAAGAGGGCGAAGCGAGACAGAGAGAGAGAGAGCGAGGAGGGTGAAGACAGGCTGGTAGGGGCAAGGGAAGCGACTGGAGGGGGGCCGAGTCAGCGAGGGTACGCGCAAAAGAGGGAATGGGACGAATGGTAGGGGTTGGGAGGCCGAGGTTGGGGTGGTGAGGTCGTTCTGGCGACGCCGTGTCTGTCCCGACGCTAGGTACGAGAGAACCAAGCACAGTGGCCCGATCACTTATTCATGCGCTCCGAAATGATTCCAGGCTTCTGTGTTGTTAGCCGCGGCGTGCGGCATCGCGTCGCGTCGGGTCGCGTCGGTTGCGTTCGTGCGCTGCGCGCCGAGCCGAATCGGACCGGACCGGACCGGACCAAGACGAGCCAGGCCGAGTCAAGCCGATCCGAACCGAGTAGCTGAATTAAAATGTCCGACCGTCCACCAATGGAGCGCGCGATCCCGCTTTACCGAGCTGAAAATGCTCCGGAGGAGCAGACCTCACTTTTTAACGAGGCCTCGCTTTTCAGTCGAGTGCTTATCTAATCGAAACAAGAGTTCTCCTTTTTAAAATACATGCAGCGTTCTGCATCTGTAGGAAATTACTCGGGAAATCCACCGTTCGCCGGTTGACCGCGATCGCGAGCCTGGCGCGGATTGCTCGGTTAGAAGTGGCGGGAATTCTAACGATTTTCTGGAAGCGGTTGCGTTCGATCGATATGGCGATAACTGTACGAGTTTCGCGAACATTGTATTGGCATGAATGCGTTGATAATTAACACGTTCCGTGCCGAGCTTTTTTTACTCGAATCTTCACACTTTGATATTTTACTAAAACTTGATGTATTACGTGCAATTATTAATTCTCGTACACATAACAACGTAACAAAAACTTATCAACGCCCATTCTTGCGGTGGAAATTGATTCTTCGGTTCTAAATTTCTTGTAAACAATTTGTTCAGTTCACTAAGTAAACATGCAAGCGTGTACCATCGATGGTACACGTGGCACGGAACGTGTTAAGGATATGGAGACACCTTGTTTTGGGACCGTTCATTATTGTGATTAGAACTATTGGCCCCCTTAAATACAATGACTCCTGTTAATATAAAACAGGATAACTTTTTTCAAACTGAACGAAGTAACTTGAATTTTCTTCAGATGTTAGATTAATAGATAATGGTTAATAAACTGTTTTCAAAAAAATTGCAATCGGTTGGGATGATAAAAAGAATAAAAAATTATGTTCTTTCGACTGTTTTTATGTAAGTTTATAACGAAACTTTAAACCGATTCCGATGAATTTTTCAACATTCGCATGAATTACCAAGATCTACAAATTGCCCTGCTTAGATTTTCGTTATAAGCTCAGATAAAGAAGTTAAAAAACGCGTGTTTCTTATCTTTATTTTCATTCGAACCAATTTCAATTTTTTTTAAATTTTGTCCACATTGTCTCTAGTAATTTAGTTTCTGTAACATCTCGAAAAAATACAATTCACTTCGTCCACTTTGAAAAAAGTTATTCTGTTTAAAAAGAAAAAATAAAGTTATGAAGAGAAAGAGTTTTCGATATTCAAGTAAACAATTAATTTTTAAGCTCTTTAACATGTCAAGTACCGAGCATCGAGCCAAAGTATTCCTACAAAGTCTAATTAGTTTCATTAACGAAACTGGAACTAAGAAGTTAAAATGTATCATTCGTAGTCTAAATATCCAAGGAAAATTTCATTTCTTGGAATGAATTACAATAAAAGAGATTTGTCTCGGTTATATATGACCGACGCAGCACGTGTTAAAATGGGTCAAACCACAAGTTGAAGTGAAAATTAAGTAAACGTAATTCTGATCAGAAGCGGTCAATGTGCAAGTCATGTCGCTTCTATTTCAAGCGCAATTTTTTATTTATTTATTTATTTATCAAGATCGCATCTAGGTAATTGACGATCGCAGAGAGATCGCAGAAATGTTACTTATGTATGCGTTTCACGAGACCTACGCAATATCGAATACAAAAGAAAAACAAAAACGTTTCTAACACTTGTGCTCAGGTGTCTCAGGGTAATCAAAAAGTTAATGAAGTGTAAGAACCGCTTAATGATGATTTCTTCGTTTCAACAAATAATCGAGTCGACCTATATATATTATGGAAAATGGTGCAAAGTGAATGCAGTTAAATCGCCCACGGCACTGTTACCCTTGTCATTCATTGCGCCCCTTTTTAGCCACGTCCTCATGAATCTTTACATGTGTCAGCTTAATTGATTGGTAGAAATTAGAAAAGTGGGTCAGCGTGTATTAATGAGCATGAGTTCGTAAATCAAAATTTTGACGTATTCATATTTCTGTATAATAATACGATAGTCGATATTAACAGTGCTGTCGGAATAGATTTGAATACAGCGTTTAAAGAACCCTACTTCCTGGTAAACAATTTAATTTATTACTCGTATTATTAGGTACAATGAAAAGATTATCTTATCTACGAGAAATGTCATTGGGGATTGGTTAACAAAGATTGATAAATAAGAACTGAAGCAATCATAATCGTGCTTGATTTCGATTAATATCTTGAACGGTTAATGTGTTACGAAAATAAGTCGAGTGTGATTCGATGTCTCTAACTTATCACAGATTTTATTTATATCGAATGCTCTTTCATTTGCTTTTAAATCAATAACTTAATTATTATTATGATGTTGAATTTTTGTTGAAAAATTAAAAGGGCATCTGGTCCGTTTATGCTAAATAAATTGAATTGAATCAAATTAAATTGAATTAAATCGAATTAAATTAAATCAAATTAAATCAAATTAAATCAAATTAAATCAAATTAAATCACATCAATTCAAATCAAATCTAATTAAATTTAATTAAAGAATACTTAAAAATAGGTACAATAGATACGGATAAAGGAAAATATATTCCGACTACAATTTTCAAGAAAACATGATCCCTCGTGTAACGAACTATGCATAATAATGAAATGAAGAGTAACAAAACGAAGACAAGTGAAACCGAACACGTAATTGCATCAGACCGAAGACATTGGAATATAATTTTGAGCGAGCCTTCGGCAAGGTACTAACGAACATAATTACAGAACTGTTTTTCGGGTTTTGATTAAGTAATTATAGTTACATAATGAATTTGTTAAATTACTGCTTCCGTTGAATTTATATGGAATACAATAATTTTATTTTTTTATTTTGATACGTGTTCTTTAGAATAATACATAGTATACGCCATTTATTTAAAAAAAAAGCTATCCTATTGGATAAAACATGGAGAACGAAAATTGTCGTAATACTAGTTATTTTAAACATGTTAATTTCTATTGTTCACGTTATAAAACAGAAATGTCTGACACATGGCACATTAACTGCGTTATAACGGAGTCTTTTGTAATTTCGTATGTTCTATTCGTAAAAGGAAAACTAAATCCCGTAATTCGGTTGAAATATACTAAATACGGATATTCCCCGAATAGCACGACACGTTTGCAATATGATTTTGCTGTAATACAGTTAAAATAGACGACAACTCAATTCGTAGTTATAACGGCATGGAAATTCTCGCAATTTCAGTTTGTATCAATCTCGTCGTTTTATCTGCCAAAGAAATGATAACATCAATATTAAATGCTCGTTGGAAAAATCTATGGCCAGAGTCAGTTGACCAATCGCAGTTATAGAAAGAGCGATCGTAGCACCGAATACTTAACGTTTTTCTTGAATAAATAAAACAAATATTGGTTTATATACAACGTGTCCCAAAAATGTCTCGCCATCCGAAAATGGGGTAAACATACAGTTGCTTCCGATATTAGTTGCCATTCCACATTTCTTTAAAATCAGTAACCTAAATTAATGTTAATTTAATTTTAGTAAATTGTAAGAATGTTCGGTTATTTTATTACTATATTATTTCTAACAGCGTTAACTTCTAATTAATGAAAAATAGATCTACAGGATGTCCCAAAAATGTCTCGCAATCCGGAAATGAGGTAACATGCAGTCGCTTCCGATATTAGGTGCCATTCCACATTTCTTTAAAATCAGTAACCTAAATTAATGTTAATTTAATTTTAGTAAATTGTAAGAATGTTCGGTTATTTTATTACTATATTATTTCTAACAGCGTTAACTTCTAATTAATGAGAAATAGATCTACAGGGTGACCCAAAAGTGTCTCGCAATCCGGAAATGAGGGGATTCTGAGGTCATTTGGAGTAATTTTTTCCTTAGCGAAAATGCAATCCGCGGCTTTGTTTACGAGTTATTGGCGAGAAACAGTGACCAATGAGAGGTGAGATCAGCTGGCGCGAGACAGCCGAACCTGCGAGCGGAACTGGGAGCTCGTCAGCTGAGCCGCCTCGCGTCAGTCGAGCTCGTCTCTTATTGGTCAGTGTTTTTCGTTAATAACACGTTAACAAAGCCGCGGATCGCATTTTCGCTAAGGAAAAAGTTACTTCGAATGACCTCAGGAACCCCCTATTTCCGGATTGCGAGACATTTGTGGGGCACCCTATAGATCTATTTTTCATTAATTAGATGCTAACGCTTTTAGGAACAATGTAGTAATAAAATAACCGACATTGTTACGATTTACTGAAATTAAATTAACATTAATTTAGGTTACTGATTTTAAAGAAACGCGGGATGACACCTAATATTGGCCGCGACAGACATGTTTAACCCTTGGACGACGGACTGGATTGACAACTATACTATACTGATTACACAGTAAGACGAGCATTCACTCGACTCTATATTTATAACTTTGTTACAGGAAGTCATCTGCAAATCTAGTTGCAAGATACACGATCTGGGATTAACTCCAGTTTTATGGACAGAAACGCTGAAACTATTTCTTGGTTTAATACGTCTCTTTTTTGAATAACAAGTGCCATTATACCCGTTATCTAACCTAAGTAGATGTAAAGACACAGATGCACATCTCATTGCAATTAATTGCTACTTTTCTAACGTTATGACATCGCATCGATTTTTAATGCGCTATTACGCACCTGGGGCTTTAATTAGTGTGTACACACGAACGCAGAAACCTGTGAAATACACAAGGTATACTGTTCGAAACTTGGAACGAAGTAAAGAGCAAATAAATGAAGCAAATGCACAAGCACGTTTGTATAATACATTCGCGTGCACCGTCGGCTATTGTATTGTATGTATATGCGAAACATAATTCGCCGTTTGCAATTGTGCAGAACTCAGTGAATTTTTAATTATGTTTATTAAGCAAATTCTATTTACGAAAATCTGCTTTACATTTTAAAGTTTTTGTATACGCCGAGTATATATTGAATTAAGTTACAAATATTGGTAAATTATTGAAAGGACTGACAATGACGATGAGAAGGACACAAAGTGGAATAACAACCGTGCATTAGTTTCCATAATATCTAGCTAGTGTAAATTTAATTGTTGTTAATTTTTTAATTTTGCGCACCAACAAACGAAAGTGTAAACGGAAATAATATTCAGTTTGATTTTACATGTCATAATCAAAATAAATACAGTAAATTCTCTCCAATTGCCCATCAACATGTATACAGAAATGGAGCTCGTTTTTATAGTCGCCAATTGTGTCAACAACTATAAAAACGAGCCGTGAGGCTCGAATAATCGTATCCACTCTTACATGGCAAGATTTCCATTCGCATGCTGTTCATTTTTATTTACAAGCTGATGGACAATTGCAAAGAATTTACTGTACCAACTTCACAAATACGGAATTTGTCTGCAACTATTTTATTAATCTTTATCGAACTCGCTTTTTCATTGTGTTTTACACGCACCATGTATTACACGTTTGACGACATTGTGTGTTTATTATAGTAATATTATAATTATGTTTATGTTATTACAATAGATGTTATAATTTATGTTATATTTATAATTTGTTATAATTTATAATTATATTATAAGTTATGTAGTAATTATCATTGTAGAAATTCATGTAGAAATTTCTTAGCACTAGATTTACGGATCACAAAAAAACAGCTGTTTTATATTAGTTTACAAAAGTAACAATGAGTAATTTATTCTGATTTTTAACAAGTGTTATTGTGACATTTGCCGTAAAAAACATATAAATTGCATAAATAACTCATAAATTAAAATGAATAATCGTAAATTTAAAAAATTAGTGACCCGTCATTTTGACGGGTTCCATAAATCGATCATAAATTTAATTTTCAAAGAATACCATCGAAGCTATTTCTATACTTTCGAAAGATAATAATAGCCACTCGATGATGAAATATAATTGTACTCATAACAATAATCAAATAATCTTACCGCTTGTATGGGTATGGAATCTCCTAAGTGAATAACGCAGTTAATCCACGATTAATTTATTAATAGATTGCTGATTTTATGTATACATGGTCGACAATGATTGTCCGAAATTCATTGCCTACAATCGATAGTTCAACAAAGGTTGATTAGCTCATCATTCTCTGTAGAATGTAATTGTACAGGTATCAAAGCAAATGATTAAGCGATAACGGAAGTTTCGCATTCATACATATGGACTAATTTAATATTACAAATATGTCCAAGTTCTTATTTAAACGGATCTTTTTACACTCAAGAACAATCATTTCATTTACATGTACACAATGCGTGCTGCCGCAATCAGATTTTTCAGTATTTGCACGTCTATGGTACTTTATATTCAAGGAAATACTTTATATTCATAGAAAGTAAAATGTAATAGTACTGGTTTACTAAAACAATGTAGAAAAGTTCGTCAAAGCAGAATATAGCAACGAATAAGTATTTATTTATTTAAACCCTACGTTTGTATAAAAAAAATCCAATTGTACGTCTAAAGAAGAATTATATTGAAATCTAAGAAAATACAGTTTAAGTAAGATCCTTTTTCAAAAATAATTTCTAATTTCAGAAAATTCAAGCCATGCACAAGACTTTATCTCTCACGAAAACATTTATTCAATTCTGATATCATCTCTGTAAACATTTATACGAAATATACCGCTAAATAATGAGAATACGAGGAAACACGTATATATTATAAACGAGAGAAATACCTTCGCAATTAACAGGTACACATAAATCTTCCACAACTGCCTATAATAAGTGCAATTAAGTAGTACAGTACAGACGGAAAATCTGTCTACGATACTGAATCATGGCCGAATACGTTGCGCAAAATTTTGCGAACCTGATGTGTTAGTGTGCTTTCCTACGATAAATTCCTCAAAATGACCTATTTCCGCGCGATTCGATGGGCGGGCACTTTCAATCAGCAAAAATTATTGCGCGACGAGAGACATAACAATAAGTCAAATTCATGTACAAGAGGGATTTGGCAAGAGTTAGTGGATCGTCCCGATGTAAGCTGTTCGTTGACGTTGTTAAATGAGTATCAGCTCTTCGGGTGATAATTTCTGGGTGTCGCGACGTCGCGAGTTCGGAAAACGGACCACCACCGCCGATTTCGTCGACAAGCGTGTTAAACGCTTCGCGCACCGTCTTCTGTTCACGATCCTGTTCGAGCGGTGATCAAAGAACGTATCGCCAGCGATGATACGAAGCGAATAAGCGCGATGCTCGCCATCGTAAGGCTCGTTTGTAAAATATGCATGCTCCACATTCTGTGCAGCGACACTGTAAATAGCTTGGTTGTTGCGGTTCCGAGCGGGACGAACGATCCGCGTGCCGCTCAGATTCAAATCGCTTGACCTTGCTCTCCAACGCGTTCCGACGACCAACTTGTTCATTCCATCGGATCCCACAGAAATATCTCGACTTCCCAACGGAATCATAACTTACCGGAGCGATACAGTAAAACGAGCCGAAAGGCTCGCGCTTCTAGCGAAAGGCACGTGTGCACTAATTTGTCTCTAATTCGCGCTTAAATTGCGCACAAATATGGACAATTTGGGAAGAGGACATACGATTATTCGAGCCTTGCACCTCGTTTTTATGATTGTTGACAATCGGCAGCTGTAAAAATGAGACTCTAATAATCGTATCTCCTCTTCCCAAATTGTCAATTTTTGTGCGCAATCTGGGCGCGAATTAGGGAGAAAATACTGTACTATGTTTAATTCCATTACATTTACGAAATATACTTGTAATTTAGAAGTCTACTTTTTACATTTAAATTGTCCATGTATTTCGCGGACAATCAAAATGTATAAATCATTTTAAATCATTAGTATTTTAGATTTTCTGAATAAATTCGTAGTTTCGAGCCATTTTAGTTTTATTGTACAAGGTGTCCCAGACTTACGGTATTTCTGGGAAATGAAAGATTGCTGAGGTCATTTGAAGTAACTTTTTTCTTAACGAGTTTTTCCCTTGTTGTTTTCGAGTTATTAACGAAAAACAGTGAACAATAAGAGGCGAGATCAGCTGGCGCTAGGCGGCCGAGCCAATGAGCAGAACTGGGCTTCGTCCGCTCCAACTCTTGAGCGAAAATGTTCTCCGCTTTGTTAACGAGTCGTTAACGAAAAGCAGTGGCCAATTAGTGGACGAGTACGGCCCACGAATTTTTTTCTACGCGGCGACAAAACGCCAATCATATTCGCCATCCGATCGGTTCGTGTTTTTTTTTTTTATTAACCACTCGTTAACAAAGTCGCGGCGAACATTTTCGCCAAGGAAAAAATCACCACTAATCTAAAAATCACTTGAAGAATATTCTTCGGACACCCTTTATGTATTATAAAAAGATCTAACGATTTGCTGGATTTACAATTCTGTGAATGATTGCATATAACGTTCTGGTCACAATTTAGTTGCTATAACATGATCTAGCATACTATAGTACGGTATAGTACGGTATAGTATGATATAGTATAGTGTGGTATGATTCCACAGTCTCTGTAGATCATTTTAGTAGACACAGACTGCACGCATTGCATAAGAAGGCGATATAATGTTGAAAGTGTATTAGGTATTTTAATTTGTGCCAATATTATTTTTAGCCAATGTCTTAAAAAAGAGCAACAATTACTTGCAATAATTTATTCAAAAATAATCAAAAAAATTTTAATGACAAAAACAATTTTTCTGGGATTCAAAGATTTAGGAGAAATAATATTAACGTTTATCAACTACGTATTTCCAACAATTCTCTTACTATTTACCATAAGCATGATTATAACTAATACTTTAACGAGAAACATAAAGCGCTGTAAATAATTACAGGTTCGAACACATTTTCACTACAACTGTGCTTGGAATTATGAAGAAAATATAAATTAACAAAATTCTCTACCTCGTTTGTTGAACAGTTGAATACGTTTGCCGATAGTGTGTCAGAAACACAATTAACAGATTTAATGATCCGTACGAAAGTTTCGTTCGAGCAAACAAAATTCAATATTTTGGCTTGGAAATATTTTTCACTGCCGACCGTTCCCGGTCGTACATTTTCCTCTCTCTGCTATATTAATTAACAATATATCAATATATAATAATCATTTACGTATTCATCTAACTTGTCTACATATTTTCCATTATGTGAGAAGCTCGTCTCAAAATAAAGATTAATTAATAATTATTACACCGTGGATATTTAGGCGAGCTCATATTTTTTTTTCATCGATGATTTTATGAAAATCCTGACAGAGAGAACATCTGAAAGTTTTATAAAACATAGCTGTATCATTTCTCGTAAATCATAGACAATGCTTGGCAGAGAACATGGTAATAATTCAAATTATTACTTTTAGCTTGTTCTCTCGACTCGATTATTTTAGGAGTTTCAAAATCACTTTTCCACGCATTGCACGTAAACTTAACTTCGTTTCTATCATTCTCGTAAGAACAATGGTAACAAGTTTCGCAAGAGCAGCATTAAACCCATTCTGCGCGATTGTATTCATCTACATTCTGCATCATCGTTGTAGCTTCTCCCAGAAGATCTGCAAAGCCAATCTGCTTTCTGTTTCCCACTTCAATGAGAATCCAGACTACAGTACAAAAAAAAGGGGAAAGGCGAGTTTCCTCATATTTTTTAAGTGAAAATAACATTGACGTCATTTCCTATGAAAATTTTATTCCGATCTAGCAACACCGAGTCATAGACGAATGGAAATGAATGTAAATGCCGATGTTATCATTAATTCTCGGATCTTTGAGCATTTATAGTGTGCGAAAATCTTGAAATCACTGCAGAATACAAAATTTCATGGAATTTTGCTAGCTGACTACATACGTTGTTTTTTATTAGTACTTGAATAATAAATAAAATAAAATAATAAATAGAATAATAAATAAATAAACTTACTTATTCGTGCGTACTAAAATGAAACTTGCAAAAAATCTTAATAAACAGTCTTAGTTTAAAGAGACAGCGCATATTTATGCAAAATAAAAATATAATCGATGTCAATTAGAAGCAATAATTAGAAGGCAAATTGTTGAACAACTTAAATCAAGGGCTATGCTGTTACAATTGATGTATATAACAATTTCCCGTAAATTGGTAATTGAACCATAAAATTGGAATCTTCGAATTCTGTACTTTCTTGAACATTTTCTTTTACATTTCGCAATTAATAACTTCGATTTGAATAGAAAACACGATTTTGTTACTGATATATTTTTGTAAATCTAAAAAGGTTCAAATTTTTCGAACAGTGTTGTTGATATTTTTCTTCGATACAAAACGTGCTCAAGTCTGGAGCTTAGTAAGCACTTGCGAAGAGTTCGCGCCACGTGACTCACCATTATCGAAAAAACGAAGAAACTGTATAGAAATTTTTAAAAATACAATACACCTAGGACAATTCACCTGCTCGTACGAAAGCGTTCAGACAATCTAGCGGCCATGCTGCGAAAGTTTGCGCGACTTCACAACTTCGTTGAAAAACTCCAAGAAGCTGGAATTAAATATGTAAACGTTCGTGGGAATTGCAACATGTTCATCGATATGTCGCACTAGCCACGCTTTGCGGGCCGAGGACAAGCGGTGCTCGGCTTGGCACTCGACAATTCAAGAAATATAGGTTAATTTCAACATCTACTCCATGGTTTTGTTCGCATAGCATTTCCCTGACTGCTGTCTCCTCGCACAAACAATATCACGTTCGCACGCATGAAACGTCCGATTTCATAAAGCTAGAAGTTATCTTGTTAACACCTTGCACTATAGCGAATCAGACTCGCGATGGAGATTTCGTACGTAATCCACTGAGTCCGATCGTTATGTGTTTCTTCTAATTCGAAGCTAAATTTAATTCTTCTGTTGTAAAGCTCTAGGTCTGAGAGTAAATGCAGACGCACGAGAAATATAAATTGTCCTCCTATCCAGTGATTTTTTGATAGTATTGTAATTATTTGAAAGAATCCAAAACAGTTGTTCCAATACGGAAACATTGAAGTAATTTAGTAGAGAATTAAAATCAAATGGATTGTGATATAATAATTACATTTTTTTACGTTTCTATATGCACATGCTTGTATCATTGCTCTTCGAACTGCCATTCCCGATCTCGTGACTCTATTTATAAGACAACGTCTATATCTTTTTTTTTCTAAATTCTTGTGGTTTTGAATTAAAAATCTTGCGACTTAATACAAACTTTGAATTCTTCGTTATCGAATGTTGTTAATGGATCCGATCAGAAAGTTTATCCAAAATGTATAAAATTCCATTTTGAAATCTAAAGGATCGCCTTCGTCATTTTCTTGCATTCAAATAATTTTAACAATGTCTTTAACCGTGTTGACCTCTTCAAATTCAAATTCTGCTAACGATACTTGGACCTTTTTTAAACAAAAAACTAAAATGAAGAATAAATAAAAGTAATAAATAAAATTAAAAATAAATGAAGGTAATAAATAAAATTGAGAATAAATAAAATTAAGAATAAATAAAAGTAATAAATAAAATTAAGAACAAATAAAGGTAATAAATAAAAGTGATCGATAAAATTACAAATGAATAAAAGCAACAAATCAAATTCTGGATAGATAAAAGTATAAATAAAATTAATGAGCATAGAGGGAGAAGTTTCTATGAAAACCACAGCTAAACAAATTATGAACATTCACATGCGTGAAATTGCAATGAGAAAATACGCGACCTACACGTTTATTATACTTTCGTTGCAAAAGAATTATAAGGAGTGAATTTTTAATTTAGATCACAGAAAACCTATTTGGATTTCCCTCGTCGCCATAAACGTTGCAAGCGTTTCGACTATAATAATAGTTCCGAGAACACGTTTCTTATGCTAGGTGTCACGAATTCTGATATTTTGTGGGACCATCGCAGATAACCCAGACTTTAATGGAATGGACAAATGACGGTACCAAAACGGACGACATTTCGGAAAGATCGCGATGAGATTACGGCTTGCGATTAGGAAGAAGAGACACGATTGGCCGGACGACGGCCGTTAAACGCTTAATCGGTGGAGTAGAGCTGTAAACCAGCGGGAAAATCGGCGAAATCGACGAAATCGGTGCGCGGGAAACCCTTCGGAACTATTTCCGGTGTCGTCGATATCAGAAACTAATTGTAAGTAGGATGAGGCGATACAGGCCAATGCGAAACGCTCACTACCACACGCCACCGGTCCACGAGTCGCCGAACCGAACTCAACGGACCAGCGGGTGATTAATTACTGCGCCGCCTGTAATTACGAACGACGGGCTTTCATTGGATAATAACGTTCTCTGAAATCCCATAATAACCTGTTCGTTAATACACGCGATATCTTAGGGCGCAACGCGATCTCGGATCTTATTCCTCGTACAATAAGGAACGTTCGATCCTATCTATCAATTTGGTTCCTCGGACAAATTTTGTCCAGCTTGATTCAGCGAACTCGTCTTTTTGCTCCTCGATATTCTGATCCTTTAACATTTAATCCTTCACGCTCGAGTGTTGACTCTGAGGCATCGCTCAAATTTAATGTACCACGTTCCGAACTATTTTGTACAGTATTAAATTTGTTCGTTGTTATTTTGTTTGTTAACACGTTCCGTGCCGAGCTTTTTTTACTCGAATCTTCACACTTTGATATTTTACTAAAACTTGATGTATTACGTGCAATTATTAATTCTCGTACACATAACAACGTAACAAAAACTTATCAACGCCCATTCTTGCGGTGGAAATTGATTCTTCGGTTCTAAATTTCTTGTAAACAATTTGTTCAGTTCACTAAGTAAACATGCAAGCGTGTACCATCGATGGTACACGTGGCACGGAACGTGTTAAATTTGTTAAAAATTTATTAAAAGTGCAATTGGACGGCTCCGAAGCTAAACAGCGCGAGTCCGTTAATCTTAATATTGAGACGAGTAAGGTTTTTGCAAATTAACTGTAAAAGAATAACAACGCCACTAATAATGCAAAACACAATTTTTATTGTAAGATGACATACAAATGAACTTAACCAGAATAGAAACAAAAAAAATGTTAATGTGTTTTTCTTTTTTTTTTTTTAGAAGTAAGAATTCCATCTGAAGAAATTTTATTTAATCATTCTGTGATCGATATAAATGCTGATATTATTTATTTATGAAAAAATCGGTTATTATTGATTCATCGACCGGAAGATTCTCCGATAAAGATGTGTTTGCACTGCGTAATTCATTTTCAAAGAAATGTGGACTTGCACTGATGCGCTTCTGAATCGTCCAATTATTGTAGATGCGAATAGATTCGATTTGATATGCATAAAATGCAGTAAACCATATAAAATAGAAACACTGTAGGACAGGAAAACAATTTTGGATCTACAGTTAAAATGTCTTATAGAGCGCGAATGGTTAAATAATTAAATTATTATAAAATAAATAATTTATTAATAATAAATTATTATTGTAAAATAATTAAATAATTATTTAAATAAATAATGGTTATCAGCAGCTGTTAAATAACGATTATAACGTCACAATTTCAACTTTAAGACTGTGTTTACCGACAATTTTCTAATAGTACGTTTAAAAACGAAAATCAACACTCTTAAGAATTTCTTACAAAATTGTTAAAAACTACAATAATCGTTCATAATCTGTCAAATTATTTAGATTACTATGACATACGAAAAAATTCCATAATTTATAACTGCAAAAGTTCTTTTGCAATTATTGTTTAAAAGAAAATTAACCAGCCTCTCATAAACACAGTTCAGTCACGGAATGAAAATTCATCCATTTTCTGTTTCTAGACACTTCAGATTCGATTTCTTCCTATTCGTGTTATAATATGTATTTCTTTAAAGGCGTCGGAAACCAGTACATTGTTGCTACACTCGTACAGCAGAAAAGCGCTGCCAATTAAACTACGCTTTAACTGCAGCGCGCATACTCTAATGTTATCAAATAAACGGAAGAAGGTTTGCCAGGTTAATTACTTAGCGTTTTTAGTTGGGACAAGATCGTCTCTGCGAGGAATAATTCTGGCACTGAGAACTCACCTGCAACAGAAAAGAAAAAGAAACATTAATATACTTATGTACAGATATATTACATACATTTTTGTAATAATTTCATGTACAATAGATAGACTTTTTCGATTAGCACAAACATAATCAGCAAATAAAACTGTAAACAAATATTTTAGATATGCGCTCTCAATTCGAAAAATTAGACGAAATTAAACGTCAATCTCCTCAATCGCGCTCAGATTGCGCACAAAAATGGACAATTTGGGAAGAGGAGATACGATTATTCGAAAGCCTTGAGGCTCGTTTTTATACAACAACAATTATAAAAATAAGTTACAAGGCTCGATTAATCGTATCACCTCTTCCAAAATTGTCCATTTTTGTTATCAAGCTGAGCATCAATTAGGAACTGTTTATTGTACTGCATTGTGAATTTTGTGCATTTATGACAAAAAGTGATGGGTGAAACTGAAAGAGAGGAACGACAAAAAGACACTAAGAATGTTTGTGTACTAATTTCGACTTATTAAAGCGATCAAAGAAGGAAAGAAAATTATACTTATATATTATATAATCATTACGATTCCGTTCATTTTAATTTAATTGCGCCGGATCCATCGTTGTACCGCTAATACTGCAATGGAACTCAGAGAAGTATTGAAAAGACTGTTCGTTTACTTTTTCATATTCCAACTCGATCGTAAAACAAAAGGAACTTTCGACTCGACCTGATAACAATTAAAAAGTCGATAGCAATGAAAAGCAAAAGGTAATTACTACGCATTTATGAATATTTTACTTATTACAGCTTATAAATGTAGTAAATTAATTTATATACGTAGACTCTGTTTGAAATGTTAAATTAAAGTAATTTAACATTAACTTTATTTATCATTTCTTATTCGCAAATAAAATGTCATTTTTTATTCCAATTTAGGTTGTTTCAAATAATAAATAATTTTGTTTTTTCGATTATCGTGTAATAAATAATGCAATTAATTAATTAATAATCATTAATTCAATAATGACTCAATTTTCATTTATTATTATTGAAGAACTTGCGTCTTTCCTCGTAAACTCAATGATATCGATTAGAGCGATTGAAGACTAAATAGTTGAAGGATAAATATTAAATAATAAACGATTAAGTGATAATTAATAAGTAATAATTGATACTGTATAGTATTATAAATTTTATTATTTTAAATAATTTATTTGGGTCTTCTTCCAAGGAACAAATAATTTTTTATTTAAATAATCATGCAAATGATCATTTACTTAAACGATACCCAAGTCTGTCTCGAACCATTTATCATGAGTTAAATTATGTATTTATACCGCGACCTTTACAAGTCGAAGTTCAACAGTACGTATTAACCGATCCAAGGGGATTTATCTTCCTCTCCACCTTCACAAATCGAAAAATTAACCGTCATACGAAGCCGCTGTACTAAGTAGAATTCGTATTTCAACATGCTAACGACCTTATACAATGCAAAGTGAGAAGTGTGAGAAATTTGCCCGGTGTTTAACCACTTAAAACGTTAAAAAGTCTAAAAGACCAAAGTATAATGTTGCTTCAACATTGTTGATTGATTTACGTACTCGTACAGCGAGAGGCGCGGGGACAATATTTCATTCGCGCAACATATTGCGAAAATATAATACCGAGTATGCAGAAACGTGTTTGAACAATTGTTATGCCAAGACCGAAAACAGAAATATTCATTGACGATAAAAATGCGTGGTTCAAAATAAATTTTCAATAAATCAAAGCTAAATCTTGTACAGACAATTAGTGATTGCAATACTATTATTTTATTCTTCTTAGTAAAATATTCTCACTAAAATATTTAGACATCTATTAGAACGAAATAACGGTTTGAAAATTGGATCAAATTAGTGGAAAAATAAATAACAAAGAACGTGTAGATCTCATTAAAAAGCAAAATAAGTGCGCATGCCACAAAAATTTCTGGCAGTAACTTCATGTTTCGGCATAACAATGCATCCATTCATACAATGAAAGTAGTAGAAACATTATTTGAAAACGAAACATTCCGATCATTGATTGGCTAGCGAAATCACCGGATCTCAACGTAAAAAATTTGTGGAAAACAATGTACGTGTAATAAATATCATCATGGCCGTTATACGGAGTGTCCAAAAATTATGGTATTTCCGGGAAATGAGAGATTCCTGAGGTCATTCGAAATGACTTTTTCCTTTACAAAAATTTCCTCCGAGGCATCGTTCACGAGTTATTAACAAAAAAAGACACTGACCAATGAGAGGCGAGCTCAGCTTAAGTGTTCGCTAAAAATTGTAACATGTTGTTGTATCATATCTATACTATAACACATTTGAGATGCTCCATATGTACAGGTCTCTCCTAGCTGACACAGCGTACGTGCAATCGAGGTATAAAGAATTACAGGGTGTCCCAAAATTATTCTACAAGCGAGAAATGAAGGCTTCCTGAGGTCATTTGAAGTAATTTTTTCCTTAGCGAAAATGCAATCCGCGGCTTCGTTTACGAGCTATTAACGAAAAACAGTGACCAATCAGAGACGACATTAGCTGACGCGAAGCGGCCGAGCCAATGAGCGAAACTGGCCTTTGTCCGCTCGTTGGCTCCGCCGCTTCGCGCCAGCCGAGCTCGCCTCTCATTGGTCACTGTTTTTCGTTAATAATCCGTTAACGATGCCTCGGAGAAAATTTTCATAAAGGAGAAAGTTACTTCAAACGAACTCAAAAACCTCTCATTTCCCGGAAGTACCATAATTTTGGGTCACCTTGTATATTGAATATGTATATTAAAATAATTAAATTGATAGGGTGTCATATCTTTTTGTCCTCGGCTGCATACTCGAACGTATCCTTGATTCGAGGTTTCGTCGGCACTGGAACACACGAAAACCATCGAACGCGCCGGCAATGCTAATGAACGTGAGCATCGATCGAATTTCGACATGCGCATAAGCACAGATCTGCCATTAGCAGTCGCGGAAATGCCGCGGATCCTTTCTCCCCACCCGAGTCGCCGTTCCATTGATCAGCTGGACACGTTTGACGGTTTTATAGCGCGAACATACCGATGGATCGTAAAACACTGCGTAATTAGTAGATCCGCTCTGTAAGTGAACTGCACGCTTTACGTTACAGATCACGTCGTCGAAGGATTAGATTGTGCGCCGCTCGGCTGCAGTATTTAATGCAGATACAGGCGAAGTCTATGAAAAGAATAAAGAATTGCTCCTGCAGCCTCGCAGCCGCCTCTGTTTGCACAATTTCATTTTCTCGAATCAGATATTGGGTCACGGGTGAGAGGAAATAAGGTGAAACCGGGTAGGCGGGTCAAACCGAGTACCTTTGCTTCTTCGAGCGTTGTTTCGCGAGGTCAACTTGCATTGTTACTACCACGTTCAACCGAAACAATTTCGTTACGGTTTCATTCGTCGAGTCCATTCCCGTACAAAATATTTAACGATTAACGTCTTAGCTGTTGCGCGCCACTATAGTGACTTAATCATCAGAAGCCACAGCCTCTAGTTTTTGAAACGACAGTGTCAAGTATTGACGCTTTGTACTCGAAGCCATTTGCACTCTGAATCGAAAATAGTTTTCCTGAGTTACAGTATCTCTGTTTTATATGATTTTATGCATTTTATGCATTTGAAATTGGGTCTTTTTTACAGTTATATTACTTATACTTTTAATAGTTCTTTAAATATAAATAAGGTTGACGTAGACATTTTTTTGAGACGTGATATAACAATTGTTTACCAGCATTATTGTGAATTTGTATTAATGTACACTGACATGCTGGCCGTCACCTTTTTCGCCGACTGCCCCGAGTTTCTATAAAAACGAGCCGCGAGGCTCGAAGAATCGTGTCTTAGTGTCCACCAATTACCGTTTTCAATTCCAAGCGCCGGACCTTCTGGGAATAATGTATTGTATTATTTACCAGTATTTATAATAAACAAGATCTGTGTTATAATAGATATACTCGTTCGTTAGACATATAACAAGCAATCGTGCAAGAAACCATGAAATTTTCTAGTAAAAGAATCGGTGACTTTGTTGTGGAAACAAATATTTGAGTTATATCAACAGTCTGATAGAAAGTTATTTTTGTATTTGTCATTTTAATATTAGTCTCACAATAAACTCATGCTTTAATCATTCGGGATGTATTTAACTCTTTCTTCCGTCTTCATTTTCTACTGCCAGTGTTCGCAGGAAAACCAGCTACGCAAGGAGTAAAGGCACGCGACGCATGCGCGGGAGTCCCGCACAGCGACGCGACGCGTCTACCGCGTGAACGTTATAATTCTGAAATACAATTGCGACGCAACGTAAAGTTTCCGTCTGATCGTAGTTCAGAAGACGGTAGACGCGCCACGCCGCTGTGCGGTGGCGCGTGTGAGTGGCGCCACGCCACTCCCTGCGCATGCGTCACCACTCTACTCCTTGCGTAGCTAATTTTCCTTGAGAGAACACTGCCTACGGCTCCAATTACTAGGGATACCCGTAAGTAACGTAATTCTTTTTCAAATTGAATAAATTTCGCATCTCATCCGCGACTATGACTTATTAGCGCATAACCCATTATCGAATCAGATTTATCGACTATGGCGTATTTATTGTGAGACTAATCTGTAATAAATGTTAAATGAAATAACATTTTGTTCGTGTCAAAAAACGACATAGCTTGTGAAAAATGTTAAAATGATTAAAACGGTAAATATGAAAATAACTTTCTATCAGACTGTTGATAACTCGAATATCTTTTTTCACATCAAAGTCTCCGATTTTTTAACTAGAAAATTTCAAGGTTTCTTGCACGATTGCTTTTTGTATGTCTTCGAACGATTATTCGTTATAAATATTGATAGATAATAATAGTAAATTCTCCCTAGAAGGCTCGGAGCTTGGAATTGAAAACGATAATCGGCGGACACTCAGACATGATTCTTATAGTTGCGACACCTCGTGTGTGTGTATGTGTGTGTGAGAGAGAGAGAACGAAACTCAAGCAGTAGGCAAAAAAAGGCAATGGCCAGCATGCCATTAATACAAATTCAGAATAATACTAAAATAAAAATGATGCCTCAAGTGTTTTATTTCTAATTTTTTGCAAATGATATTTTTTTTAATATATTGGTCATATTCTTCCAATTAAAATGAGACCAAACACGGCATGCTTTAGACCATATTTATTCATTATACGTAGCAAGTAACTTATTTGATTTCATTACACAAATTGTAATTATGACAAAAAATGCATTAGAAAAATATTGAAGGCAACGTCTAAGCAGGTATGTATGTCGTTTAGAAGCTATTCGGGCCTACGTTCGATGGAAATTCGGAGGCCACGTGCCCCGATTCGAAGGCAATTCGGAGGCCACGTGCCCCGATTCGAAGGCACTTCGGAGGCCATATGCCACAATTCGACGAAGAACTTGACCATGAACGGTCGTTGCGATTGATCACATGCCTTGTAGCTCCGCGATTTTTCTTACCTGACTCACGCCCAAACAAACCATTTTGTGTTGTCTTCCAAGAATTCGAGTCAAAGGAGCTGCGCACGTGCCCGCATTACACGCTTGACTGACTCCGCCGACCCTCAGCATCGACGTAGCAAAAAATCATGTAGGCGTAGGACTTGCACAGGGAAATTCACAGCAACCCGAAATTTCGCATTCTTGGGAGAATTTACTGTAGTATAATTATTATGCGAACTAATTTATTATACTACGTTATTAAAACACTACCTAAACGTAGTACAAATTTTATTTCAAATATAATATAGATGCGATACAATTTAAATAAAATACTGTATATCCAAATAATGCGAATGCTATTTAAGAGCAGTTATCAAAGAGTTATTTTGCATCCGTTCGACCAGAGAATTTCGGACAACCTTTGAAAACGTCTGATTCGATTTTGCAATTTTATTTATTCTGTAGATTTTCAACAATAACTATACGCTTATTTACAGAAGTATCCGATACGATAATACACGGTTCTCTGACCAGATAATAATTAATCTCCGTTATATATCGGAACCTTCATTGTGAAATGATAATATCCCTTAATGTCATCAATCACTGAAGCTTCATTGAAACTTGTTTAAATGGAAGATTAATGCGAGCTATATTACGATGCAGCAATATTTGCAACGTTACACCTTCCAACCTGTCATTTCATTTATATTGTAACTGCCTGCGCGTATTAATTCATAGCTTGATTGAACCTAATTTATTTCGCAAACACTTTCTACCAATGTTTTACTATATCAAGTTAGCATCACTAGAGTGTGAATTTTATGTTTGATGGTATTTGCTATCGTACGAAATAAAAGGAGAAACATTACCTCCTGTTATAGTAATAAAACATGTTATCTGCGAACGTGCGTGATAGTGTAACAAAATCATATTAGTATCATGGCCATAAAACTTGTAAAGAAGGAAAAGATAACCATTCTAACCTAGCCTCAATTTCTGAAAGTTAGCAACGTCATAAACATTCATAGTCTACGTTTAAATCTGCATTTTACAAATTAATTTAATGTAGATATAATAGGTCTGCCTTTTTAGATATTAATTACATATTAAGTTAAATAAATAAACTAAATGAATAATCGAAAACTTGGTAATGATAACAAATAAATTAGAAATTCAGTGAAGCAGATAATCATCGGATTTTTTAGATATATTTGAAATTAAATAAAATCTAGTGTCATCTTTGTGTACATACGATTATCAGTTGTTACGTTCCGAATAAAATAATTTAATTAATTAATTATTTACTACTTTTTATTATTTTATTTATTATTATTTAGTATTTAGTATTAATTAATTATTAATTAATTATTTATTTATTTAATTCCGAAATAAATAACTTAATTCTTTTTCTTTTCATTGTACAGTGCGATCTAATATGAAGGAAATCGGAAAAACGATGATCGGTTTTGAATTAATTGTTTGACGATAACACCAACCGATGAGTAAACTATGTAAATGGAAACATTAATTCCCGAAAAAGTCGAAAATCTATTTGTACACGAATACTTTTTACACCGACTGTATGCTTAGTGTTTTGAACACCAAAAAGTGTCAGTATTGTTTTAAAATATTTAAAAACGGTCACTTCGATTTCTGCTACGATTTAAATATCTGAAATATTTTATTTAAATAATTTAAATTGAAAAAAACCCATTGAATTCGTCAGGGATCTAGCGTTGGCCGAAATACATTTGTTCAACAAATTGTCGGCGAAGATGAGAAATTGATTCTATTCAGCTATTCACATAGAGAAAAAAAACGATGATTAATACTAGGAAAGCTGTGTCTTCGGCTTTGTCAAAACGACATTATTTGTGGGTACCTAACCCTAACAGAAAGAAACTACCCTACAGAGCCGCGGTACGGGGCATGAAGGGCGTAACGATATCTGAGCGAGTCACACCAGGAGTCCCTGCAGTGGGACAATTAATCGGCCCAGTCGGTGCGAAGCTTTTCGTCACTAGATCTCATTGTCTGGTCACGGTTGTCCTCGTCGCAGCGCAGTGGCCGTGTGACCGGGGCTTTAATTGCTCAAAGGGAATCGCTGGGATAAATCTGATTTCCAGGGGAAAAAAGGGAGCCAGTGATCAGCCGTTTTCCAACCGACCATTCAGAAACGAATGCTGTTGTGCGCCGTGTAATCGTCATTTTTTTCTAACCTACTTAACCCGTCGAACACTCTAATTCCCCAGCATCGAATTAACGAAGCAGAAATGTGTTCACTGAATTAGACGAGAGCCTACGAAATATCAGCATTCGAATCGATTGCAGAATCTGCGATAGAAACTCTGGGATAGCGTTTGCTTGCCTAGGATTCGCCATTGGCTCTCTTTAATGTCACGTAATCCTCGCGAATGTTTTTCTATTCTTTTCTTTAGTACCTTATATTTAGTGTTTAATATGCAGGATGTCCCAAAAATGACTCACAATTAGGAAATGGGGAGTGGTTCTTGTGGTCATTTGAAGTAACTTTTTCCTTAGCAAAAATGCAATCCGCGGCTTCGTTTGCGAGTTACTAACGAAAAGCAATAACCAATGAGAAGCGAGATAAGCTCGCGCGAAACGGCCAAGCCAATAAGCGGAACCGGGCTTTGTGCGCTCGTTAGTTCAGTCCCCTCGCGCCAACCAAGCTCGTCCCTTATTGGTCAGTGTTTTTCGTTAATAACTCGTAAACGAAACCGCGGATTACATTTGCGCTAAGGAAAGAGTTACTTCAAATGACATCAGAAACCTCTCATTTCCCGATTGCAAGTGTCTTTTGGGACACCCGGTATATTATCGTAATTGTTGCAACCATATTTCGGATGTAAAATATTTGAGAAAGCAATTGAATATAAGGGTGAATTGAATTTAGTGCAATTTAAAATTATTGATTACTCGCGAAATGTATCACCACGGAAACTAAAGTTCTAGTTACAATCATTTTCTTAAAATTTGTGTACAAAAACGAAGCAGACCTGAGGAAATTTTATTGTCAATGAAAGTAAGTAATATTTCAAAATTATAAAATAAAATAATATGTTATTTAAAATTACATTTCAAATAATGTTATTTAAAAAGTGATCATAGACGTAGAAATAATTATGTTATAAAATAGCATGTTATTTGAAATAGCGTCTCAAATGTGTCCTGATCTGAAACGAACAAAGTTGCACGAACATCCGCAGTCTTATTAATTACTCGACAAAATATAATTTTGCACACGAAACTTTTGTGTTCCCGGTCATTAGACGATGCCAGATTGAAATAATTGAATCATAAATGAAATGCGTCTTAAAATTTGCGGATTATCGTTTACATATTTTACGCGACGTAATTGAATACATTTTTCGCGAAACCAGAAACAGAATCGGTGGAGAGATTAAAGGAATAGATATTAAAGAACCCCTTGGAAAAATGAAGATTTGTTGGCCAAGATATTTTCAGAACCTTTGGAAACGCTGCTTTTAATTAATGAAAATTATTTTATCGCGTGCACGGGCAGAAGGTGAAAGCTTGCTTTTTGAATGAGGTCACGGAGAGAAGAAACGACTGCCCGTTTTTTCGAGAGTGTGGTCAGCGCAAAAACGAACCGTAAGAAATACGAAAACTTGGAAATGTAAATGATCTAAGGGGTGTGTTACAAGGATTACGTTTGGCTAGAAAAATTGCAAGGAGCTCGGTTAAACATTAGTACGTAATAATTAGACTGCGGATCTTTATGCAGAATAAAAATAGTTAAATTCTTTAAATGGTTTCACCATTTTGCGTTCGATTTACCCAGTTCTGTTATAAATACATAAAATCCGCAGTCCAGGAATAATACCATAAACTCCTAAATTCTCTTCTACCACGATAATTGAAATACATATTTGAACAGATCACGTTGTATTTCAATTTCGTTGAGATTATTTGCTGTTTGAATTCTGTATGAAAATTATTAGCGATATTTCAGTAAGAAATAAAACTATCTCAGAGCAAAATTTGTTTGTAAAGATTAAAATAAACAAATTCAGTTTGTCAGCAGAATAGATGAAGCAAATCTGTTACGTCAGTATGAGAGTGTAGCTGTAACGAGAACATTAAGAAATGTTAGGAAACTGAAAACACATATTGATCTTGATTTTAGATTGCTCAGTATTCTTTACAACGCGTTCAGATTATAGGAATTGTGTTGGACAAATTGATTAAAATTATATATGAACGCAGCAAGTAGAGTAATAATACCAATTACTTGAAAAGAGTGTAATTTGACGAAACATGATCAGTTCCCGCAAAATTTACGTAATCATAAGAGCATTTCAATTTCGTCGTCAGAATCTCGACTTGCCAATTTTTGAATCAACGAATCTTGAAAATGTTTGTCTCGTTAAACAAGGCAGTAGTTGAATTAGTTACAAGTTTATTGTCTAATTGTAAGATGCTTGTTAAACAAGATTCGGTTTTTAAACACACGAAAGTTCTCTTGGAATTTTAATTGCTGCAGTACAGTAAATTCTTCCTAATTAACGCTCAGATTGTGCACAAAAGTGAACAATTTGGGAGAAGGAGATACGATTATTTGAGCCTCGCGGCTCGTTTTTATAGTTACCGATTGCCAACAACTATAAAAACGTTGTGCAAGGCTGGTCTAATTGCGTCTCCTCTTTCCAAATTGTCCATTCTTGTGCACAATCTGAGCGTCAATTAGGAAGAATTTACTGTATATGCACGGAAAGCTTCATAATTACGATACCACGAAGCGATAGGAACTTCCTTGTTTGCTTGGCATTTTCACCTCTACTTAAATTGTTCAAAAACATTCGATCAATTGCCAACGACAGCATGACCACAATAATAAAAGAACACGAAAGCGTTCGATTCTGTTGTAATTAAAATTCGTCTATGCTTCCAGAATAGCGTCCTGACCAGCGCCGAATTTTTCCAAAGATGCACATGCGCCATTAGCGTCATTAGTATACACCGCGTAGCCGACGCGTTGCGCCGTGTCCTTGCGTACAATGGAAATCATTCGTTGTATCAAGGAATGACACATTAATGCGCTTCCGTTACTAGTCCGCGTAATTGGCGCCTGTTGAATCCTACGGAACAATTGTAACCCGTGCTTGTTAACAGGAGACAGTAGCGTCTGTACGTTTCCTCGAAGTAGGTGTAAACATCTTCGCGAATAGTTAATTACATTTTTTCGTAAGATCAATATTGAACATTACTGTTGCAATAAACACTCTCGTGTTGTATGCAGTTCCTTATTTGAAAAATAAGTTTTCACTAAAATTTCAATTTAAATAGTAAAATTGCAATAAAATTGCAATAAACACTCTCGTGTTGTATGCAGTTCCTTATTTGAAAAATAAGTTTTCACTAAAATTACAATTTAAATAGTCAAGGGTTACCACTTCTTACGCACGACGAGTATACTCGTCATGACACAAAATACTGCCAATTCTCCATGACGAGTATACTCGTCAAACACAGCTAATTGGTTAAGAGATCTCCCTATTTTTAAGGGAGGTCAATACTTTTTACGCACGACGAGTATACTCGTCATGACACAAAATACTGCCAATTCTCCATGACGAGTATACTCGTCAAACACAGCTAACTGATTAAGAGAACTCCCTGTTTTGAAGGGAGGTCACTATTTTTTACGCACGACGAGTATACTCGTCATGACACAAAATACTGCCACTTTTCCACGACGAGTATACTCGTCAAACACAGTTAATTGGTTCAGAGATCTCCCTATTTTTAAGGGAGGTCACTATTTTTTACGTACGACGAGTATACTCGTCATGACACAAAATACTGTCACTTCTCCACGACGAGTATACTCGTCAAACACAGTTAATTGGTTCAGAGATCTCCCTATTTTTAAGGGAGGTCACTATTTTTTACGCACGACGAGTATACTCGTCATGACACAAAATACTGCCAATTCTCCATGACGAGTATACTCGTTAAACACAGCTAATTGGTTAAGAGATCTCCCTATTTTTAAGGGAGGTCACTACTTCTTACGCACGACGAGTATACTCGTCATGACACAAAATACTGCCAATTCTCCATGACGAGTATACTCGTCAAACACAGCTAAACCTACCGAGCTCTGAAATTGATTAACACGTGTTGCTTCATGTAAATGGCAATGCATATAAATGACATTTAATGAGACTTTGCTATTGTTATTATTGCAATGTATGCTTGAATTAAAAAATTTATTAAATTATTTCCTGCAAAAGAGTTTGCATCATTTCAGAACGTTTCAAATGAAAGATATGAAACCGAATATTATGAGCCGTACGTAATACACAGGGTAAATTTATTGTTAACGAAACTATTCAAGATCCAGTAATAAAGAAACTGATACGTACTATACCTTGTTCAGGAGAAGTCCCTTAAGAAAAGTATAGAACCGATCCCCACCAACCCACCCATTCTAACGCCCACGCAGAAGTAGGGTGAACGCGTTTCCCTTATTGGGAGAAATCATCCCTTCCTATCAGTTCTAAATACACGCAATACGGCGATGTCGAGAGCTACGCCACCTGACAATCGTCGCAGCGTCTCGTTTCCCCGTGGTCGCCCAAATGCTACGCGCAATAGGAGTGGTTTCGGTAGTATCAGAGAAATAGGGGAACTACGGGCTTGCATGTCAGGCAGAGCGAGTGGAGTACCCACCTTGCCCCTCTGCCGTAACGGCGGACTTGTTCCGAGCAAAGCATAGTATACGCTCGGACTAATACATTTGTTTACGATCACTCGCTTCTCGAAGCAAGACAGTTGTCAATAAACATTTCTAAATAATGACCGCGCGAATTCTTGACAGTCGCGAATTTTTATTATACAAATTTTATGTTCTAATACGAATAAAGAACCATGATTACGTATTGCAGGTATTCGTATTAATTTTCATCCTTATCATAGAATTGTATACAGGATCTTAGCAGAGCGAGTTCTCTTTTGCTATGTAGAAGCTTTTATGCAATAAGATGCCATAAATGTATACAGACTCGCAATTTCATCATTATTTGCGATACCGATGTACCTTGGAAGGTAAACTCACTGCATGCAGTACACTCTAGGACAACATTCTCATAAAGTTTGCATTTCAAATTGAATCGCTGTATAAATATAAGATCGGAAGTATACCCAGTGCACCATAAAATGGACCGCGAAAGTGATCGAACACCTTCTCTCAGACGGAATAACTTTTTCCACATTAGAGCAAACGACTTGAATTTTCTTGAGATGTTCGAGGGGATGGTTCGCTACGCAATGTCTACGAAATATTTTTAAAAAATTGCTATTAACTCGAACAAAAAAAAATAGATGTTCGTATTTCTTACAGCTATCGGTTGAAACCTATGAAGATATCGTGATAAACTTTGATTTTCGAAATTTGTAATTGTTTTTTTGAAATTTGTAATTTTTTTCGAAATTTGTAATTTCGATGATATTTTACAAAATGCATTTTCTCAATTTCTCGGGCATTTTCAAACTTTTCGGGCTCAGATAAAAGAGTTAAAAGGCGGTGGTTTTTAATTTTTTGCTCGCTTCAACTAATTGTAAGTTTTAAAAATTATCTTGACTCTAACCAGCTAGACTAATTTTTCAGTAACCATTTGGTAGTGAAAAAGTGCATTTAAAATTCTATAATATATTGTGTACACGACGTGAAGATAGCGTTCCGAATGTTTAGAGTTTCTATTTAATTTTCTAATTTCTTTCATTCTTTTCATTTTACATTTTATCAAAGGGAATTGGTTTTATACCGATCTATTACATTATGGAAATACAGATTATACAGGGTGTCACGTAACTGGTGGTGCAACCGGATAGGTGCTCATTCTACGACAAGAAATAAGTCGAAAGCATGGATTAAATTTTTTTCATTCAGGTCTCCGTTTTCGAAAAAACTTAGATTGAAAAAATAATACCATTGGAATCGGAATCTAGTGCCGCGTCTGGTCATGACATACCAATTCTGCTTCTCGTCATACTATACAAGCCGCGCGAACTTGACACATCTTTCAACTCAGTTTTATTATTATGTTTTATTATTGTTATTATTTTTTTTTTATATATTTTATATATTATTTATTTTATTATTTATTATTTATTTTATATATTTTTTATTATATATTTAAGCTATTATAAATGTAGTTATATACATGTATTTATGTAATTATTATATATATATATATATATATATATATATATATATATATAATTCATAGTCAATCACAAGAAGCTTTCATACCAGGCTCAAGTGAAAGAGTGAGATAACGTAAACTTAATATTCTCTGTTGTCATTTAAACTAATCGCAATTTTTTAAACAATCTTTAGACGTTTTCCACTAAACTAGTCTCTCTAACATCTTAACGAAATTCAAGTCATGTTTGTTGCAATTTCGAAAAAGTTATTCGGTTTGAAATGTCGTTCGAATGTACATTCGTGTGCCACGGTACGTCGGAAGTTCATTGAAAGGCGCAGATTCGGCGAAAGTAACGTTCGATTCGTGAAAAAGTCCCGAATCGGCTCGTTCATTTCCGACGAACAATTCGCGACTTGTTTGCACGGATGGCTGTTGACCCGTTTAATACGTCCTGATTAGAGGCTTCGAATCTGCATTGATAGATAGTGATTCACAACCGCGACGATTACACGGGAATCCATTCCAGCTATTCATCCTGAATGTTGACGCATGTCTCGTGAATGTCAGCGAGCACCACGCGCCGAAGAATTGACCGTAGTTTGCGTACAGAAGAGACTCGGCCCGTTGAAACACCTGCGTTTAATCGGATCCCACGTGCTACGCATGTTTCCATATATGTACGTACATACATGCATATGTGCTATGCACACGTGCATACATGGATATGCACGTGTATACAATACATGGATATGCACGTGTGTACAATACATGGATATGCACGTGTGTACAATACATGGATATGCACGTGTGTACAATACATGGCTATGTACGCGTACACATGTATTTCATTGTCGAGTCAGTTATCAAAACAAAGAACGAAAATGATTGATAATTTTTTTAGAACATGTCTGCTACACGCTCCTATGCGTCGAGAGGAAAACGGACGAACGCGTTTTCAGTAATCGAATCATCTATTCGACAAACATTACGTCGCTCCGATAACTTCGTGAACCAATCATGGAAATTGAAGATCCGTTTCCTGCGAACGTATTCATCAGTTCGTCCTCAGTCCGCTTTAGACTGAAATCGAACCTGAACGTCTCATTAGAGAAATGATCTGCTAGTACGGCGAGCAACGTCTTTACGAACGGAAAGTTAGTGTTTTTTTTGTTAAGAACAATAGATTGCTTTCTTGGATTATCACAAACATAACCAATAAATAAAACTATAAACAAATATTTTAGATATGCGCTCTCAATTCGAAAAATTAGACGACATTAAACCTCAATCTCCTCGATCGCACACTTTTTATTAGATGCTCGCCTTCATTCACAAATACAGTAATTTCTCCATAATTTGCACTCAGATTGCGCACGAAAATGGACAATTTGGGAAGACGAGGTACGATTATTCGAGTCTCGAGCTTTGATTTGGAAAGAGGAGATACGATTATTCGAGCCTTGCGGCTCGTTTTTATAGTTGCCGATTGTCAACAACTATAAAAATGAGACGCAAGGCTCGAATAATCGTATCTTCTCTTCCCAAATTGACTATTTTTGTGCGCGATCTGAGCGCGAATCAGAGAGAACTTGCTGTAATTGTAATACTTTTGGTAATTTGGAATACCGAAGTTAGTTCCAAATATAGTAATAATGTTACCGATTGTCAACAACTATAAAAATGAGACGCAAGGCTCGAATAATCGTATCACCTCTTCCCAAATTGACTATTTTTGTGCGCAATCTGAACGCGAATTAGAGAGAACTTGCTGCAATTGTAATACTTTTGGTAATTTGGAATACCGAAGTCAGTTCCAAATATAGTAATAATGCTACCGATTGTCAACAACTATAAAAATGAGACGCAAGGCTCGAATAATCGTATCTTCTCTTCCTAAATTGTCTATTTTTGTGCGCGATCTCAGCGCGAATTAGAGAGAACTTGCTGCAATTGTAATACTTTTGGTAATTTGGAATACCGAAGTTAGTTCCAAATATAGTAATAATGTTACCGATTGTCAACAACTATAAAAATGAGACGCAAGGCTCGAATAATCGTATCTTCTCTTCCTAAATTGTCTATTTTTGTGCGCGATCTCAGCGCGAATTAGAGAGAACTTGCCGCAATTGTAATACTTTTGGTAATTTGGAATACCGAAGTTAGTTCCAAATATAGTAATAATGTTACCGATTGTCAACAACTATAAAAATGAGACGCAAGGCTCGAATAATCGTATCTCCTCTTCCGAGATTATCCATTTTACTGTACCGTAAAATTCCAATAATTCTTCAGCAGTGCGAAATTATCAAATGTTCCGTGTTATAGGACTAAATCTGTAATGAGATTCAAATAATGAAAATAATTTGAAAGCAATTACAATTACACATTCAATTTATTGAGAAAAATGATACTCGTACTCAACGTACGATATAATTTAAGATTTTTTAAAATAATGTTGGTATATCCGCTGGCTTCGTATAGTTACATGTTTCATTTAAAAAATCGTTTCGTAATATACACGAATATCCATTGTTAAATTCATAGTAAAGTTTAAATAGATTGACAATATCTAATTTTCAGATACAGACATAGTTGAAACACACAAAGTTAATGAAACAATTAAAGTTGAAAGTACTTTTGCATGCGAACAAAATTATGATCTCATTTGAATGTCGTTCATACGTATATCTCAAATACGATTATTCAAATACATTTCATCATTTAAATATTAAACAAAATTGTAATGTATCATTTTGCATTTAAATCGAAAAGGATTGTACAATAGCGAAACTACCCAACAAAATTTGATGAAACCTCGAGATATTTTTGAATTTTGATTTAGTAGCTGGAAAAAAACGTTTCAATTGATAAGTATAATAATAATCGACAAATATTAATTTTGTTGCTGCATTAAAAATCATTTCCTCGCTGAAAAATGATCGGCCTTTGAACTGTTCTAACTTCATGGGAGGGTCGTTCGATAATTTACTTCGGTTCATATTCAAATATGAAGGCTCTACTTTCACGATCCCGAATTCGAATTTTTCACTGAATTTTCCTTTACATTAAAAAATGAAGTGGAAAGCTCAGGATGGTCTCTGTTGTAAAAAATTCGACGAATTCGAACAACTTTACGGAGTTCAAATAAAATTTGTCGTGAACCGTTTTGATCGAATGAAGTATGTAAGAAATTATAAGCATAAACAAAATGGCATCAACAAAAAATCTGAAGATTTTTTTGAAGATAGTGAAGATAATTTTTCACGCAAAGGCGCTTAATTACTTTTTTATACAATACGGGAAATGTTCATTCACTGGAGGTGTTCATTCATTGGACATTCAAACTAAAGATTCAGATATTTCTTGTTTTATTCTTCTTGAGATTATAAATATAAAAGTGTACTAGTTTCCCTATATTATCACTGAATCGCGGATTACAAGCATTTTTAACAAGAATGACTAGATCAAAAACAAAATTCTAAAGACACGAGAAGAATTTGAAAAAATTTTTATATTATTAAAATTTTTATATTATTAAAATTTTTATATTATTAAAATTTTTATATTACTAAAATTTTTATATTATTAAAATTATCAGAAGGTGAAAGACATTTTCATCTGACTTACGTTTCTTGTAATCAAATTAGACAATTTTTATTGTACATAAAGATCCGCAGCCTAATTGTCACGTATTAGACGGATCACTCTATTTAACGTTTAAAGAATTTACCACTTTTCGCTGTTGGGATCACTACGCCTCGTTTCGATTTATTTGAAACAAATGGTAGAATCCTTCCTTTCGCGCGCATCACGAGTTTTGACTGATGACATACGCGCATACATATAATATTACATATCAATCACTGCTGTTGATCTATTAATGGCGCGAACATATCGAGCTGCGGAGAATACACACCCGATACGGAATACGACACACGGCATAGGGTCTATCTATAACAACGCGAATCCCGTTATGTGGAAATGGAATTCAGAATGAAGTTAATTGCAGTATCATTAAGTAATTTGAGCCAATGTAGTCGGGGAGGAGATCTACAGAACTTCACGCGGCGCGTTCACCGGCGCACACCGAAGAATATTCGATGGAGAAATTTGTGTAAAACCGGCCTTTCAGCGCAGCACGTACATTTAATCATATTCCGCCGTCGTGTGTGTCAGTATCAATAGACTATAATTACGAAATGCACTTCTGCTATGCGCTACGTGACTGACTTCAGCAAAAGTGTTCAGAGATACTTGACGGCGAGACTGGATGTAATAAGCTCGCGTCGTTAATAGGCGCACGTAACAAGCTCCTAAGACAATTTTTTACTTTAGCTGCATCATTGTCACGCGATTTTCAAGCAAAAAGATTGCAAACGAAAATAATCGCTGGTCTATTAATGTTTTCATTCCACGTTGTGCAAAGCATGCAATCGTAAAATCAACGTTATCGTACGCTAGTACGTGCGTAAAAATATGAAATTAATATTTCCAGGAAGATTGACGCTCGTATGCTTGGGGGGGGGGGATACAAAAATATCCACAGAGTTTTATGCATGTATTTTTGTTTTAACAGCGTTCTTTTATAAATTTTTGATATTTTATTTTTGCAGTAATATATATATATATATATATATATATATATATATATATATATATTACATATCAAAAATTTATAAAAGAATAATATACTTATAATAATATACTTATATATATAAGTGTGTTATTATATATTATAAGTGTATATATACATATATATATATATATATTACTGCAAAAATAAAATATCAAAAATTTATAAAAGAACGCTGTTAAAACAAAAATACATGCATAAAACACTGTGGATATTTATATATATATATATATATATATATATATATATATATATATATATATATATATATATGTATATATACACTTATAATATATAATAACACACTTATATATATAAGTGTATTATTTGACAGAATTGTATAAGTAAATATACCTCGAACAGACAAAATAATGTTTATAGCACTTTTTCTTACATAGATACAAAATGACCATTGTCGCTATGCAGAGTATCCCAAAATTATGTTACTTCCGGGGAATGAGAGATTCCTGAGGTCATTCGGAGTGACCTTTTCCTTTACAAAAGTTTTCTCCGAGGCATCGTTCACGAGTTATTAACGAAAAACAGCGACCAATGAGAGGCGAGCTCGGCTGGCGCGAGACGACCCTACCAACGATCGCACGAAGCCCAGTTCCGCTCGGCCGTCTCACGCCAGCTGATCTCGTGTCTCGTTGGTCACACTTTTTCGTCAATAACTCGTAAACAAAGCCGCGGATTGCATTTTCGTTAAGGAAAAAATTACTTCAAATGACCCCAGGAACCTCCCATACAAGACATTTTTGGGACACCCTGTATATACAACAAGACTAGCATCTACAATTAATGAATACTTGAATGATAAAACATGTTTGGAATAGGAATGCAATTTCTGTACCAGAACAACTTAAAATAATTAAGGAGACATAACTAGCAATGAGAAACTATACCAGATGAAGACAAACGCGAAACAATGTCCGCCACAAAACACGAACTGTCATGAATGTAGTAATTGCTACAGCTTTGTTCACTTAAGTAAAGTAATGTAATGTAACAGTAGTCGCTAATTGCTCCAAAGCTAATGCGACAATGAATAAATAATTTTTGAAAAAGCGATAGTGAAAATTGATAAATATGATTGGATAATTTCGATTAATGCATTCTTTTTGTAAATTTATTCAGTACAATAAATTTATTCAATAGTTTCCTACAAGAGCACTTCAGAATATCAATAATTGAAATATGAAAAATCTGAGATCCAGTTTCATGAATCCAATAGCTTCAATAATAAATAGAACACAAGGGTTCAATTCAAATTGGATTTAACTCTGCTGCTAATGTCTGAGGCCATTTCAACGTAACGCTTGAAATACATCGTTTAACTTGCGTTTTTATGATTAAGAAATAGCAATTTATGAACATTACGTTCAATAATGGCGTCGTTTATCGAAAAAGGTCGTCGAAGTATGTACAGTAGCCTAACATTGCAATGTAAATGTATCGCGAAAGAACGTCAGAACAGAAAGCCATAGAAAAGATAACGATTTTTACAAGAAATTATTTAATTCATGTATTTTTCACGCAATTTTTTCTGCAAAATTTTAACAAGTTTAAAGTAGTACAGTAAATTCTTCCAGATTTTCCTTCAGCTTGTAAACAAAAATGGAAAATTTAACTCGCGGCTCATTTTTATAGTTGCCGATTGTCAACAATTATAAAATCGAGGTGCAAGGTTCGAATAATCGTATCTCTTCTTTCCAAATTCTCCACTTTTGTTTACAAGCTGATGGAAATTCCGGGAGAATTTATTGCACATCGATGCTCTTCAATTATTTTAACTATAATCTATTAATAGGTTTTTCAGTGATTGTACTGTACGTAAATGAAATTCGAAAAATTTCCCCTAAATAACAATTTCAGAAGAAATTATTTCATAATATTAATCCAAATAATTTGGAAAGAAATAATTTTTTTTTAAGAAACACCCTTGCGTTGACCTCCGATCTCTTAACATATTATTTACCGGCTATGATCTCATAATTTTTAAGAGTTCACAATCCGCACTTGTGAACTTTTTCACGAAATACTGAATGGAAATAACAATTTCAATCGTATACCATCTTGTCATCCTTGTCATCAACGTGAACCAATAATTTCGTTCGGGATTCTCGTGTAAAAGAAGAATTTTAAGTTTCCTCTTATATATTATAGCAGGGTCATTGAAAAATCTATTGAAAGAATTTTTGAGAAATAGATAAAGTGCTTCGCTCGCTGTTTTAAATTGCTCCTATTCGATTCTAGTCACAGCACAACCAAGATTCCATCATGAACAAGAATTTGACTTCATCGTATTTTTAAGCACCGTGTACCAATGGTTGAAGCAAGCGAACGAATTTGCCGATTTGGTAAACGATTCTAAAAATACATGTATATATTGTAGAAGCGTGTGCACGACGTCATCGATGTCGCAAGGAAGCCAAGAGTATCGATTGAGAACCATCAGGGGAACGGTGCATCCGCACCTGCAACATATGCGCACGCAGCGCGACAGTTTAAAATGCAGACCGTCCACTTAGCATGAAGGGTCCTGTCGAGTCTTTTTGTCTTTCATACGGGTATCGAGTTACACGGCCGGGTCAACGCTTTCCTTTCTCGATACAGTATGCAAATATTGTTTGCATTTTCATGCAGAGTTTTGCCCCCTCACCCTCGACCAAGATGTAACAAGGGGTGGCAAGCGTTAAATCTCTGAGGGTATTTATTCAACCCAGTTAATCGAATAACTCTGTCACCCGGATTTCACTGCGTCTTTATTAAAGCCACCAGAAGCATTCGCCTTTGGCCGAGTTATCATTTGTTCAGCACAATCGTAGTAGGCCAGTTTTACAAAACAGGCGGGATTAATTGAAAACAAGTGATGTCTCGGATGTTTTTCAAAGAGAAACGATTGCAATCAATATTTTTATTTCTGTTTACACGTTTTAATAATAATTATTTCATCATACATATCGTTCTATATGTATTTATACATATTTGTATACATATTTTTATACATATTTTTATATGTATAAATGAAAAATTTAGACGATTAGTTAAAAGTTATATTATATTCGAAAGTAGTATTAACAGAATTAAGGGAAAAAATAATTTTCACGCGAATGCTTTTATACATATTTTTATATGTATAAATGAAAAATTTAGAAGATTAGTTAAAAGTTATATTATATTCGAAAGTAGTATTAACAGAATTAAGGGAAAAAATAATTTTCACACGAATGCTTTTATACATATTTTTATATGTATAAATGAAAGATTTAGACGATTAGTTAAAAGTTATATTATATTCGAAAGTAGTATTAACAGAATTAAGGGAAAAAATAATTTTCACACGAATGCTTTTATACATATTTTTATATGTATAAATGAAAGATTTAGACGGATTAGTTAAAAGTTATATTATATTCGAAAGTAGTATTAACAGAATTAAGGGAAAAAATAATTTTCACACGAATGCTTTTATACATATTTTTATATGTATAAATGAAAGATTTAGACGATTAGTTAAAAGTTATATTACATTCGAAAGTAGTATTAACAGAATTAAGGGAAAAAATAATTTTCACACGAATGCTTTTATACATATTTTTATATGTATAAATGAAAAATTTAGACGATTAGTTAAAAGTTATATTATATTCGAAAGTAGTATTAACAGAATTAAGGGAAAAAATAATTTTCACACGAATGCTTTTATACATATTTTTATATGTATAAATGAAAAATTTAGACGATTAGTTAAAAGTTATATTATATTCGAAAGTAGTATTAACAGAATTAAGGGAAAAAATAATTTTCACACGAATGCTTTTATACATATTTTTATATGTATAAATGAAAAATTTAGAAGATTAGTTAAAAGTTATATTATATTCGAAAGTAGTATTAACAGAATTAAGGGAAAAAATAATTTTCACACGAATGCTTGGTAGTTGCTTGAGTTATTATCTCAATAATGTAGTTACAAACTGCTAATAAACTAATATCATTTATTTTTACGAAATAGTAATTACTAAACAAGTTTCTAAATCAATTTTGATATATCAACACATACCAAACAAAGTTACAACGTTTTTAGTGTGGTCCGATATAAAATGAATTTATTGAATAATTTCGCTCTTTTTGAGGCGAGGAATCTAGAAACACACACATGAATCTGGATAAACGAATTAGTATAAGTAGACTGCGGATCTTTATGCAAGATAGAAATATTTCTGATTCATTTGCAAGGAAAAAAAGTTAAATAAAAGCGTATTTTTCCTATTAATAATTTCAATAAATTAAGGAAAATGTAAAAACATTCTTCAATTCTTCTAATTTCTTCATTGCTTGGTATTTCAGATAGTGCACAAATCTAATGGTTTATCAACTTCTGACTAAATGAAAATTGAAACTGTTGGGGATAATTTAACAATAAAACTATCTGGTTCTAAAAAAATGTTTTTATCGAAAGATTTCTCATAGGAACAGTTTTATAATTTCAATAATCGTAAAAGACAAAATCAGAATCCAGTAAATTATTATGTTAACTCTTCAGAGATATATTGTCAACAATTTCTGAAGATTTCTGAAGATGATCAAAAACTGTTGAAAGTGTCATATTTTCTAACTTACTTTGCAATGTGGTAATGAATATTGGCATGCAGGAAAATTTGTAGGGATCTGAGTGAAAACAACTGAAAAAATACAGCTTTCACTATGCACCCAATTTCAAAATACATACATTAAAACGTGTTTGAAGAAATATCCCATCGAAGGAATTTGTGTTTTGCATGTACCATGGAGGAATGAGTTGATGAAAAATGAAAAATCTTTACATTTCCCATTTTCGCGCATCATTTTGCAAAAATTCAAATAAGAGAAAAGCTTCCCACATCCCAACTATCAGATTACTCGTTGTAAAAAGAAAATTCAAATTCCATCAGACCTGGTTAATTAATACGTTTTCTTTATTTTACAAACACCTGCATAAGCCATCGATGCATAAAGATCCGCAGTCTGGTAATAAAATTCGTAATTACTCTAATTACTTTCCTCGCATTTATACTGTCAAACGACCCCTTATGCGATGCCCGTTTCGAGCGATTTCGTGAGATTATTTGGAAAAAATTTGAGTAACCGTGCACCATTAATTCGGCAAAAGTCCTTTTCTAATGGAAGAGTATACACAACAATGATCAGATAGAGTGGTAATAGTAACACACGAGGTTCTGAAAATATCTGTAGCGATTAATTGTTCCATTGTCAACCTAACCTTTTGGAACTTAGCCAGGCGATGTTAATGGCCAGTTGTAACTATTTAGAGCATGTTACATTGCAATTGACAGTATACATTTCGTTGGCATTGTTTTGACAGGAATTTGTCGATAGCAACATTAATGGACAACGCGACAGTGAACGACGCACATATTCATCGTATCGGACGCATTCTCCCAATGAATTGTCTGATCTTGATACATTATCTACTGGCGATGATTTTATAATTTCTGAAAGTCTATAATTAACAGCTAAAAACTTCTTAATAAATTGTTCAGTATAACTACAGTAATTTCTCCCTAATTCGCGCTCAGATCGCGCACAAAAATGAAAAATTTGAGAAGAGGAGATACGATTATTCGAACCTTGCGGCTCGATTTTATAGTTGTTGAAAATCGATAGCTATAAAAACGAGTCGGAAGGCTCGTATAATCGTAATTCCTCTTCCCAAATTGTTAATTTTAGAAAAATTACTGTATTGCGTGTTTAAAGGCTAGTTTGCCTCTGGGCGAAGAAATGTTGCGTAAAGCTTTATCATATGCAAAATGGACCGAGCAGGGGGCTCATCATGAAAAAATAAGAAACAAATTCGGTATAATAGTTTTTTGTCCGGGACTTCGTTTTCAAGAAAATCGACTTTAAAGTTCGTTCGTTTCTATGATGAATTTAGTTGTTATCTGTTCTACCATAGGTCACTTTGTTTTTAAGTCGATATATTTAAGAGTTTGCGTTTTAACACGTTTAAAAATATGGATGCTAACTTTCGAGAAGATTTACTTGTATTTGTTATCTCAGGATACTGATATTTTTCTCAGTATAAATAATTTCGTATAAACATTAAAAAATCACCACTTTTCATTAAATGTTGAATATTCTGCATTTTTTGAAACGAAATTACACGATAATATTGTTTCTTCTACGAGATGGTGTTACAAACACGAATATTAATAAAAATAGCGTTAGTTTATTATAACAACCAGCCGATTCACTCACCAACTTCTTCATTAATAAGTATGTGAACTGTTAAGAGGAATCACTTCATTAGAATTGTAATGGACTAAATGAATGTGCTAGCAATTTATTACTAGACTGCAGACCATTATGCAACATAAAAATGTTTTAAGTTACTTGCCTTAAAACAAAATCAAGTAACAATGTATTTCTTCCTTGAATATAATTTGAATAAATTGAGGAAATAGTAGTGTTCTTAAATTTGTCTAATGTGCTTAAACTTTGGTATTTTATATAGTTATTTCTATCACAAATGAATAAAATACGGTCAGTTTATTATGATTAATAGACGACAGCCTACAATATAACTATCTGTGAGGAGTATATGAGGGTAAACGTGTTGAGTGTCAAAAATCAATCCATAAAATTTCCACAAAATCAAGAAAATGAAAAAATGAAATTTAAAGAATTTTAAATTAATTTAAAATCGAAAAATTTAAAAACTGGAAAATTATCATAGTGGATGGTACTTAAAACTCCTGCAATCTAATAAAAATGTAGTCAGATTTTAGTAAAATTTTCTAAACAAAATTCGGAAAAATTTTTTTTTTTAAATTGCATTTTTTAGTAAAATTCAGTTTCTTCGAATATATTACAATAATAATGAATTTTAAGAACCAGTCAAAAATAAGTGTCACCCATGTGTGGCCGACGCGGCACACACCGTGTTAATAACAACGAACTAATTTTGTCCCTAATACGAATGAAATTAGACCTTGCTAATGAAGTTAGTCAGAGAAAATGAGGGTGTAGTTGTAATATTGCGACCTATCGCCACCGGCTTATGGGTATGTTGCGAAGCACATTTATGATGGAAATAATAGGGGCGGCTGTTGCCAGTGTATTACCAATGTGCGGACACGTGTTGCGAGCAGAAGATACGAAGTCAGCGATCCTCAACCGCCGTCGCGTTGTCGAAGTCGTAATATATTCGTACCCCCGATGAAAGTTTCGCCGCAGTCCGAGAATTTCCAAACTAGAGAGCATTCAATTTAATGCACCGGCAAATCTTCGTCCGAAATTTAGAAAATTAATGAGAATCTCCAGTGGCTAGAGATGCTGAATGAAAAACTTTGTTACCTAACTTTTCTGTCATTCTACAACAATAATTCCTTATCCTAGATGTTGTCTAACACTTGGTGGGCATGGGCCAATTTGAATACACAGTATAATAATTTAATGATTTCATTTTATATGTATATATTACATATTATTATATATATATATATATATAATATAATATTATATTATTATATATATTATATTATATATAATATTATATTATTATATATATTATATTATATATAATATTATATTATTATATATATTATATTATATATAATATTATATTATTATATATATTATATTATATATAATATTATAATATATAATATATAATATATATAATTAAATTAATATATATATAGAAAAAGTACCTTACAACATACGTTGAAAAAATTGATCAATAATATTGTAAACAGAGATCCAAAATGACAGTCATTTGAAAAATTTTTGTAAAAAGAATCAGTAACAAAATGACGTTTCTTATTCGAGTTGATATTGTTAATCACGAAATGTAAAAGAAGTGGTTGAAGAATTATTACTTTGGTCACCAATAATAACATATATTATAATAGTTACAATAATATAGTTATAATAACATAACATTGTTACTCTCAACGGTAACTATTGTACCTAAAAAAAATTTCTGTATCAATAATAATTTTGGGGGTGAGGGGAGGGGGCAACAAAAACAAAATTTTGATTTCATATAACTACTATTTTTAACTAAAAACATTTGGCTGAAAATAATAATTGGTATGTAATGATTCTTCTCATATTGATTATAATAGCTTTTGCCCCTCATTATAAGTGACATTAACTTTCGTGAAAAAGATCCGTCGTTCGAGTGTTAAATAACAATTCGTTGAAACTATTGTTTCCGTACTCGTACAATGAGATACAGTCTTCCACAATATTTGTTCCGTTCGTAGAATTCATGTATTACGCGGTCGGGTTCAAGTAACTTTCGTTTCAACATCAACCTCAAGACCGAGAGATTTTAATCTCAGAAAATACTGTACTACATTACTTGCTCTTCGCTACACAATGGCCTTCACTAAAAACTTAAATGAAGTTCTGCGATAGTCAAGTCTTGACTCTAGGTTACTTTGATTTGCAAATGAAAGTGCGCGGCCGGAGAAGCTTCACTAAATCCATTTTCTACGATTTACTTCAGGACGAACAATTATTAAACGGTGTTTTTATGCAAATACCAACGACAAAATACTCGATATTCACCGATTTTGTAAAATTTTATATATTTTTATATTTTATATAATATTTGTATTTGCGTAATTGCTGTTAACAGCTATTATTAACACTTATTATTATTATTAATAATATGTAATCTGCAGATTTTTCTGCAAGAAATTGTAATTTTCTAGATCGACTACATAATGCAGGAATTAAATTAAATAAATGAAAAGGGATTAGGACGAAGCAACTGCCACATAAATTCTATCATTTCCAAACAACGGTGTATAAAAAGATGAAAGGTCGATTAATATACAATTTTATTTATTGTAGTGTAAATGTTTGTAGATAATAATTTTCAAAATAAGGTCGTTCGTAAATTCTTTTAACGCCTTCGTTATTGCATATTTCATTTGCTTACTTATTTTTGTCATAAATGAATAGATATATAATTTACTAATATACAGGGTGTCCCATAATTATATTAATACCCGAGAAGGAGTGATTCCTGAGATCGTTCGAAGTAACTTTTTCCTCAGCGAAAATGCGATTCGCGTCTTTGTTTACGAGTTATCAACGAAAAACACTGACGAGACGAGCTCAGCTGACGCTAGACGGACGAGCCAATGAGCAGCCGAAGTCCAGTTTCGCTCATTGGCTCGGCCGCCTCGCGCCAACTCCTCTTATTGGTCAGCGTTTTTCGTTGATAACTCGTAAACAAAGCCGCGAATCGCATTTTCGCCGAGGAGAAAGTTACTTCGAACGACCTCAGGAATCATCCCTACCCAGGTGTTTATATAATTGTGGGACACCCTGGAAAATATAATATAACATAACCACTATACATATACAATTTCTATATATTTCTATATATGTATTACTGCCGTCTAGATATATTATATTAATATGGCAGCAATGTACAAATAATATGCAAATGTAGGTGCGTATTCGAATGTCATTTTAAAGTTCGGTTCACAAAAGTATTCGTGCATTTCCTTTAATTTCACCAACATTGACGAATTACAATAGTTAGTTAAATTGGAACAGATTTTGAAAAATGATAATGGTTCTTACATTTATTTATCCGAAAGCATAAATGAGACAAAAGAACGTATGAGAATTCGCAAAATTAAACATAATAATCTTGTTAGTGTATTTGGATTTCCTAGAAAATATAAATATAATAAATATTTATAAATAATATAAAAATGTTTTCAAAAAAACCTTCTCAAAACCTGTCCAATTTTAATAAATCTAATTTTTGTCATTCCAACCAATTGCAACTATCGTGAAAACTTTTGCACTAATTACGTGGTGCACTGTCCCTGTAGTATCTCGAAAATGTATTCAACTCGTATGATCCGATTTTGAAAAAGTTGTTACTTTCGAAAAAGATGCCCGAAAGTTTTAGCGAGCAATCGTGCGCGCGTGCAGAAGGCAAACAATTGGAAATGCAACGAAATTAGAGTAGAAATTTCGCCGTCGTATTCCGGCGATCTATGAAGTTCTCTAAAAAGATGAGTTTCCGCGAGCACTTTTCGCGGCCGCTGTATATTAATGAAACCTCTCTCGCCATGAAATTTAAATGTACACCGAACACGCGTGTGTTGAACTCCTTGATTTAAAATAGAATACGAAATCTGAAAGTCGGGAGAGTGAATCCCCGGGTGCCAAGAATCACGCTCTTCATAACTTTTGCCAGAAGTGCCACAGACGTGTCGTCACTTCTCTCACCGTCCTCTTAGCGAGGCTTCGCTGTCACTATCCGATGATCGATTATTCGCAACGGATTTATTTTTCTTTAACTTCCGGGAAACGTTAAATTCTTATCCCACAGGAAACTTCTCGACCACTTCTCGAGCTTTCTGTAAGATAGTCGGCTGTATCGATCTGTGACTAGCATGCGTGACTGTAGCCGTAGCTATAGGCCTCTCTCAGTCAACATAAACTGACCGATGATGAGGGAATTGCAAAGCTTCAAAGGCAACACGAATGCTGAGGATAAATATAAACTGCAGCTAGGCTTCGAACACATTTTTCTGGATACGGTTTGTTCGAGAACGGTAAATCAGAATTTTATTGAAGTAATTATTTTCGATGCAATCAGGTATACATTCTCGGCTGGAGCTGCATCAATTCTCTCTTAATTGTTTGCAAAAACAAACAAAGAACAAAAAACTTAATTGTTTACGTACATAGTAAATTTGCAGGTTTTTCCAAAATTATTCGATACAATTCTTGAACACTAATGAAAGTACAACATTACTGTGTTCCCCTCGGTTATTTAATCGGGCACAATATTAACTTAATATATATCGAATAAGAAATATTAAATTTTTCATTCAAAAATGAACAAAATGAAAGAACAAAAGAATCGAACTGGTCACCCCTCAGTAACCGGCTCGACTGCTCTATTCACCAATTTGTTTAAAGTGAACAAAACGTTATAATATTTCGAACCGTCAATAAGAACAGAAAACAAAAAGTACCCGAAGTTTTATCGAAGAATGTCGGAAATGCCGTTAACGTGCAGACAATTTGGTACACTTTTACGAAATCAAGAAAACGAACAGATAATACAGTTACACTTTCTGTAATATAATCCAATCAGACATAAAAATCAGCGTACAAACAATTACTTTACGTAAGTATCACTTCTTTTTCAAATGTCTTGCAACAGATGCAGGTGCAACTGCCAGTCATATCCTGCACATTCAGAGGAACTTATATTGCAAAAGAGGCACGCAGCACCATTCCCATGAAACAAAAGCATAGCGATACGCTTGAGAGTATTCCAAATTAGCGACATCATTTTCTTTGCAGTTACAACGATTACAAGTTCTTCGATTGTAAATTTCTCAGAAGGAAACGAAAATATTGTATTCCCCGTGAGCCTACATTTACTCGAATATTTATTTTCCTCATACTTAATTTGCTTAATATTCAATAAGTTTATTATTAGAATTATTATTATTATTATTATTATTATTATTATTCCCTCCCAAAAAAAATTATTATTATTAAAATTATTAGAATTATTATTATTATTATTAGAATTAGAATTAGCATTATTATTATTACTATTATTATTATTATTAGAATTAGAATTAGCATTATTATTATTACTATTATTATTATTATTAGAATTAGAATTAGCATTATTATTATTATTATTACTATTATTATTATTATTATTATTATTATTATTATTATTATTATTATTATTATTATTATTATTAGAATTAGAATTAGCATTATTATTATTACTATTATTATTATTATTAGAATTAGAATTAGCATTATTATTATTACTATTATTATTATTATTATTATTAGAATTAGAATTAGCATTATTATTATTACTATTATTATTGTTATTATTATTAACGAAACTGAATGAGAACTATCGGAAATGAAAAAATAATCACGAAGTGTTTATACCGTCAAGTCGACGACACGGAAGAACATGAAGTGGAGAACAGCACGTGCAGAACCCGGAAACGATAAAACGTACCTACATGCTCCTTTATGAAGTGTATAAGACACTGTATCAACACCGATGAAATATCAATTTTAAACGCCCATTAGGAAGAGCGTCATTGACTTTAGCTATCCAACAAAAAAAGTTATAATATTTATACATATTACAGTATAAAAATTGATACCCAATTTATTTTACGTGCAATGCTCGATCAAATGGAACCATTGCTGCATCCTTACGACTCTTTTCGGTAATTTTCAATCTAGTCATATTTTTATTTCTGTAATATTATTGCGAGCGTGTCATCCGAAGGAGACAATTAATACTTTACTGTCCGATAGCCTGTTAATCGGCTTTTTGTTCCCAACGCTTACCGACCGATAGCCTATAAATCGGCATTTTACCCCGACAAGTAGCCTGCGCTTCGGATGGCATGGCAGCCAATAATTCGTTATCTATTATTGAGGTAAAAGTGTTAGATTGTACTACTGTAATAATAAAAATATTAGATAACTTCCGCGATGAATAAAATAAATGAAACAGATAAACTAAATATTGTTTAATGCTATTCTTATGAAGATATCAAGATTTTATTAGATTTAACTATCTGCTATAATAACAAAGTGAATAATATACAGAATGTCCCAAAATTATTGTTCAGGCCATATTGTTCAAAAATGCCATTCGCGGCTTCGTTTACGAGTTATTAACGAAAAACAGCGACCAATGAGAGGCGCGATCAGCTGGCGCGAGACGGCCGAGCCAATGAGCGGAACTGGGCTTCAACTGCTTGTTGACTCGGCCGTTTACTGAACTTGCAAATTATACAATTTGTACAATCAACGAAACCCTTTCAATTTTTTTGAAAATCACGTATTCTCTTTTGTGTGCGCAACCTTTTTTGTAATGCGAAAACTGGAGCACATGTTGAACGATACCTGCGAAAGGTAATTAACAAAGAAGTTTTTTAAAATTAATACGAAAGTATCAATTTTAAATACAAAATCTGTATTACACAGCACTGTACGTTAAACAAAACCACTTGCGGACACGTGATCAACACCATCGCTAATTAACTATGTTACTGCTATCGAATATGTGATCCTCGTTCCTGTGATACCATGATCAGGTAATCATGGCAGTTGTGAAATGGAAATCCGTTGTTTAATTATGTTTTATTCTAGATCGATTATGTAGAAAATAATAAACCTAATACGGATAAGCTTCAAAAGCGAACAAATTAAAACACATATTTGGAATCTATTGTTTGCGCGATGAATAAATAATAATAATATGCGCATACGTATCTGCATAAGCTTCGTATTTATTTGATTACAAAGGAACTGAAACTTATTTATTGTGCTTCACAGTAGATTACGAAAATATGAATATCTTATTATTCAGACGTGTAACGAATTTGAATAAACGTATCTACTCTACAGGTAGTCTACATAAAAGTATCCTAAACGCTTGGGAAAATATCTGCGTCAACCCCTTGATAAATTAATTAATTAATTAATTAATATTTTCACTACAACAAACTCAAGTCAAATTGTACTGTTTTACTTAACCAAAAATAAAAATTGAAAAGTGAAGTTGTACGACATCAATTACTTTTCGAACTTTCCGACGTTTTGCGGATCCTAATGAAATTAAGGAGATGTAACAGATTAGCGTAAAAATTAATTTTCAGAGAACAAATAATTCCGCCGCCGACACATGGGTGACGCGGTAGTCAAAGTGTTGACGAAGAACAATTTGAAACCGTATAAACTTCATTAAATTCGAAGCTATGTAACATTTTCCATGTTTGTGCAAGAGCTTCTACCGCGATGGAATCGAATGAAGCGTTCGTTCTCGTCACAGTCATTCGAAAACAAGTTAAAAAAAAAATCGATCTACTGTTCCAGAATGACAGAGATACGCATTATTGTGCGTTGAGGGGTTGAACAGAGTTCGGAAACGCCGGTGTCCAGCCTCACATGAATTCCCGTCACGAGGAAGATCGATTTTTTTGGCAAAATCTCCGAAAACTCTTCGCGGCGGACTATGCGTCGCGTTTTGTGCACCATCGCTCCGCCGGCCGGAAATTATTTCGCACCTGTTCCCGCGACGAACGCACGTTCAAACGTTCAAGCAAGTTTCCTACGAACGCGGGCACAGAAATAGATACTTTTCGCGTGACGAGCGACCGTTCGCAGGGAGTCGCCCTTTGTCCCGCAATGCTTTCATGCAATTAAATGCGCGTGTTACGCGGATCCACTTTAATTAACTTCGAAAATAATTGTACGCGCGCGGCCTCGTTGTTCAATATTTAGTATCGCAGAATATGACGCTAATTAGCGCCGACTGTACGGCGAATGTATTATTCATCGGTCTAATTAAACACTGCTAACGCGCAGACTATGCATCGAACCCGGACCGGACTGGTCCACCAGTTCGGACATCGCTCCGAGAAAAGGAAAAGAACATTTTCTCGAAACGCCTCCGAAACGACTCTGAAACTTAGCCCGTCGACCGACCTCTGCCCCCCGCATTTCTTCGCATTATCAGATCCACCGAAATGTCTACTACATATATACATTTTTCAAAGTTTATCTTATATATCCCATTCGTGAAATTTTACTAATTTTCTCTGTTCGCTCCGCCAGAATGTCTTTCGCTTCTTCAAGCTTCTCGCGTAAAAATTCGATTTCTTCCAATAGCCGGAAATTATAAATGAACCACAATTTATTGATTTAAAGAATAAAACGTAATTTGATCATGGAAATTATTCTATACGTGCATCTTTAAACTAGAATTAAGTAAAATTTAGTACAAAATTGTTATTAGATTTTACCTTATTCTTGCGAACGTTACAATTTTAATATCGCGACAGTTGAACGTGAAGTATAACGGTATTTAAATAATTCAATTATCGAATTTAATAATGGATTTTGATTCGCAGACAATTTCAATTAACCTTTTCAACTAACGAGAGCACACTTTCGAGCGGCAATGTTTTATAGATACCGCGAGAACAAAATATACTTGCAGCGTTATCAACCCCTTGACATACAATGACGAGTTCGGTTCGTCATTCATTTCATGTGCCACTGTAGACTTTGACGAGTCTAACTCGTCAAGGGCTGTTTTCGGTGGACGCTGTGCGGTATATTATTACATTAGCTGTTTCACTCGTGCGTTGATTCTGGTTTGTTTACAGTGTTTAAGTTGCCCCACCCTGCCACCCTTCTCGACAATAACAAAGTTGCATCCACAAATCAGTAATCCAAATTTCAAAATAAAACATTCTCTTTCTCAGCTTGTGCACGTAACTGTTTAGTTGAGCCAAATTAAATAGTATTTTTCGGACGCATCAAATTCCGTTTTATTTGTATGTCAAGGGGTTAATAGTATTGATTGAATATAAATTATGTTTGGACTATGGCTAAATTGGAAGACACTCGTTCAAAATCTATTCTCTCCTTAGTAGCCTTCATTCTACTCTTCGCTCAACCCGCATATGTGTACGACTCGACGTAAATTTGAAATCACATACTGATTTATCCTGTTTTTTTTTTTAAACCTAATTGCATTTGTAGACATAGTGTGATTGAAACTGTTTCGTTTTGTTGATCCTTCTTCTTAATCAAGAAGAATTTTTTACTCCTATTTCACACATCGAAGTTAACCCAATCTTTTTAACAAATCGTGAATTCGTTCGTAATTTACATCTACAGATTTGATATAATAATTTCGAAATATGTTAAATCTCCCGTTAAATGCCTTGACATAATCGCCTAAAAAACTGAGAAAGTCAGAAACATAAAAATAGTTCGAATAATTTATTCGAGAAAGGAAAAAACAATTTTTCAGATAAATAGATAGAATAATTTGTTGCGAGAAACATAGAAATCTGTTAAATCTCTCATAATCGTCTAAAAAACTGAGAAAGTCAAAAACATAGAAATTAGGAAACATAGAAAGTCAAGGTTCAGAAAAAGATTATTATGCAAACAATAAACGTATCACGTCATAGAAACTGTCCGAATGTAAAAATTTTGCAATATTTTTTAACGCGAATCTATTTGCGCTACCAACTCTTCGATCTGGTTTCTGTGCAGCATTTCGCGATCACTGACTGGAATTATTTACAGCGCGACACTCTTTCGTAATTCTGGTCCAACGACGACGCCGATGTTGACGCTGCATACCGAAATTTCAGTGGGTTACATTAGAATCATCATCGCAGGTGTCACCGACGCTGCTTCGGTTCGCGAACATTTTCTCGAATCAATTTCCAAGCGATATTATAAAAGCGAAACGTAGCTTTGCCGATGGTGGCCACCGTACGAACAATTCGCATCTCTTATTTATACCAGAGTTGGGCAAAATTTGTTATTCGAATGACCAATAAAGGATAAAGACTGACGAATAAAATTTTATACGACAGTACAATAAAATTTTATTCGTTAGTGTCGAATAAAATTTTATTCGACACTATCGAATGAATACCTAATCGAATAAAAATTTATCTGCGTGACAATTTATCCGAATAAGAGAATTTATTCGAATACGATTTTATTCGAATAAAATTGTATTCGTGCTGGACTTGATCCGTAAAATAGACGATTTGAATAAAAATGATAGAATGTAAAGTGTTATTTTCCATAGTTTATTCATTAATTTTTTTCCACGAACTGAATCGAGATGTATTCGTAATAAACACATATTCTTACGGAATTATATAAAAACGAAAACTATCAACAATTATTCGCGTCGTTGTTCCAATAATTTTATAATCTCTGTTCGAATAATTTATTCGAGAAAATAAGAAACAATTATTCAGATAAATAGATAGAATAATTTGTTACGAACAATGAATAATTGTTATTCGAACAAAATATTCGACTAAAAAGGATTAAATATTTATTCGAATCCATTCGAATATTGGCCAACTCTAATTTATATCGATGCGCGACGGTAGCAATATTTGTCCAAGTCAAAGCAATTTAATAAAATAAGAACGGAGGGATTATTATTTATCACAGCAATTACTATCGTAAACTGCTGGTACACAGATACTAACAAAAGATTATTTGCTCAATATATTATGATGAAAACCGTGTATGACAAGGTGACGTAGTGACTAAAATAGTAATAGGTCAGTCTATTACTTGACACTTCTACTTTCACATTTTGTTCTCCTCAAAGAAGACCGATGTTGACGAATCATTTTATAATTATTTCCATGCCTGCGATCACTTTTGAAATAACATTATTTGAAATATTGTTCTAAATGACATGTCATTGTGTTTTATAAATGTCCAAGATAATTATTTGAGATAATTGTTCTAATTATCAGTTTTGAGTTAAAGAAAGCAATATTTATTTTGTGCCTATATTAACCACCTTAAAATAAATCCATAATATTTGAAATAGTTAAGATAAGTTTAAGTACATTAGTATAAGTTAGGATAAGTTAATATTTCTAAAAAAACATGCAGGATAACTTTTTCAATAGATCTTCAACAACAGAGATAATACTCCTATAGTTATATTGTATTTTACACTTTTTTTATAGCTATTGCGTTTTGCCCAGGCAAAATCAAGCATTTTAATACTTATTGACTTACTTGACTTTTTTAAGATACATAAAAGTTGTATCCTACATTTTTTCACAATAAAAAATGTAATGTATCAAATGTAGTAAAATTAATGATTTCGTAATTATTCCATAGAATTTACATATGATTCCGAGATTGAGATTTTCTTGGGTTTGTTTTCAGATGATCTAAATGTTTCTGTTCACACATACGTTCAGTGAGGTGAACGAAGTTTAAATGCGTGGATGACATAAGCTTTTACCGAAATTGCTTTGCGACAACTAAATGTTTCATAAGATGACAATTCTCCTTTAGTAAATAATATACTTCCTAAACAAGTCAAGTTGAAAAATGAAAATGTGATTTCAGTGCAGCACGGCATATTTCTAGTGCTTTAAAATAAACGAGGAATGGTTGGCGTAATTACTTAACCATTGTTCCCGCGATAACAAATTGCTGACTTTGCACTCACCTGCAACAAAAATGAAAAGATAATATTAGTACACCTACTTACATGTACACATCTAAGCTAATATTTTGTTATTAAATAACTATTTGCGTTATTGAGGAAATCAATACTTCTGAACAACCGAATATGTCGTACAATGGCTTAACAACAAATAATGTAAACGTACATTTTCACTGTTTAAATTGTTTTAAATCATCTATTATATCAGCAAAAATGATAAATTCAATTGAAATTTAATATCTTTCTAATATTATTTTACTGTTCGTAATATGTCAACATTTCGTAAATAAAATTTACAAATTTTTTAATTTGGTGTGGTTCGAGTAAAACTGCAATTTTTGCTAAATTCAAGTCGAAAGGTTCAATTTAGAAACAGTTACATATTTCGTTTTAAACGTTGTTGGACTCACGTTTGCTTTTTGGGTACGTCGACATACATTTCAGGTTGATAGATTCAATGATACTTTTAGAACGTTGAAAAATACCAATATTAAAATCGTATTACATTCTCATCAAGGTTAATATATTCTTTAGCTCAACATCTTACGTCTTACAAGATATATTTAATCTTCAAGAAGACAAACATTCCGAAATCTCATTACAGTAATTTCTCCCTAATTCGCGCTCATATTGCGCACAAAAATGAACAGTTTGGGAAGAGAAGATACGATTATTCGAGCCGTGCGTCTCGTTTTTATAGTTGTTGAAAATCGATAGCTATAAAAACGAGCCGGAAGGCTCGTATAATCGTAATTCCTCTTCCCAAATTGTTAATTTTAGAAAAATTACTGTATTGCGTGTTCAACGGCTAGTTTGCCTCTGGGCGAAGAAATTTTGCGTAAAGCTTTATCATATGCAAAATGGACCGAGCAGAGGGGGCTCATCATGAAAAAATAAGAAACAAATTCGGTATAATAGCTTTTTGTCCGGGACTTCGTTTTCAAGAAAATCGACTTTAAAGTTCGTTCGTTTCTATGAAGAATTTAGTTGTTATCTGTTCTACCATAGGTCACTTTGTTTTTAAGTCGATATATTTAAGGGTTTGCGTTTTAACACGTTTAAAAATATGGATGCTAACTTTCGAGAAGATTTACTTGTATTTGTTATCTCAGGATACTGATATTTTTCTCAGTATAAATAATTTCGTATAAACATTAAAAAATCACCACTTTTCATTACGGTAAAGTGACTTGTGCCACTTTCAAAATAAACGGCTCAAATATTGACAATGATGGAAACATTCCGTTTACTATATAGTTCTCAGCAATTAATGTTTGCAAACACTGACTCGGACGGAGACAATAGACGACAACTAAATCCTTTACAAAGATGAACAAAATTGAAAGTCGAGTTTCTCGGAAACGAAGTCCTGGATAAAGAAATGTTACGTCAAGTTTTCTTCTTATTTTTTCAAGTAGAATCACTCCCTGCTCGGTTCTACGATGAATTCTGGCCCAAACTGTATGGTGAGCATCTAAAATTTAGAAGTAACTTCCCTGCAACATTTCAACTTAGTGGGTCAAGGATTTCCAGAGATATAGTGATCGAGTACAGCGAGTCGAGTATTTTGCATTTTACATACGTAGACTGCAGATCTTTTTGCATTTGTAACATTTACGCGGCATGCGATAAAACGCTGACTGTTAAGAAATGTTAATAAAAATTTAGAATGAAATATTCCCATAAGCGAAAACATCATCTTCTTCGTACCTGCTTACATAAATATTCACGATCTGTTTCTAAAAAACTTTGCATACTAACAATGTTCCTTGTACAATTCCAAACATCTAAAGCGTCGTTTAAGAATAACATGTTTAGATGAAATAAAAGCGAGAACGAAGCTGCAAAGTAGCTTCGCTTAGGATATTTTTTCAGAATTTTAAATCAGTCATTAAGGGTTTAAAAGAAATCATTTATTTTTCAAGAGTGCTTTTCGCAAACAACCCTTTATTTATATTATAATAGCCATTATAGGCTATATTAGCTAATATTGGCCATTATTTAATAATAATAATATTTATTTTTATTTAATAATAATGTTTAATCGCGTCTATATTATGCATAAAAGTTTCAAGGTGATCAAAATGGTGGTGCATTTTTACATAATTTAAAAAATTTATTAAAAACCTCCGATTTCCACTATGCGAAGAAGTTCAGCGCACATCAAATGAAAAATGGCATGAGAACTGAGTCCTGATGATTATCTATAACCATTTTCAATAAAAGAAAAATAATTTTGTTACAAAAAATTTGACTAATTTTGTATGCAATTGTTTCATATCGAGGAAGTCAAATCCAAACGATTCTTCGTCTAATAAATACAAAATAATATAACACGTTTTATTCACTGCACTTCGAATATACAATGCAAAATCTGTTGAATAAGTGCATTCTCTCATTTCCACATAACAATGCAATTACAGCCACGTCGAGTGTTAACGTTTGCTGAATAATATGCGTCTAGATGGATCAATCTAACGAATAAACGAAAGAGATATCTTAATGCCGAATTACAGTAATTTTCTCCCTAATTTGCGCTCAGATTCTGCACAAAAATGGACAATTTGGGAAGCGGAGGTACGATTATTCTTTTATTATATTATATTCTTTTATTATTTATTATATTCTATTATCATTTTATAGTTGCCGATTGATAACAACTATAAAAACGAGCCGCAAGGCTCAAGTAATCGCATCTCCTCTTTCCAAATTGTCCATTTTTATGCACAATCTCAGCGTGAATTAGGAAGAAAACTGCACCACCAAAAATTCAACGAAATCAAAGTGTCGCAATGAATCAGATCAAAAACGCAGAGTTAAAGAATTCCTTTTAGCCTTTTGGATCATACAAATTCTAATAGCATGCAGTCTATATTTATATATTTGAACGAGTCATTTCGATCCCAATGGCAGGTCTTAATGTTTGAAAAACTCAATTATAGTTGGATTAAGAAGGTGAGTGTACTTGCTTTTTCCAAGAAGAACATTAACTACTTCGTGAACAGTTTCTAGGCGATACTATTACCAGCCAGTGAATTTTTATGCACTGCCATACACGCTTTTATGCACTTTTTATGGCAGCTGAAAATATGTGAATCGATATTAACTTCCTCACGTACAACAAAAATCGCTGTCGCCGTTAATGAAATTACTGAGAAACCAGCAATTGTTAAACGTTAATTTTTCAACGAACGATAAGTATAAGTTTTCGTAAAAACTATCAAATATAGGAACTATATATACATATGTATATATGTAGTTCCGAATATATTATTTACTCTGAATAAAAAAGATAAATTAATTAATAAATTCATAAATTAACAACTTCTGTTTCGCTTTGAGCGCCAAAGATACTTCGTTAATCCTTTGAACTACAATTTCCTGTGCAGCCACGTTGATTAACATATCTTGTTACTAATAAATTCCTAGACCAGGATGAAAATATATTTTCATTGCAATGTTCGCATATCGACGTTAGGAGAGCAGAGCTTCATTTTGATTCAATGCCAGTGCATAATACCAATCCACAGATACGTTATTATAGCGCACAGAGTTAGAAAACGAAATTTTTACGTCGTTCTAACGCTTCATAAAATAATCTACAACAAATGTAATATCACTTGAATTTGATTCTCACCGGAGAAAAATGTTCCACCGGATAAAAGAAATGGTTCCCTTGGTCGAAAACGTCTGCAGTCTTAATAATTACGTTACGTTTATTGTGAAAGCACGCGCGACGCGCGACGAATCGATCGGGAATCGCGCAAGTTTGCGTGCTCGAACGACCGTTTGACGGTGACGGTGCTTCGCGGACGGTAAACACGCCACTTCCTCTTCCCTTTCTGGTGTAAATGCGAATCAAAATAAAAAAGAAAGAAAATCCTCGAAGCGAGCGATGCATCGTCAAGAGGAGCGGTGTGGGGGGCGACGAGAAGGGGGGCCCGTTAGGAGTCATTTTCATCGACAACCGCGAGCGTAACGGCCTCGGGCGCGCGTTTACCGTGCCATGGAAGATTAACAACGAATTATATTCTCTCTCTTCTTTTTCATTGCACCACCGTCCCCCGTTTTATTTATTATTAGAACAAAATGTCCGTGATGACAATCGATCGACCGCCGTAAGCAACGGCGCGGTGCTGCTACTCCACGCCACCCCGGCGTTATTATGGAAAAATTATGTCAATGCGACACGATTTTTTATCCTTCTTTAGCGGCTAATAAAACTCGTTCCCGTTTTACCCATTCCCCGCCTCTTGCGATATCTCTGGATTGGCGTGCACGCGATGCAACGAGGAAAAAACGAGGATTCTAATTAAGCGGTGCGTTACGAAACTCCGCACCGCACCGCGCCGCGCCGCCGCGCCGCGCTTCGCCGGTGTAATAAATCCTGCTGAAGATAGCAACATCATGTTTTGCGAAAACTGCATTCGCCGACTGTGCGAACACTCAAAACTTCGTCGAAACGAATCGACTGACTTCAAAAAATTTTGAATACCGTACACTAACAAGAAGGATTTGGAAACCCGTAAAATCCAAAAATTAGGAAACTTTGCGTGCAAGTAGTGTAAATTGTACTTAATATAACCATGTACTCTTTTTGATGCCACTTCTCGGTTTTAACGGGAGAAATTAACACCTGACCTATTTATAATAAAATACCTTTGTTCTTTTTAGCCAGCACTATAAACAATATTGGATTATAAACTTACATTATCTAATACCACAAAATATAAAAAATATGTCTATTAATACTTGTTAATATTTTTAAATTTATTGAAATGCAAACCCTTAAATATCTCGCAATAACAAAAAATGGACTTGCTCCACTTTCAATAAAAGGTTCATATATTCGGAATGAAGAAGTAAAAATCAACTGTAAAAGAAATCGTAGTAAAAGAGGTTAATATGCTATTTGGTATAGTTTTATGCAGCCTTTTACTTCATTTTTTATTTCAAATAATTTTACTTATACTCGAAAACTTCTTCGAGTATCTTTCCAAATATCTTGGTAATATTTATCATCGAATAGGTTTTCTCCTTTGACGCTCCGATTACTGAAACGCGGCCTCCTGTGCTGGAGTCGTTTCTGACTCACATTGACATTCTACTAATGAACATTTGCAGTCTTCCCCATTCTTGGTCGCCGTGACTCCGGCACAGTAGACGGAGGGTTAAATTATTAATCACATTAACAATATGTCTATGTCAGAGTCATAATTTATCTAATATTAATTTATAAAATAGATTTAGTTTGCAGACCATGAATACTCGTTAAAACGTTTCATTACATATCTAAAGTTGTCGAAATAAAGATATATTTTATTTGCTGAAATTAAATCCTATTCAATTAAGCCCTATTAAGTCCAACTATCTTCTTGAATGAAAATTCGCCTATTTTATATTTCGAATGCTGTTACTTATTTTTACTAAACAATTCCTGAACGCTTTATCTACCGAAAGTATATTAACCGAATTTTTAATTATTGTATTATACTAAGAAAAATCTAAACAATATATTTTTCTACATGATAATAAAAGAAAAATGAAAATTATAAGATAATTTTTCTAGGGGACGACTTGTTTGTACACGATCGAAATAATTAGTGTCATTAAACGAACTACGAAACAATTTTTAACCGTAAATTGCAGACTTTCGGAAATTATAAAATCATCGCCGGTAGATGATTTTTTGTATAAACTTTACCGGGCGTTGCCAGATACTTCATAAATCGAAATATAACGTAGTAAAAATGTAGAGCAGACTGCTCGAATAAAACTGTACAGAAAAATCCCGTTACATCTCGTTCGATGAAACACCTGACGCAAGAAATAAATTCAGTGGTAACACGCGTTTTCGCAGTGTCGCCTAGAAACCGAAGTTCGCGTGGACGCAGTCTAATTAGTAGAGTACTTGATTTCGGGTCGATTAATGATCGATGTACCAGGCCGACTCAAACGTTCGAATTTTTCGAGTCACTCGAAATCGACGAGCTGTTCGAGAAAAATATGAGTTACTTGGAAAATCCGAACTTCACCAAGACTCGTGCTTTATTTAACCGCGGATTTATTTAACCGTTTAATCCCGGGATTTCCGGCGACTCCACAAAATTTTTAATTTGTTTACAAACATGCAAATAAATACTAAAAAGATTGAGGTTTTTCCTCACCCGTAACTCATGCTGTACTCTATGCAGGAACAAAAAAAAATTTGTTCAAAAATTTGTAACGAATTTTTTATTTTTTATTTTTTATATTTTAAAAATAATAAATAGTATCTTAATTATTAAGATTTCATTTTAGGTTGCCTGCGATACCACGATATTACTTACGTCGGAAAATGGAAGGACGTCTTTTCTAGGGTTAATAAATCATGTTAATTAAATTAGTGTCGCATAATACTTGATGGCCCTACATATACAATATACATGTAAATATTCGAGTCACTTGAAGATCGTGACCTGTTCGAACATATTCCAGTAAATCAAGAATTTATAAGCTGAAAATTCATCTTCGAGTGCCTCACATACTTTCGAAGAGTTCGTCGATCTCGAGTAACTCGGAAAACTCGACTGCTCGTCTCAGTTGGGACAATCGAACCGAGTTCGACTCACGAAATCCGAGTGCGCACACACCTCCGCTAATAATAATAACAATAATAATAATAATAACAATAATAATCATAATCATAATCATAATCATAATCATAATTTACTTAATGAATATATACATATACGTGTCTTTGTAGCACAGTGTAGATGAAAGCAAATCGCACGAGTATAATTGTGAAGTAGAAGAATATTGAAGGAACGAGGATAAAAATAATAATAATAATAATAATAATAATAAGTGAGTAAAGAAGACCTAAATGTAAATACAATATAACATAATTAGAAGTTTCAAATAAGAAGTTTCATAATCATAATCATAATCATAATTTACTTAATGAATATATACATATACGTGTCTTTGTAGCACAGTGTAGATGAAAGCAAATCGCACGAGTATAATTGTGAAGTAGAAGAATATTGAAGGAACGAGGATAAAAATAATAATAATAATAATAATAAGTGAGTAAAGAAGACCTAAATGTAAATACAATATAACATAATTAGAAGTTTCAAATAAGAATAGCCGAGAAGAGTCCGAAACAGGTGCGCCGGCTAAAAAAGCTGGATTACGAGGTAAACAAAACGAAAAGAGAGACAACAGACAAATAGAAGCAGAGGAAAAGCAAAAAGATATATAAATGAGGGGTATCGGGTAGGGACAAGAGAACGAGAAGAAGAGTGTACCGAGGAACAAAGGAAGAAATTAGTTTAGAGAAGAAGGAGGGAGGGAGAACGAGAGAGGCAGAAAGAGAGAACGAGAGAGGCGAACGAGAAGGAACGATGAAGGAAGAAAAGGGAGACAGAGGATGAACGCTCGTGGCGTTTACGGTTTGCTGCTCCCGTCTCGTTCCTCTTCGCTGGCTAACCGTTATACAACATCCGCTCTGCCATAATGCCCTCCCGCTAGAATCCCAAGTCTTATTGTTCATCGTTATACAATCATTCCCTGTGCTGTACGAAATTCAATGCGTTTGGTACACGCACGCGTGATATCGCCGAGCTGCAACGCGCCGCTGAGAAGCGGAGCTGACGTGCCGCGTGCGACTCGATTCATCGATCGGACGACCGAGGAGCTGGTCGCGTATTTTCACCTGTGCGTGCTACGGCGATACGGTCGCCGGTACCTACTGGTCGTCGCCATCGCTTCAACACCTGCGGTTTCTGTTAGACGCCCGAAAAAGGCACTGCCGTTTTCTTACGCCATGCGTTAACTTCTTCTCCGGTGCTCGGCGATACAGGCTCTCTATTCCGAATTCATCCATTTGCAAGGCATATTCAACTTTCGCAAATCAAAATCATCCTTCTTCAGGTCATATTCATCTGATGCAAACATCAAATTCATTCTTTTGCAGGGTATGTTCATCTTTTGCAAAAAACAAATTCATCCTTTTGCAGGGAATATTTCAACTTTCGCAAATCAAATTCACATCCTTCTTCAGGTCATATTAATCTCTGCTGCAAACATCAAATTCATTCTTTTGCAGGGTATGTTCATCTTTTGCAAAAAACAAATTCATCCTTTTGCAGGGAATATTTCAACTTTCGCAAATCAAAATCATCCTTCTGCAGGTCATATTCATCTGATGTAAACATCAAATTCATTCTTTTGCAGGGTATGTTCACCTTTTGCAAAAAACAAATTCATCCTTTTGCTGGGCATGTTCACCATTTGCAAAAAACAAATTTATTCCTTTACAGGGAATATTCAACTTTCGCAAATCAAATTCATCCTTCTGCAGGTCATATTCATCTGATGCAAACATCAAATTCATTCTTTTGCAGGGTATGTTCACCATTTGCAAAAAACAAATTTATCCCTTTACAGGGAATATTCAACTTTCGCAAATCAAATTCATCCTTCTGCAGGTCATATTCATCTGATGCAAATATCAAATTCATTCTTTTGCAGGGTATGTTCATCTTTTGCAAAAAACAAATTTATCCCTTTGCAGGGAATATTCAACTTTCGCAAATCAAAATCATCCTTCTGCAGGTCATATTCATCTGATGCAAACATCAAATTCATTCTTTTGCAGGGTATGTTCATCTTTTGCAAAAAACAAATTCATCCTTTTGCAGGGAATATTCAACTTTCGCAAATCAAAATCATCCTTCTTCAGGTCATATTAATCTGCTGCAAACATCAAATTCATTCTTTTGCAGGGCATGTTCGCCATTAACAAAAAACAACTTCATCCTTTTGCAGGGAATATTCAACTTTTGCAAAAAACAAATCCATACCTTTGCCGGTCTTAATCACCTTTTATCAAATCATTTTCATCTCTTTGCAGATCGTATTCACCTCCTTTCAAATAAAATTCATCCCTTTGCAAAATCAAATTCATCTTTTGCCATATTTTCTCAAATCAAATTTATCCTTTCGCAAATGAAATTCATTCTGCCGGTGTCTCCAGAGTGAAATAATACAAATACGACTTCAAATATTCTTTGCAAATTGCCTCAGGGATTACTGCAGAGACCGAATGCAGACTGATTCAACGAAGTATAATTAGCCGACTGCGAATCTTAATGAATAATAAAAATTGACTGAGATAATTGTAAGAAATGAAACCTAGACGCAGATATCTTTCCTCTTCAAATAATTGTAATAAGTTGAAGATAATGTAATAATGTCTTCGATTTCTTTTAGTGTCTTTACAGTTTTGTATTTGATCTGTTCATTTTTGTTATAAATGCATGAAGTCCGTTGAACTATGCAAGCTTTCGCAAGATTCCAGAACCACGTGACACTTACCTTAAACGATGGTATGGCAGAATGTATTTTCAAAAATTAAAATGTATGGAGAAAATATCTTTTTCGTAGACGTTATTAACACTAGATTTGCACAAGAAACAGCTGTTTTATATTGGTTTATAAAAGTAAAAATAAGGCATTTATTCTGATTTTTAACAAATGTTATTGTAACATTTGCCATGAGTAACATATAAATTGAATAAATAACTCATAAATGTATCTTTACGATATGAATAATCGTAAATTAAAAAATTAGTGACCCGTCATTTTGACGGGTTCCGTAAATCTAGTGTTAATCATCCGGGTGCTACTAGTACAGTAATTTCTCCCGGACATGCCAAATTTCGGGTTGCTGAGAATTTCCCTGTGCTAGTCCTATGCATGTGTAGTTTATTACTACGTCGATGCTAAGGGCCGACGGAGTCGGTCAAGCATGTAATGCGGCACGCGACGCGAATTCTCGGAAAACAATACAAAATGGCTGCTTGGGTGAGAGTCAGGCAGGTAAGAAAAACCGTAGAGCTACAAGATACGTGGTAGGTACTAGGTACGTGATTGTCGACTTGTGACATGTGGCCTCCGAAATGTCTTCGAGACATGTCATGTGGCCTCCGAAATGTCTTCGAGACATGTCATGTGGCCTCCGAATTGCCTTCGAATCGTGGCATGTGACCTCCGAATTGCCTTCAAATCATGGCATATGGTCTCGAAATTGCCTTCGAATTGTGGCATATGGCTTGGAAATTGTCTTCGAATCATGGTAAACGGCCTCGAAATTGTCTTCGAATCATGGCATGTGACCTCCGAATTGCCTTCGAATCATGGCATATGGTCTCGAAATTGCCTTCGAATCGTGGCATGTGACCTCCGAATTGCCTTCGAATCATGGCATATGGTCTCGAAATTGCCTTCGAATTGTGGCATATGGCTTGGAAATTGTCTTCGAATCATGGCAAATGGCCTCGAAATTGCCTTCGAATCATGGCATGTGACCTTCGAATTGCCTTCGAATCATGGCATATGGTCTCGAAATTGCCTTCGAATCGTGGCATGTGGCCTCCGAATTGCCTTCGAATCATGGCATATGGCTTGGAAATTGTCTTCGAATCATGGCAAATGGCCTCGAAATTGCCTTCGAATCATGGCATGTGGCCTCCGAATTGCCTTCGAATCATGGCATATGGTCCCGAAATTGCCTTCGAATCGTGGCAAATGGCCTCGAAATTACCTTCGAATCATGGCAAATTGCCTCGAAATTGCCTTCGAATCATGGCATGTGGCCTCCGAATTGCCTCCGAATCGTGGCAACAAATTAGAAATAAAAAAGTTAAGTCATCTTTTTTATTCTAACATTACTATGTATTCATATTAATGTACACCAGCATGCTTACCACTGCCTTTTTTTGCCGACCGCCCCGAGTTTCTTTAAAAACGAGCCGCAACGCCCGAAGGATCGCAATTTAGTATTCTCAAATCTGTGCCGATTTCAATTCCGACCTATGAACATTTCTGGGAGAAATTACTGTATTGGGAAACTAAAAGAAGACACTCTACCCACAAGCTAAACGACGCAAGGGGCAAGGGGAAGTGGCCACCCGCTTCACCTAATCACGTTCTGTTCATCGCGTAACTTAGCCAATAATGACTCAGAATCTGAAAAGTAAGTAGGTTCAGGTGGAGCGACTGGCTGATTCCCCTTGCTCCTTGCGTCGTTTAGCTTGCTGGTAGAGTGCCTTCTTTTAGTTTCCCAACAGAAACTGGAGGTATATTCTCTAATAAATAAGTATTTTAAATTCATAGCTTTTTTGGGGGGAACGGCTGGTAAATCGCATACACAAAAAGTAGAATGTGAAAATTCTTCACACAATCTTAGATGCATCTTGGTATATTAGGAAGGACGATATTCGCAGAAGACTTAACATGCCTACAAGTTCAAGAAGAAATCAATCGAACTAAAAATTACAACACCATGGTCGATTCACATACAAATTCTCTAGTGGCAAAGTTATTACAACGATATGCCAACAAGTCTAAAACGCAAACATCATCTTGACTTAATTTAATGACTTAATTTAATTTTTAATTTTAGAATAATCCCACGCACGTGACTATTATAGGCTTATCGCTGAAAGCAGCGAAAGCTACATGATATTATATGTACTGTACAACTATTTGTTAATATTATATTAATTATGGCAATGTTTATTATGGTGAAAATGAATAAAAACACAATTATATTTTTAATTCCCGATAGAATTCTATATTGATCACAACAATGTTTAAGCGAACAAAGTACGAGAATTTAACTCGCAAAAGAGTGAATTTAATTTGTGAAAGGATGGATTTAATTTGCAAAAAGTAGAATTTGATTTACGAACGGTTGAATTTGATTTGATGGAAGGTGATATTGATTCGCTAAAGGGTGAATTTGATTTGGAAAATGGCGAATGGGATTTGCAAAACCATGAATTCGGAGTGCAGAGAACCTGTGTAGAGGCACTGCGTGAATTGGCTTCAAACGTAATTTGTTTATAACAATAATTAATGAAATACGGAACTAGGTGAAATACACGAATATGAAAGCGGTAGAATTTTAGAACTTCGTTACACAATTTCCGACTTCCCAAAATTATAAATATTCATTTCGTTTCTGTTTCTGACAATTAATTTAAAAAGCTTTTATTTTGTACAAAACGCCATAGTCTAGTGAAAATAACGAATATTATAACAATGATTGAGCGTGGCGTTTTGTATTACATTATAATTGAATTGTATGTTGTGCATCGTTTTGACAAAATATGTATGTTGTTTGGACAAGATTTAAAACACCGGAGATTCGGTATAATGATTCACTGAATTTGATCAAAACTGACCACAGATATTTTGTAGGCGCGATTTACGGGGTGTTCCAAAAGTCACTCGCAATCGGGTTGCTGAGGTCATCTGAAGCAACTTTTTCCTTGGCGCAAATGCAATTCGCGGCTTTGCTTACGAGTTATTAACGAAAAACAGTAACCAATGAGAGACGAGCTCGTCTGGCGCGATGCGCTCGAGCCAATGAACGGAATTGGGCTTTGTCCACTCGTTGGTCGCCTCGCGCCAGCTGATCTCGCCTCTCATTGGTCACCATTTCTCATTAATACTAACGAAAAAATTGCTCCAAATGACCTCAGGAACCCCTCATTTCCCAATTGCGAGTGATTTTTGGGACACCCTGTATATGGTTTCGTGGGACCAGCAGCGAACGAATCAGCGTGCTGGTCTCGTTTCACTCTGCAAAAAATGCACATTTTCCGGTGGTTTTCTGTCGTACTTAAACAAGGACGATAACAGAGCTCACTGCGAATTTGTCCGATGTTATCTGCACATGACTCTCGACGAAATGTATCGATAAATAATGTCGATAAAATAATTATTACACTCCTATCTTACACTCCTGGAAAAAGCTACAACCCACTTGAAGAATTATCCAACTTCTTCTTTCCCCCTTTTCTATTGGTTATTTATAGTCGCATCAACCTCTACGCCGGTATTTTTCACGTTTTCCTTTGGCATTTTTTGCTGATATCGATAACAAACACTACAAACACTCTATGTTTTAATAATTTATAAGCGTCTGCTGCGTCAGTAGTTATGTCAGTAGAGGGATTAAGAGAAGATAAAACTGTCTTCTGTGTGCCTTAACACGCTTTCTAATGCTTCCGGAGGCAAGTGTACAACATTTTAATGGCATGCACGGTATACATCAGCTACGAATACTTTTATCCGTTACTGCATACATTTGCTTTTTGCAGCTAATAAATATTGCACTGCAACGAAGGAACGGCCATTCGTGAGATACGGTTGCTCGATTTCGAACACAAACCACGCAACAGGAAATTGCACCAAGAACCCGTGCTCTAAAATTTTCAAGCAGTCGCTTGAAAATTTAGGACATCAGACACGCATCTGATCGCGCACATACACTAGATTATGTATATGTATATGTATATGTATATATATGTATCTCTCTCTCTCTCTCTCTCTCTCTATATATATATATATATATATATATATATATATAGAGAGAGAGAGAGAGAGAGAGAGAGAGAGAGAGGGAGAGAGAGAGAGAGATACATATATATATATATATATATATATATATAGAGAGAGAGAGAGAGAGAGAGAGAGAGAGAGAGAGAGATACATATCTATACGTTATTGCTGCAAGGAAACAACTAACCTACCACAACTCTGGCTGCGACCTGCGACTGGATTTATCGATCGCGGCACTGCAACCGCGTACCATCACCACATGCACGGTACTTACGTACGATGCATATGTATGCACACGCGGTTACTTGGTCCCCGTGAATCACAATATCAATCACGATACCAAGAATTTATGCAAATGAAAATCTTTTCCTCTAACGACCGTTAAACGCGTAAACGCGTGCCAGCTGTTCCACATTCGATCGCACGGAATTTGCCACACAGTCGCCGATTTCGGTCAAACGCTGTGAATTCGGTACGAATCCGGTAGAACCTCGTTTATACGATCGACCTGAGACCGGACCTCTGTTATTTGAACTCCCGAATGAATTTCTATTATCTGTACTGAGTTCGAGCGTGATCTTGGTTATATGAAACGCGTACCAGTGATATATTTTACTCTTTGTGTGTACAGTATAATACTATATATAATACTATATACTACAATACTATAATACTATAATTTATAGTATATATAATACAAATATATATAATATAAATTATAGTATTATAGTATTGTAGTATATAGTATTATATGTATAGTATTATAGTATATAGTATTATATGTATAGTATTATAGTATATAGTATTATATGTATAGTATTATAGTATATAGTATTATATGTCTAGTATTACAGTATATAGTATATAGTATTGTAGTATTGTAGTATATAGTATTATAGTATAGTATTATAGTATTTATATTTAACAGCATTTTTATGCCAGGACAATATGTATTCAGTGCCATAATGCAAAATATTTATTCTGCATAATTGAACATAACACATGAAAAATGTATACTCTGTCTTAATGGAATCGAATAAAGACTTACTTTCTATCATACACTCATAAAATAACACTTAATGTTAATGAAAATAATTCGTTCAAAATGACTTGACAAACTGACTGTTCACATAACCATATTTAAACGCTTGACAGTTTCACGCTTATCTGCAAGGCTTATTTAATTTAAGCTTATTAACGCTACTCTTTTTCTTCTTAATCCTTCGACTACTGAAGCGCAGCCTTCTGCGCCGGAGTCATTGCTGTGGCCATCATCAATATTCTACTAATACATATTTGCGGTCCTTCCCACTCTTGCTCGCCATGACTCCGGCACAGTAGACGGAGGGTTAAAGTTTTATCACACAACATGTTACCGATATGCAAATAAAGTAAGTTCTTTTAGAAAGTCAATAGTTGCTGTGATACGTTCAGCTAATTCCGCTACCGTGAATGAGCAACCTGCACCGAATACAAGATACAAAAATAACCGACCACTTATTATAAACGTTTCTATCACCCGAACGATATCAATGATGGGAATAGCAAATTGTTCGTATAAACGAGATTATGAAACGGTCTTAATTTAACAATCTTGAGGTGAAGGCTTGGTTAATCAATTATTATTTAATCAATGGAGATTATATCTTTGAGGTTTTCGATGACAAAATATTGTATATTACGCTTAGATATTTATCTTCGATTGAAGAAAGTTGGAGCCTTTGTTACAATATGACCTAATCCGGGATAAAAGGTAACAATATTTCGGGTAATTTGTAACATATGTGTATTATTTATTTAGACATTATAGTAGACATCGTTATTAATAAACTGAGGATTTTATGCATTTATGACAAAAATGCGTAGGTGGAACATAAAACAGTGGAAAGATTAAAAGACGTTAAGAACGTTGTTACATTATTTTCAACCTACTAGACCTATTAAGAAAGGAAGCAAACTTTTACCCGACTTCAGTTTGTTTTCCAATTCGGGTTTACAATTTTTATTTTGCATAAAGATCCGCTGTTTAGGTATTAAACATCTGATTACACGAATGAATATCGAAATGGTTTACAATAGCGATTAACACTACCAAATCCTAAAGTAACTTTATAAAGATGAAAAAACTGTGCTTATTAAGAAATTTATTCAATCATTTTCTATGAAAGCGTTTATACATATAATTTGAACTACATTGAAACTACTACTACATTCAGTGTTAATTGTAAAACAAAATTTACTTATACGAGCCAAGCAATCAAATTAATGATAAAATTAAATAATGAAATCGGGACAAAACTATATGATTTTTGCGATCTCTAATTGTTTACAGTTCATTTCAAATTTTCAGCATGCATATAATTTACCGAGATCTACAAAACGCATTTTTTAAATTTTCGTTATACGCACAGATGAAAATGTTGAGTTGAGTAAAAACACATGGCTTTTTTATCATTCCAAGTAATAGCAAAATGAAAAAAAGAACATTATAGTGACATTACTGGACTATAAAGCATTACAGTTCAGAAGACTAGCCACATTATCATCTAAAAAATATTCTAGTCGTTTAGTCCAAGTTTTAAAAAAACTACTGTGTTTTGAAGATTGTCTATTGTTGCACTCTCTGTATGTACTAGAGTGTGCGAAATTCACTCGTTTTCGAACACGTTTTCCTCGAAAACACAAAGCCAAGGTCTTCGATAAAGACATTTCTCTCTTTAAGATCTTCGTATATTATGCACTCTGTGGCGTTTGTTTATTGTTTAATAAACACGCGAAATCCACTGCTTAAGATGTTTGGATCGCTTCTGGCGAGTATCATGTTGGTATTCATCGACGGCTATAACGCCGATATCGATAATTGCCGCGTTAAGCGTTTAACCTTCTTTCTTTTATCGGTTAAACGAAGCCTGCAACGCCACCCTGTCGACACCGGCAGATCCTCATTGTTCCGCAACAAATCGTCGTGACCTCTTTGCTCAAACAGGAGAAAATACTTTCTCAACGGGCGAACTTTTTACGCTTCCCGCGGGGGAAACGATACAGTCGATAACCGCAGACTAGCGATGGGTTCAACCGTGTCACGAGCATAAGTTCAACTTGATGCTCCCAAAGGGAAAGGCACATTAGTCGAGAACGAATGCGTTCGTGGGGAAACCAGGGTAGGGATAAGACTAGATTATATGCAGTTTAGTTCGCGTTGTTAGGGTAAAATACTTTATGTATCTCGTTTTGCTTTCAATTTTACAAGTTTATCTCAATATATATATATATATATATGTTACCGTGAATGACCGAAATTGGAGAATGTCGACTTTCACCGGTGAATGTCAACAGATACCACATACGTCGGTGAAAGATCGAATATTTCATTACATTGTTGTACATTCGGACCCTCTCCGGTGTGTGTCGACAATCACAGATATGCTCTGGTGGAGGTCCAAAACCTGTCACTGCAAAAGGAAGTGTTCCACAAATAAATGCAGTTGTAAAAGCAAGGGACTCTTATGCAATTCAAAGTGTCATAATAGTTTAAGTTGTTGCAATAAATAAGATTTGAATCACATAAGTAAGTAATTTTTTTATTACCATTATTTTCTTTTCTCATGTAGAATGTACCGTGTATTTTAAATTCTTGGTCATTCCTTTCGGAAAGAGAGGCGAAAAAGTTACGTCACCCTTGTGGCGTTTTATAGCGACTGAATTACGGAGAAGAAAATATAAATCTCCAACATGTTCAACATTCACCATTAGTGCATGGTGAATGTCAACATTTACCGGTGTAAGTCAGAAATAAGGGTATTTAGCAAATATTTCGGACATACACCAAGCGACTATGTGAATGTTGACATTCACCGGTGAAAGTCGACATTCTCCAGATTTCGGTGTTTCACTGTAACATATATATCTTTTTGAACACGAATATATTAATTACACGAATATATTATTAGATTCAAATTAAGAAATTGTAAATACTAACGTATTCGACAAAATCATGCTTTGAGATATTCAATCCACATTGTTTTACTTTCAATAAAAGATTATCGAACTTTCAAAACTGATTTTGATCGATTTTTCTCCAATTAAATACATGCAGCGAACAATATATCATTAAACTTATAGATATTTAAACATTTATGAAACAATAAAAGCTGTACATAAAAAATTGTTCATACAAATATTTATTGAATCGAAATCGCATATCAGAAAGAACGTTGCATTCTAAATTGAGCCCCCACCTCTCTACGTGTTAGTCTCGTACGTTCAATTGATAAAAATAGTACGGTTAGTAATAAATGTAATACGTAATAGAAAGTATTAGTGTAATTGGTATAATAGCAGATATCGAAGGTATGTCCTTACATTGCAGACTGTATTTTCATAATCGATTAAAGGGAATCGAGAATCTTGTCACGTCGAAATTACAAATTAGTATTTGTAAATCAATGATATTGCATTGGTCAGGGAACGAAGGCCATGGAAAATTGGGCACAACGTTGACCGTTGATTTACTAGTCAGAGTCAGTAACCGCTTCATTAGGCGTTGGGATAGTAGGCGAACGGCGAAAATTCTGGTAGCTGATTACTCGCACCGCTATAATCCGACTCGTTAAACTAACGATGCTTTAATTAAGTGCTTGTTCCATTCGCGGAGCGCGCTTAACGCATACAAAGAATTTTTAATTAATTAAATCGGTAAGAAACGGCGGACCCGAGCCACCGGCATCAAGTTTATAAGTGATACCGAATTGATCGAATGTTGATTCACGGTTCCCGTTTC